>NC_091982.1:256232871-256545008 GCF_044704955.1 Pristiophorus japonicus | reverse complement strand
CTCCTTTGTACATGTCCGGAGCTGTGCGTCAATCGGCAATAATTTTGGCCTCCTGGCCTTGGACGCCCACAACTTGTCGAACTGTTTGATACTCATCAAGGACTGGCTGGCACCCGTGTCTAGCTCCATTGATACTGGGATGCCATTGAGGAGCACTTTCATCATTATCGGTGGCATCCTGGTGTATGAACTGTATGTGTGCTCCACATGTACTCGCTGAACTTCAGCTTCCAGCGATTTCCCCCAGTGTCCATTTGGCCTCGTAGGGCTTACATCGGGCCCGTCCTCCTCGTACATCAACCTGCCTGCAGGCTTCCTGCACATACGCGCCAAGTGACCGCTGACATTGCAATTTCTGCAGGTATATTGCTGATACCTGCAAGCTCTGGCTGTGTGTTTGCCTCCACATCTCCAACATGAACCGTTGTTGGAAACAAAAGGTCCATTACCAGTCGATCGTCTCTGACTGTCTCTGTAACTGTCCTTAATCGCACCATTGACAGGTGTTGATGGCCCCATTACTGGCCGCATTGTCCCTTGCGATGGCAAGAATCGCCATTCAGCTAGCCATTGTCTCTGTTGAATTCCCCCTTTGGGTTCGACTACATGCTCGGGCATGTCCGATTGCCCATGTCTGCCTGGAGAACTGTGTGCCGCGTTAACAATGTTGACTCCCTGTCCATTTGCTGCATTTAAACCAAGATTTTTGTCAAACATCATTCTGGTCTCTTCCTCCCCAGAGATAAATGTCTGGGCCATCTAAGCCGCCGTTTCCAGGGTCAAGTCTTTGGTCTCAATCAGTTTCCTGAAAACCCCAGCGTGCTCGATGCCCTCAATAAAAAAGTCTCGCAGCATCTCCGCTCTGCATGCATCTGGGAACTTACATAGGCTCGCCTGTCGCCGGAGGTCTGCCACGAAGTCTGGAACGCTTTGCCCTTCTCGCCGCCGGTACGTGTAAAACCGGTGTCTCACCATGTGAATGCTGCTCGCCGGTTTAAAGTGTTCCCCGATCAGCTTACTGAGCTCTTCAAAAGTCTTGTCCGCCGGCTTCTCTGGCGCTAGAAGGTCCTTCATCAGGGAGTACGTCCTGGATCCACAAACCATCAGGAGATGAGCCCTGCGTTTGTCGGTCGAATCCTGTCCCAGCCATTGCTTAGTGACGAAATTTTGCTGTAGTCTCTCAATAAAATCGTCCCAATCATCACCAACACAGTAACTCTCGTCTGTGCTGCTAGTGGCCATGCTCGCGTGCTTTAAATCCCAGTTTCTCGTCGCCAATAATATGTCCTTACTATACAGTACAAATGCACATGAGGCACATACTCGAGAGAAGGTCACTCTGTGACCAGTAACCTTTATTAGCCAGCACTGAAGTGGAGAAGATGGGTGGAGCTTCCCCTTTTATACCAGAAAGTCCAGGTTAGGAGTGTCTCCCACAAGTTCACCACCTAGTGGTCAGTGTTCTCACGGTGTACAACTTAGGTCAGTTTATACATGGGTTACAATGATAGTTGAATACATGACAAAGACAAACGAAACACCATAATAATCTGCTATCCTCGGGCTAATATAGCATCAATTAAGTGATTGATAGAGCATTTTAAATTGTTGAGATATTATTGGGCTATTGGTGATGATTCCATATTCTCGTGTACATATTCTTGGAAAAGCTGTTCTTATGCAACGTGTTAAAAATTTGCAAGTAAAACTGAGTTGATAAAGCCAATCCCGTCTCGGATAATTCTGTTTTAATCATGTCAAATAAAACTCTTGCCATTCATTTCCTCGGGGTTCTCCAAGTCATCAGCCGTCAGTTTGGCAGGAGAGGGAAAATCCCAGAGGATCTTCCACTGAAGTTGTGGTGGACGATCGTGAGACCCTCTTTGGAAATTCAGCCCCTACAGCTCAAAGAGTGAAAGGATATGTGCTGCACTGACACCTCATGGGATTTAATGAATACCAAAGTCTTATGTAAAGAGGTATGCATTGTAGAACAATGGCTGGGTGAATTTCCATTGGGGTTCTGCTCGTCAACCATAACTTCAGTGGACACCCTTGGTTTTCTGCAACTCTTCTGCGAGAGCTACAGTGGGCAAGTGGAAGAAGTTTCGGGGAAATAGACCCATAGGGATTACAAAGTGGGTTTATAGGAGTTGTATGTATGGTGGGAACAGTGTGGTTATTGAGGCTAAAAGCATGTTGGGAGCAATGGACTCGACAGTGGGGATAAATGAGGCTACATTCACACTGACATATAGTGAGATTATAGAGGTTATAAATTTGGAAATTGGTGGAGTGTACACACTACATACATACTGGAGAACAATGGCATTATAGAAACTATGAGTTGTGAGGAGGATGCAAAGACGCTGCAAGGCGATTTAGATAAGTTGAGTGAGTGAGCAAACACTTGGCAGATGCAGTATAGCATGGATAAATGTGAAGTTATCCACTTTGGTAGAAAAAACATAAGGACAAAGTATTATTTAAATGGTGATGGCTTGGGAAGTGTCGATGTACAGAGGTATCTGAGTGTCCTGGACACCAGTCATTGAAAGCAAACATGTAGGTGCAGCAAGCAGTTAGGAAGGCAAATGGTATGTTGGCCTTCATTGCAAGAGGATTTGAGTACAGGTGCAAGATGTCTTACTACAGTTATACAGGGCCTTGGTGAGATCGCACCTGGAGTGTGCAGTTTTGGTCTCCTTACCTAGGAAAGGATATACTTGTCACAGAGGGAGTGCAGTGAAGGTTCACCAGACTGATTCCTGGGATTGCAGGACTGTCGTATGAGGAGAGATGGGGTCGATTAGGCCTGTGTTCACTAGAGTTTAGAAGAATGAGAGGGGATCTCATTGAAAGGTATAAAATTCTGACTGGGTTGGATAGACTGGATGTGGGGAGGATGTTTCCCCTGGCTGGAAAGTCTAGAACACGGGGTCATAGTCTCAGGATATGGGGTAGGAAATTTAGGACTGAGATGAGGAGAAATGTTTTCACTCAGAGGGTGGTGAACCTGTGGAATTCTCTACCACAGAAGGCTGTGGGGGCCAAGTCACTGAATATTTTAAAGAGGGAGATAGATAGATTTCTAGAAACATAAGACATCAAAGGGTATGGAGAAAAAGCAGGAATATGGTGTTAAGATAGAGGATCAGCCATGATCATATTGAATGGCGGTGCAGACTCGAAGGTCCGAATGGCCTACTTATGCTCCTATGTTCTATATTTCTATGACCTAAAGAACATTGGGATTATAGAGGTTGTATATTGTAGAGCAGTAGGTTTATAGGGGCTGATAATGCAGTCATGGCACAGTGATGATGGGACCACTCACTGCTTTTTAAGTACAGACTGTGCCTGCAATGACTTGATCTGTGTTTGTGCTATAATGCAGGGTCAGTTCATTTAAATGTTAGCACAGTGCTCTTGGTGTACAGTGCCTGATAGAGCACACAAGGTCAAGGGGCTGGCATATCCAGCACCAGTGATATTCAAGGGATGGTGGCCACCCTTAAAAGTGGAGGACAGCAGGCTTGGATTGAACAGAGGAGATGTGGGGCGATGGTCAGCAAGGTATGAAGCAGTGTCAGTCCTGCTCAAAGGAATTAGTGATGGTTTTCTAGACCAATATGTCGAGGAACCAACTAGAGGGTTGGCCATCCTCGACTGGGGTGATGTGTACTGAGAAAGGACTATTAGCAATCTTGTGCGAGGCCCCTTGGGGAAGAGTGACCATAATATGGTAGAATTCTTTATGAAGATGGAGAGTGACACAGTTAATTCAGAGACTAGGGTCCTGAACTTAAGGAAAAGTAACTTTGATGGTAAAAGACGTGAATTGGCTAGAATAGACTGGCAAATGATACTTAAAAGGTTGACGGTGGATAGGCCATGGCAAATATTTAAAAATTACAAAGATGAACTTCAACAATTGTACATCCCTGTCCAGAGTAAAAATAAAACGGTGAAAGTGGCTCAACCGTGGCTAACAAGGGAAATTAAGGATAGTGTTAAATCCAAGGAAGAGGCAGATAAATTGGCCAGAAAAAACAGCAAACCTGAGGACTGGGAGAAATTTAGAATTCAGCAGAGGAGGTTTAATTAGGAGGGGGGAAATAGAGCATGAGAGGAAGCTTGCTGGGAACATAAAAACTGACTGCAAAAGCTTCTATCGATATGTGAAGAGAAAAAGATTAGTGAAGACAAACATAGGTCCCCTGCAGTCAGATTCAGGTGAATTTATAATGGGGAACAAAGAAATGGCAGACCAGTTGAACAAATACTTTGGTTCTGTCTTCAGGAAGGAAGACACAAATAACCTTGCGGAAATACTAGGGGACCGAGAGTCTAGTGAGAAGGAGGAACTGAAGGAAATCCTTATTAGGCGGGAAATTGTGTTAGGGAAATTGATGGGATTGAAGGCCAATAAATCCCCGGGGCCTGATAGTCTGTATCCCAGAGTACTTAAGGAAGTGACCCTAGAAATAGTGGATGCATTGGTAATCATTTTCCAACAGTCTATCGACTCTGGATCAGTTCTTATGGACTGGAGGGTAGCTAATGTAACACCACTTTTTTAAAAAAGAGAGAGAAAACGGGTAATTATAAACCAGTTAGCCTGACATCAGTAGTGGGGAAAATGTTGGAATCAAGTATTAAAGGTGAAATAGCAGCGCATTTGGAAAGCAGTGTCAGGATCAGTCCAAGTCAGCATGGATTTATGAAAGGGAAATCATGCTTGACAAATCTTCCAGAATTTTTTGAGGATGTAACTAGTAGAGTGGACAAGGGAGAATCAGTGGATGTGATGTATTTGGACTTTCAAAAGGCTTTTGACAAGATCCCACACAAGAGATCAGTGTGAAAAATTAAAGCACATGGTATTGGGGGTAATGTACAGACGTGGATAGAGAGCTGGTTGGCAGACAGTAAGCAGAGAGTCGGGATAAGCGGGTCCTTTTCAGAATGACAGGCAGTGACTAGTGGGGTGTCGCAGGGCTCAGTGCTGGGACCCCAGCTATTTACAATATATATTAATGATTTGGATGAAGGAATTGAGTGTAATATCTCCAAGTTTGCAGATGACACTAAACTGGGTGGTGGTGTGAGCTGTGAGGAGGACGCTAAGAGGCTGCAGGGTGACTTGGACAGGTTAGGTGAGTGGGAAAATGCATGGCAGATGCAGTATAATGTGGATGAATGTGAGGTATCCACTTTGGTAGCAAAAACACGAAGGCAGAATATTATCTGAATGGCGGCAGATTAGGAAAAGGTGAGGTGCAGCGAGACCTGGGTTTCATGGTATATCAGTCATTGAAGTTTGGCATGCAGGTACAGCAGGCGGCGAAGAAGGCAAATGGTATGTTGGCCTTCATAGTTAGGGGATTTGAGTATAGGAGCAGGGAGGTCTTACTGCAGTTGTACACGGCCTTGATGAGGTCTCACCTGGAATATTGTGTTCAGTTTTGGTCTCCTAATCTGAGGAAGGACGTTCTTGCTATTGAGAGAGTGCAGCGAAGGTTCACCAGACTGATTCCCGGGATGGCAGGACTGACATATGAGGAGAGACTGGATCGACAGGGCCTGTATTCACTGGAGTTTAGAAGGATGAGAGGGGATCTCATAGAAACATATAAAATTCTGACGGTACTGGACAGGTTAGATGCAGGAAGAATATTCCCGATGTTGGGGAAGTCCAGAGCCAGGGGACACAGTCTAAGGATAAGGGGTAAGCCAGTTAGGACGGAGATGAGGAGAAATTTCGTCACACAGAGAGTTGTTAACCTGTGCAATTCCCTACCGCAGAGAGTTGTTGATGCCAGTTCATTGGATATATTCAAGATGGAGTTAGATATGGCCCTTACGGCTAAAGGGATCAAGGGGTATGGAGAGAAAGCAGGAAAGGGATACTGAGGTGAATGATCAGCCATGATCTTATTGAATGGTGGTGCAGGCTCGAAGGGCCGAATGGCCTACTCCTGCACCTATTTTCTATGTTTCTATGTTACACTCGCACATGCGAAGTGTTGGAATCCCTGGCAATTGACGTGGAACAGAAAGTTGAATACCAAAATGAAGCTCAATTGATCCTTGACAAACTGGGTGAACTGGATTCAGCGATTCTCATTGTTATTTGGAACACAGTCTTGAAGCGCTTTCACCTGATCAATCTGTCACTTCAAGAGACCGGCTTGAATCTGAATGTCATGGTGTCCTTACTCGAGTCCCTTGTCGATTTTGTTAAGACCCAGCAGACAGAGTTTGAGGACTTCGAAGACCTAGGGATTAAACTGTGTGGCCACAACGAGTACAATTCAGCTCAGAGGCGCTTCTGGGTAGGCAACCGCCGATATGACGAAGGAAATGCTGAAAATACTGTGCTGTCACCCTGGGAGAAATTCAAAACTGAAGTGTTCCTTGCCATAATTGATCAACTAATCAGTACTTTGAAACACCACCTTGAAGCATACAAGGAAATCAACTGTAAGTTTGGATACATGTCCAAGCGAGCCGCTATTTCGACTCATGAGATCAAGCAAGCCGCAGCAAACCTTGCCCGCTCCTATCCCAAAGATCTAAAACCTATGATTGAAAGTGAATTCATCCAGTTTTCTAGCTTGATGGCATCCTCAACAGAGCTTCAAACCACAATTTATGTGAAACAAAGTCAGCAGAGCTGAGAATGTACCAATTCCTCCATACACACGCCCACGCCCAAACCTTTTCTAACATCGAAATAGCTCTCCGGATATATCTGTTGATGATGGTATCAAATTGCAGAGGTGAGCGGTCCTTCTCGAAACGAAAACGCATTAAGGATGAGGTCAGGAACCGAATGGGAGGAGAGGCGGGAGTTCCGGGGTCGAGTCGAGGGGCCTATAAAGGCCCAGAGTCGGCGGAGGAGCGGCAAGGAGAGGCGGGAGTTCCGGGGTCGAGTCGAGGGGCCTATAAAGGCCCAGAATAGGCAGAGGAGCGGCAAGGAGAGGCGGGAGTTCCGGGGTCGAGTCCAGAGGCCTATAAAGGCCCAGCTGGTGCAGCTGCACCAGGGAGAGAAGGCAAAAAAGTAGAAAGAAATCGAAAGGTGACGTCACAGCCAAGAGGGTAAGTGATTGGCTGGTGATTGGTGAGTAGTTTTTTTTTTTTTTTACTACATCATTGAGTAACCCTTAGCATTGCTGTTGCCAAATCAAGTTAATCTAGGGGTTAAGTCATGGCAGGAGAGCTCGGTCACGTGTTATGCTCCTCCTGTGCTATGTGGGAAATCAGGGACGCCTCCGGTGTCCCTGACGACTACGTGTGAGGGAAGTGTATCCACCTCCAGCTCCTGACGGACCGCGTTGCGGAACTGGAGCTGCGGGTGGATTAACTCTGGAGCATGCACGATGCTGAGAATGATGTGAATAGCACATTTAGTGAGTTGGTCTTACCGCAGGTAAAGGGTCCACAGTGAGATAGGGAATGGGAGACCAACAGGAAGAGCAGTGCAAGGAAGGTAGTGCAGGGATCCCCTGCAGTCATCCCCCTGCAAAACAGATACACCGCTTTGGGTACTGTTGAGGGGGATGACTCAACAGGGGAGAAGCAGCAGCCAGGTTCATGGCACCATGGCTGGCACTGCTGCACAGGACGGCAGGAAAAAGAGTGGGAGAGCAATAGTGATAGGGGATTCGATTGTAAGCGGAATAGATAGACGTTTCTGCGGCCGCAACCGAGACTCCAGGATGGTATGTTGCCTCCCTGGTGCAAGGGTCAAGGATGTCTCGGAGCGGGTGCAGGACATTCTGAAAAAGGAGGGTGAACAGCCAGTTGTCGTGATGCATATAGATACTAACGATATGGGTAAAAAAAGGGATGAGGTCCTACGAGACGAATTTAGGGAGCTAGAAGTTAAATTAAAAAGTAGGACCTCAAAAGTAGTAATCTCAGGATTGCTACCAGTGCCACGTGCTAGTCAGAGTAGGAATCGCAGGATAGCTCAGATGAATATGTGGCTTGAGCAGTGGTGCAGAAGAGAGGGATTCAAATTCCTGGGACATTGGAACCGGTTCTGGGGGAGGTGGGACCAGTACAAACCGGACAGCCTGCACCTGGGCAGGACTGGAACCAATGTCCTAGGGGGAGTGTTTGCTAGTGCTGTTTAGGAGGAGTTAAACTAATATGGCAGGGGGATGGGAACCTATGCAGGGAGACACAGGGGAATAAAATGCAGACAAAAGCAAAAGATAGAAAGGAGAATAGTAAAAGTGGAGGGCAGAGAAACCCAAGGCAAAAAACAAAAAGGGCCACTTTACAGCAGAATTCTAAAGAGCCAAAGTGTGTTACAAAGACAAGCCTGAAGGCTCTGTGCCTCAATGCGAGGAGTATTCGGAATAAGGTGGATGAATTAACTGCGCAGATAGCAGTTAACGGAGACATGGCTCCAGGGTGACCAAGGCTGGGAACTCAACATCAAAGGGTATTCAACATTTAGGAAGGATAGACAGAAAGGAAAAGGAGGTGGGGTGGCAATGCTGGTTAAAGAGGAAATTAATGCAATTGTAAGGAAGGACATTAGCTTGGATGTTGTGGAATCGGTATGGGTGGAGCTGCTGAATACCAAAGGGCAGAAAACGCTAGTGGGAGTTGTGTACAGACCACCAAACAGTAGTAGTGAGGTTGGGGACAGCATCAAACAAGAAATAAGGTATGTGTGCAATAAAGGTACAGCAGTTATCATGGGCGACTTTAATCTACATATTGATTGGGCTAACCAAACTGGTAGCAATGCGATGGAGGAGGATTTCCTGGAGTGTATTCAGGATGGTTTTCTCGACCAATATGTCGAGGAACCAACTAGAGAGCTGGCCATCCTAGACTGGGTGATGTGCAATGAGAAGGGACTAATTAGCAATCTTGTTGTGCGAGGCCCCTTGGGGAAGAGTGACCATAATATGGTATAATTCTTTATTAAGATGGAGAGTGACACAGTTAATTCGGAAACTAGGGTCCTGAACTTAAGGAAAGGTAACTTCGACGGTATGAGGCGTGAATTGGCTAGATTAGACTGGCAAATGATACTTAAATGGTTGACGGTGGATAGGCAATGGCAAACCTTTAAAGATCGTATGGATGGACTTCAACAATTGTACATCCCTGTCTGGAGTAAAAAATAAAACGGGGAAGGTGGCTCAACCGTGGCTAACAAGGGAAATTAAGGATAGTGTTAAATCCAAGGAAGAGGCATACAAATTAGCCAGAAAAAGTAGCAAGCCGGAGGACTGGGAGAAATTTAGAATACAGCAGAGGAGGGCAAAGGGTTTATTTAAGAGGGGGAAAATAGAGTACGAGAGGAAGCATGCCGGAAACATAAAAAATTACTGCAACAGCTTCGATAGGTATGTGAAGAGGAAAAGATTAGTGAAGACAAACGTGGGTCCCTTGCAGTCGGATTTGGGTGAATTTATAATGAGGAACAAAGAAATGGTAGACCAATTGAACAAGTACTTTGGTTCTGTCTTCACAAAGGAAGACACAAATAACCTGCCCGATGTACTAGGGGACCGAAGGACTAGTGAGAAGGAGGAACTGAAGGATATCCTTATTAGGCGGGAAAATGTGTTAGGGAAATTGACGGGTTTGAAGTCCGATAAATCCCTAGGGCCCGATAGTCTACATCCCAGAGTACTTAAGGAAGTGGCCCTAGAAATAGTGGATGCATTGGTGATAATTTTCCAACAGTCTATCGACTCTGAATCAGTTCCTATGGACTGGAGGGTTGCTAATGTAACACCACTTTTTAAAAAAGGAGGGAGAGAGAAAACGGATAATTATAGACTGGTTAGCCTGACATCATTAGTGGGGAAAATGTTGGAATCAATCATTAAGGATGAAATAGAAGCACATTTGGAAAGTAGTGATAGGATTGGTCCAAGTCAGCATGGATTTATGAAGGGGAAATCATGCTTGACAAATCTTCTGGAATTTTTTGAGGATGTAACTAGTAGAGTGGACAAGGGAGAACCAGTGGATGTGGTGTATTTGGACTTTCAAAAGGCTGTTGACAAGATCCCACACAAGAGATTGGTGTGCAAAATCAAAGCACATGGTATTGGGGGTGCTGTACTGACGTGGATAGAGAACTGGTTGGCAGACAGGAAGCAGAGAGTCGAGATTAACGGGTCCTTTTCAGAATGGCAGGCAGTGACTACTGGAGTGCAGCAGGGCTCAGTGCTGGGACCCCAGCTCTTCACAATATACATTAATGATTTAGAAGGAATTGAGTGTAATATCTCCAAGTTTGCAGCTGACATTAAACTGGGTGGCAGTGTGAGCTGTGAGGAGGATGCTAAGAGGCTTGGTGATTTGGACAGGTTAGGCGAGTGGGCAAATACATGGCAGATGCAGTATAATGTGGATAAATGTGAGGTTTTCCACTTTGGGGGCAAAAACACAAAGGCAGAATATTATCTGAATGGCGGCAGATTAGAAAAAGGGGAGGTGCAGCGAGACCTGGGTGTCATGGTTCATCAGTCATTGAAGGTTGGCATGCAGGTACAGCAGGCGGTGAAGAAGACAAATGGTATGTTGGCCTTCATAGCAAGGGGATTTGAGTATAGGAGCAGGGAGGTCTTGCTGCAGTTGTACAGGGCCTTGATGAGGTCTCACCTGGAATATTGTGTTCAGTTTTGGTCTGCTAATCTGAGGAAGGACGTTCTTGCTATTGAGGGAGTGCAGCGAAGGTTCACCAGACTGATTCCCGGGATGGCAGTACTGACATATGAGGAGAGACTGGATCGACTGGGCCTGTATTCACTGGAGTTTAGAAGGATGAGAGCAGATCTGATAGAAACATATAAAATTTTGATGGGACTGGACAGGTTAGATGCAGGAAGAATGTTCCCGATTTTGGGGAAGCCCAGAACCAGGGGACACAGTCTAAGGATAAGGGGCAATCCATTTAGGACTGAGATGAGGAGAAACTTCTTCACTCAGAGAATTGTGAACCTGTGGAATTCCCTACCACAGAGAGTTGTTGATGCCAGTTCATTGGATATATTCAAGAGGGAGTGAGATATAGCCCTTGTGGCTAAAGGGATCAAGATGTATGGAGAGAAAGCAGGAACGGGGTACTGAAGGAATGATGAGCCATGATCATATTGAATGGTGGTGCAGGCTTGAAGGGCCAGATGGCCTACTCCTGTACCTATTTTCTATGTTTCTATGTAAGAACGACTTAATCGTGAGCATCGAGAGCGACGTACTGAGAGGACTTGACTTCTTGAAAATTATTGACAAGTTTAGCCAACAAAAATCTCAGAAAAGTCCAATGTAATGTTATACTTGCAATTGCCTCTGTGGAGAAAATGGAATGCAAATGACAAATGATGATCTTCCAAAAAAATTGCGGTCTTGTTCTAAATTGTTGTCATTGTCAATTTAGTTTCAAAATGTAAGGATCTTTTTTTATTCAAATGTTGTTTCCTGTTTATACAGGGTTTCCTGAAGGTATTGGTTTGGATAAATAATAAAATATTAAATGAGTGTTGTCATAGTGTCAATGAGAACATAGGTTGAGATGTAAACCTGACTTGACCGTCACCTGATGCACATTCAGTATAGTGCCCTGTGACTTAGCTCACTAATGTTATTTACTGCAGGATGTGAATGAGAGTAGGGGGCCCATAGATTTTTAACCAAGAAGGGAATTAAGGTTACGGGGAGCAGGCGGGTAACTGGAGCTGAGTCCACGGCCAGATCAGCCATGATCTTGTTGAATGGCGGAGCAGGCTCGAGGGGCTAAGATGGCCTACTCCTGTTTCCTAATTCCTTTGGCCTGGGTACTGCCCGGACGGAGCCCAAGGCATCCTTAATCCGTCCCCGGGATTAGGGAGGGAGTTCCAGAGTTTAGAATGATAATGTACAGCGAATGAGGTTTTGGCTTCAAATGGTGAACTGCTTTTGGAACTAATTAGTGTATTCCGTGCTGCCACTTTCCATATAATCTTGCAAGGGGCCTTCATCCAACCATAGCATCCCAGTGCAGATACGAAGTAAACTTTAACCCTGCTTTATTTAAATGTGGTTTAGTGTGAGTAGTTGCAAACATTCTTTATCAGTGAGCCTCACACATACTCCAAATTGCAAGCTGCAAACCACAGCCAGCAGCAGTAGCAGCGCACAGACAGGTGGCCTCCCGGCACTGTCCGGCACGCATGCGCACATATAGCCAAGTGCCCGGCGCAGCTCAGGAGCATGCGCAGCATAGACGGCAGTTGGATTACGGAGGCCCTCCTTTCTCTCTCTCTCTCTCTCTCTCTCTCGTCATCCCGGTCGGAAAAGAATCGCTCGGTCTCAAAAAAATAAATGGCTCATGCGCTGTGAAGAGTCGGCCGCAGGGGCTTGGTGATCCAAGGTCAGACCCGGGGTCTCTTGGGCCCGGGGCGGTGAGAAAATAATCGCCGTCAACTCAGCGGCTGCGGCCTGTCGTCGAGTTCCGACCCCGGCCTCTCCTTCCCGACTGCAGCCGCCGGCATTCGTAACAAGCCAAAGAGGTAAACATCAAGGGGTGGGGGGGTGTGTGTGTGGGGGTGTGTGTGTGGGGGTGTGTGTGGGGGTGTGTGTGTGTGTGTGGGGGTGGGGGTGTGTGTGTGTGTGTGTGTGTGGGGGTGTGTGGGTGTGGGGGTGGGGGTGTGGGTGGGGGTGTGTGTGGGTGGGTGTGTGTGTGTGGGGGTGGGGGTGTGTGTGTGTGTGTGTGTGGGGGTGTGTGGGGGTGTGGGTGGGTGTGGGGGTGGGGGTGGGTGTGTGTGGGGGGTGGGTGTGTGTGGGTGGGTGTGGGGGTGTGTGTGTGTGTGTGGGTGGGGGTGTGTGTGTGGGGGTGAAAAAAAATACCCGTTTCACAGAGAAAGCGATAAACTAAAGATTCCCCGAGCAATGGAAGGAGAGAGATAACTTTTAACATGAAATCCAAGTGAAGGGCAACCTGCCCCGATCATTTCCCTCGGGCCCTTCCTGCCAGATCTGGCCCTGGCTTTAGCAGCTTCGCCCTCTGGGCTGGTGCAGGACATGGCAGTGTTGGCCCAGTGGGTGCTCTTTAAGGTCAAAGTCTAATGCTGGGACAGATAGATGGAGGTCACAGTCCATTTCTGGCTCTGCACCTTTATCTTCATGCACTGGACACCACTTGCTACAAAAAAATTTAGTCCTTTTTACATGATAGAGCAGCAGCCCATTCATATTTATTATCATGACTCTTTTTTAAAAAAAAATATAAGAACATGTTCCCAAGGCTGTTTGGCAGGAGCGGAAGGGAAATTAGGTGGTCTTAGAGAGGTTTTAAGGAGGCGATTGAAGGAATGTAGCAATGTGGAGGGGTTTAGCCAGAGTGTTCTCCAAGTGTGGTGGGTGGTGGGGGGGACAACAAGATGGCTGAAAGCTCTGCTACCGTCACAACCGAGGGAAAGTGGGCACATCCACATTTTCCCCACTGCTGGGGAGAATGGCACTGATCTCAAAAACTGAAGGAAAATTAGAGTTGGCTAACTCAAGTACTAATATTTCTGGCAGGCAGTTGTGGTGCAGTAATGCCAGAGGCCTTAAAATTGATTTTTGTTTTAAATGGCAACTTGCAGGTGGAAGTATTCTAGTCATCCTGATAAATGGTTTCAGTTTATCATTTCAACGCCAAAGATTTGCAGACACCTAACTCTGTAATAACTTTATTACTTAAGGAATGTTATTTCTTGTCAGGACTGAATATGTCAGGGTTTTAATATTTGGTACATCGTTTTGGTTTTGTTTTCATTTCTGCTTTCTCCTGAGCTATTTTTCCTCTTGCAAATGGTTTTGTTATGAAGGCACTCACTTAAATGATGGCCTCAGGTGGTGTCAACACGGGAATACACTGGGCTGGGGGAGAATAGGCCCAAACAAAATACACCACTCCAAAGTGGAAGACTTGGACAGGGGTTCAGTGACCTCTGGGCTGCTGTGTTCTGCTTGAATTCCTCAACAAGTGATCATATTCCTTCAGCTTATAAACCTCTCCAATACTTGTGATACCAATTTGTAACCCAGTAGTTTTCTTTAAGAGAATTAATTTGCTTGTGCTGCTTCAGTGAATATTTAGAAATTAAGGATTGAGTCTGCGGCATGTATTTTATCCTCTGATAGACACTAATTTAACATTAATTTTTGTTGTCTGTGGTAGCTGTCTCGCTAAGAAGATCGCATCATTTAGGCATCTAGGCTGACACTTTAGTGCAGTAAGATGGGGCACACGCACAGAAGTAATGAATTTTCTACTGTATATATTTTTTCAAATTGTGTTAATTTACCTCTGCCTTACAAGTCTCGAGTTAAAACTTGTTCCTAGAATTTCTCAGCTGAGATCAGGAATCGCGTGAGGATTTTGCAGGGGAGGAGGGAGCAAAAACAGATGGATTTTCTTTTGAAAAGCAGAAATATTATATTTTGGAGATCTGATTTGGGTATAATTGATAGAACAAGGATATAATAAATTATAAGAATGCTACTCTTAAAATATACTCTTAAAATACTCTTTAAAAGGGAGAGGAATAGAATCATATAATTTTATAGCACAGAAGGGAACCGTCATACCTATGGCAACTATCTTTTTATTCGTTCCTGGGATGTGGGCATCGCTGGCAAGGCTGGCATTTATTGCCCTTAAGAAGGTGGTGGTGAGGCATCTTCTTGAAAGAGCTAATCATTTAGTCACATTGCCACATCCTTTTTACCCATACCTTTTTAAAAAAAAATATATATTTTTTTAACTTTCCTTTTCAATGCTGTATGGATTTTGCTTCCACCAGTGTTTCTGGCAGGGGTTTCCATGTTCCAGCAACCCTCTGCATAAACAAACTCCTAACACCTCCTTTTTGGTTATGATCTTAAATGTATGCCTTCGAGTCACTGACTCACTGACTAATGAGTATTTATAGTATAAATCCGAAATGTATGACTAATGGTCGGTGACTGGAAGGCTGTTCCCATTGGGGTTCCACAGGGCTCAGCTCTAGGTCCCTTGCTTTGTGGTATATAGCAATGATTTAGAGTTGAATGTAGGGAGTATGATTAAGAAGTTTGCAGATGATACAAAAATTGGCCATGTGTTTGATAATGAAGAAAGCTGTAGACTGTAGGAAGGTATCAATGGACTGGTCAGGTGGCCAGAACAGTGGCAAATGGAATTCAATCCGGAGAAGTGTGAGGTAATGCATTTGGAGAAGGCTAATAGGGAAGGGAATATGCAATAAATGGTAGGACACTGAGAAGTGTAGAGGAACAGAAGGACCTTGGAGTGCATGTCCACAGATCCCTGAAGGTAGCAGGACAGGTAGATAAGATGTTTAAGAAGGCATTTGGGATAATTAGCTGAGGCATAGAATACAAGAGCAGGGGGGTTATGCTTGAACTGTATAAAACACTACTTAGGCCACAGCTAGAGTACTGCGTGCAGTTCTGGTCACCACATTACAGGAAAGATGTGATTGCACTAAAAGAATAGCGCCTTTCATGACCAACGGACGTGTTAAAGCAAACTAGCACGAAATATAAAAACAGATAGCAAAAGTTTCTATAGGTATATAAAAATCAAGTGAATGGCTAAAGTAAATGTTGGTCCCTTAGAGGATGAGACCGGGGAATTAGTAATGGGGAATATGGAGATGGCAGAAAATCTGAACAAATATTTTGTATCAGTCTTTATGATAGAGCACACAAACAATATCCCAACAGTGGATAATCAAGGTGCAATAGGGGGGAGGAACTTAACACAATCACTAAGGAGGTGGTACTCAGTAAGATAATGGGACTAAAGGCAGATAAATCCCCTGGACCTGATGGCTTGCATCCTAGGGTTTTAAGAGAAATAGCGTCAGGGATTGTGGATGCATTGGTTGTAATTTACCAAAATTCCCTGGATTCTGAGGAGGTCCCAGCAGATTGGAAAACTGCAAATGTAACGCTCCTATTTAAAAAAAAAGACAGACAAAAAGCAGGAAACTGTAGACCAGTTAGCCTAACATCTGTGGTTGGGAAAATGTTGGAGTCCATTATTAAAGAAGCAGTAGCAGGACATTTGGAAAAGCAAAATTTGGTCAGGGAGAGTCAGCATGGATTTATGAAGGGGAAGTCATGTTTGACAAATTTGCTGGAATTCTTTGATAATGTAATGAACAGGGTGGATAAAGGGGAACCTGTGGTTGTGGTGTATTTGGACTTCCAGAGGGCATTTGACAAGGTGCCACATAAAAGGTTACTGCATAAGATGGGGTTGGGGGTATATATTAGCATTGATAGAGGATTGGCTAACTAACAGAAAACAGAGAGTCAGGATCAGTGGTTCATTCTCGGGCTGGCAATCAGTAACCAGTGGGGTCCCGCAGGGATCAGTGCTGGGACCCCAACTATTTACAATCTATATTAACGACTTGGAGGAAGGGACTGAGTGTAACGTAGCCAAGTTTGTTGACGATACAAAGATTGGAGGAAAAGCAATGTGTGAGGAGCACACAAAAAAATCTGCAAAAGGACATAGACAGGCTAAGTGAGTGGGCAAAAAATTTGGCAGATGGAGTATAATGTTGGAAAGTGTGAGGTCATGCATTTTGGCAGAAAAAAAATCAATGAGCAAGTTATTATTTAAATGGAGAAAAATTGCAACGTGCTGCAGTACAGCGGGACCTGGGGGCACTTGTGCATGAAATACAAAATGTTAATATGCAGGTATAGCAAGTGATCAGGAAGACCAATGGAATCTTGGCCTTTATTGCAAAGGGGATGGAGTATGAAAGCAGGGAAATCTTGCTACAGTTATACAAGGTATTGGTGAGGCCACACCTGGAATACTGCGTAAAGTTTTGATTTCCATATTTACGAAAGGATATACTTGCTTTGGAGGCAGTTCAACAAAGGTTCACTAGGTTGATTCCTGAGATGAGGAGGTTGACTTATCTTAGCCTTGAATATATTCAATGACTCAGCCTCTACAGGGTAGAGAATTCCAAAGATTCACAACCACATCTGAGAGAAGAAATTCCTCCTCAGCTCCGTTTTAAATGGGCAACCCCTTATTCTGAAAATATGCCCCCTAGTTCTAGATCCCCCATGAAGGGAAACATTCTCTCTGCATCTACCTTGTCGAGCCCCCCCCCCCCCCCTCAATTTTATGTTTCAATAAGATCACACCTCATTCTTCTGAACTAATGAGTAGGCCCAACCTGCTCAACCTTTCCTCGTAAGACAACCCCTTCATCCCAGGAACTACCTCAAATGCAAGTATAATCCCTCCTTAGGGGCTCAATTTTCCCCAATGCCATTTTGTGGCATTTTTCAAGAGTTACGCCCGTTTATTTTGGCCCCGACTACTCCAAGAATATAATTTGCAAGTTTCCCCATTCTAATTTCTGAAATTGGCGCCGTGCAGCCTGTCTTTTAGCTTTTGGGGGGGGGGCGGGGGGGGTGGAGCCTAATGTCTGCGTCGAAAAAATGATACCCCCTCCCCCTTCTGCGCATGCGCGAGAAAAAAAAAAGACATTTTTTACATGTCTGCTGTAGGCGCGCATGCCCAGCACACCACCTGGTCTGCATTTGGCCATTTTTAAAGAGCCAGTTGTGTGTGAGAACTAAAGTGAGAACTTTTAATTCTCAGTGGAAAAATCAGAGCTGCAACATGCAACACGGCTTAAGGACGAAGAATTTCTCACGAATGAGTGGAGGCAGTAGTTGGCTGATCGTGCACTTCAGTACCCCATTCCTGCTTTCTCTCCATACCCCTTGATCCCATTAGCCGTAAGGGCTACATCTAGCTCCCTTTTGAATATATCTAACGAACTAGTCTCAACAACTTTCTGTGGTAGAGAATTCCACATGCTCACAACTCTGAGTGAAGAAGTTTCTCCTCATCTCGGTCCTAAATGGCTTACCCCTCAACCCCGGAATCAACCGAGTGAACCTTCTCTGAACTGCCTCCAAAGCAAGTATATCCTTTCGTAAATATGGAAACCAAAACTGCACGCAGTATTCCAGGTGTCGCCTCACCAATACCTTATATAGCTGTAGCAAGATTTCCTTTGTTTTATACGCTATCCCCTTTGCAATAAAGGCCAAGATACCTTTGGCCTTCCTGATCACTTGCTGTACCTGCATACTATCCTTTTGTGATTCATGCACAAGTACCCCCAGGTCCCGCTGTACTGCGACACTTTGCAATCTTTCTCCATTTAAATAATAACTTGCTCTTTGATTTTTTTCTGCCAAAGTGCATAACCTCACACTTTCCAACATTGTACTCCATCTGCCAAATTTCTGCCCACTCAGGTAGCCTGTCTATGTCCTTTTGCAGATTTTTTGTGTCCTCCTCACACATTGTTTT
This sequence comes from Pristiophorus japonicus, assembly GCF_044704955.1. Taxonomy (NCBI): domain Eukaryota; kingdom Metazoa; phylum Chordata; class Chondrichthyes; family Pristiophoridae; genus Pristiophorus; species Pristiophorus japonicus. Next base: position 256,526,632 of record NC_091982.1, on the reverse strand, counting down.
TCCTCCCATCTTTGTATCATCAGCAAACTTGGCTACGTTACACTCAGTCCCTTCCTCCAAGTCGTTAATGTAGATTGTAAATAATATTGTAAAAACATTGGCTCAAGTGCTATTTTCCCTAAAGATTAGTCCAATCTATGCAATAACCCTAGTGATTACACTGGGGAGTATAACACTTGTATTTACAACCTACACGGTATTGTAGTCATCATAGAAATTTACAGCACAAAAGGAGGCCATTCGGCCCATCGTGTCCATGCCGGCCGACAAAGAACTATCCAGCTTAATCCAACTATCCAGCTTAATCCTACTTTCCAGCTCTTGGTCCGTGCCTTATAGGTTACGGCAATTCAAATGCGCATTCAAGTACTTTTTAAACGCTATGAGGGTTTCGGCCTCTACCACCCTTTCAGGCAGTGAGTTCCATACCCCCAGCACCCTCGGGGTGAAAAATATTCTCCTCAAATCCCCTTTTAAGCCTTTTACCAATTACTTTAAATCTATGCCGCCTGGTTAATGATCCCTCTGTTAAGTGAAATGGTCCTTTCCACCCACTCTGTCTTGGTCCCTCATAATTTTATATACCTCAATTAGGTCTCCATCATAATACATAAGAACTAGGAGCAGGAGTAGACCATTTGGCTCTCGAGCCTGCTCCGCCATGAAATAAGATCATGGCTGATCTGATCACTAACTCGGCTCCACTTCCCTGCCTGCTCCGCTTAACCCTTTATTCCCTTATCACTCAAAAATCTGTCTGTCTCCGCCTTAAATATATTCAATGACTCAACCTCCACAGCTCTCTGGGGCATAGAATTCCATAGATTTACAACCCCCCCCCCCCCCCCCTGAGAGAAGAAATTTCTCCTCATCTCAGTTTTAAATGGGCAGCCCCTTGTTCTGAGACTATGTCCCCTAGTTTTAGTTTCCCCTATGAGTGGAAATATCCTCTCTGCATCCACCTTGTCAAGCCCCCTCATTATTTTATATGTTTCAATAAGATCACGTCTCATTCTTCTGAACTCCAATGTGTATAGGCCCAACCTACTCGACCTATCTTCATAAGTCAACCCCCTCATCTCCGGAATCAACCCAGTGAACCTTCTCTGAACGGCTTCCATTGCAAGTATATCCTTCCTTAAATAAGGAGACCAAAACTGTATGCGGTACTCCAGATGTGGCCTCACCAATACCCTGTACAGTTGTGGCAGGACTTCTCTGCTTTTATACTCTCTATCCCCCTTGCAATAAAGGCCAACATTCCATTTGCCTCCCTGATTACTTGCTGTACCTGCATACTAACTTTTTGTGTTTCATGCACAAGGACTCCCAGGTCTCTCTCTACTGCAGCACTTTGTAATTTTTCTCCATTTAAATTATAATTTGCTTTTCTATTATTTCACTTACACGAGCTACTTGACCAAGGTCCTGCCACTTCTTTTTGCACTGACCTCCAGATCTCAGGGTGGTCACCATTGCACAGTAATCTTCTGCAAGTTGGTTCCAGCGTTTCTTCTTTTCTTTTGCTGAAACTTTTATGTGACCTCTGCTGCTGTCCAGCTCATGCCATCTGGCCTCAATATCTGCGCCAGCGCACAAGAGGTTATCCAGCCTAATCCCACTTTCCAGCTCTTGGTCCGTATCCCTACAGGTTATGACTCTTCAAGTGCCCATCCAAGCACCTTTTAAATGTGCTGAGGGTTTCTGCATCCACCACCTTTCCAGGCAATGAGTTCCAGACTCCTACAACCCTCTGTGTGAAGAAATTTCCCCTCAAATCCCCTCTAAACCTTCCATCAACTACCTTAAACCTATGCCCCCTCATAATGGACCCTTCCACCAAGGAAGGCAAGTAGTCCATTATCTGAATGGCAGCAGATTAGGAAAGGGGGAGGTGCAACGAGATCTGGGTGTCATGGTTCATCAGTCATTGAAAGTTGGCATGCAGGTACAGCAGGCAGTGAAGAAGGCAAATGGTATGTTGGGCTTCATAGCTAGGGGATTTGAGTATAGGAGCAGGGAGGTCTTACTGCAGTTGTACAGGGCCTTGGTGAGGCCTCACCTGGGATATTGTGTTCCGTTTTGGTCTTCTAATCTGAGGAAGGACCTTCTTGCTATTGAGGGAGTGCAGCGAAGGTTTACCAGACTGATTCTCGGGATGGCAGGACAGACATATGAAGAGAGACTGGATCGACTGGGCCTGTATTCACTGGAGTTTAGAAGGATGAGAGGGGATCTCATAGAAACTTAAAAGATTCTGACGGGACTGAACAGGTTAGATGTGGGAAGAATGTTCCCGATGTTGGGGAAGTCCAGAACCAGGGGATACAGTGTTAGGATAAGGGGTAGGCCATTTAGGACTGAGATGAGGAGAAACTTCTTCACTCAGAGAGTTCTTAACCTGTGGAATTCCCTGCCGCAGAGAGTTGATGCCAGTTCATTGGATATATTCAAGAGGGAGTTAGATATGGCCCTTACAGCTAAAGGAATCAAGGGGTATGGAGAGAAAGCAGGAAAGGGGTACTGAGGGAATGATCAGCCATGATCTTATTGAATGGTGGTGCAGGCTCGAAGGGCCGAATGACCTACTCCTGCATCTATTTTCTATGTTTCTATGTTTCAAACTAACTTGGTGCCTTATCCTCGCATCCATTTCCCTCTGGTGATGCATGCTCCAGTGATCGCGGCTGAGAAAGCTTACCACGAGCAACTGTCTGTGGCCGACATCACCAGCTCTTGCTTTGTACCGGGCAACCAGATGGTCAAGTGCAACCTTCGCTGTGGCAAGTACATGGCTTGTTGCTTACTGTATCAGGGTGACGTTTAGCAGTCGGGATTGTTCTGAATCCTAATTTCCAACATGGGTGCCAGTAGTACAGGACTATAAATCTGTAATAAAAACAGAATATGCTGGAAATGCTCAGCAGGTCAGGCAACATTTGTGGAGAGAGAGAGAGAGAGAGAGAGAGAGTTAACGTTTCAGGTTAACCTTTCGTCAGAACTTGAAAAAGTTAGAGAGGTAACAGATTTTAGACAAGAAAGAAATCCATCTGAGAGGGCAGACGGGGCCACGGTTTGGTGTCTCATTCGAAAGACAGTGCGGCATCAGTCTAGATATTTGTGCTCAAGTTCCTGGAGTGGGATTTGAACCCACAACCTTCTGACTCAGAGGCGAGTGTGCTACCCACTGAGCCATAACGGCAGGGACTGTGATTTATATAGCATCTTTCATGACTACCAGACATCTCGAAGCGCTTTACAGCCAATGAAGTACTTTTGTAGTGTTGGAAACACAGTAGCCAATTTGCACACAGCAAGCCCCACGAACAGCAACATGATAATGACCAGATAATCTGTTTTTTTTTGTTATGTTGATTGAGGAAATAATATTGGCCAGAACACTGGGGATAACTCCACTGTTCTTTTTCGAAATAGTGCCATGGGATCTTTTACATTCATTTGAAAGAGTAGACAGGACCTCGGTTTAGCGTCTCATCTGAAAGACAGCAGCTCCGCCAGTGCAGCTCTCCCTCAGCACTGCACTGGAGCGTCAGCCTAGATTTTATCGTGCTTAGGTCCCTGACTCCGAGGCAAGAGTGCTGCCCACTAAGCCACAGCTGACACCACAGGAACAGTTTCTATCTACTCTGTCCAGACCCCTCATGATTTTGAGCATCTCTATCAAATCTCCTTTTCTCCAAGGAGAACAACCCCAGATTCACCAGTCTATCAGTATAACTGAAGTCCTTCATTCCTGGAATCATTCTCTTAAATCTTCTCTAAGGCCTTCAAACATCCTTCTGCACTGCACTGGGAGCGTCAGCCTAGATTTGTTGTGCTCAAGCCCCTGGAGTGGGACTTGAACCCATGGCTTTCTGACTCAGAGGCAAGTGTGCTACCCACCGAGCCACAGCTGATACTCAGGCTTTTAGCCGAGTAAATAAGGATGAACTGTTTCCAGTGGCAGGAGAATGGATAACCAGAGGACAAGATTTAAGATAATTGACAAAAGAACCAGAGGTCAATGTTCACGTTGACCAGCGCAGTTGTCATGGAGATCCCACGCAGGCCGATCACTGGTTTTTCAATGTGACATTTCAGGCATGTGCAGAGTTTTGAATAGGCCGCTTAGTCCCTTAAACGGACTGCTCACCAAAAAAATATTAGGGGGATTATTGGGGAGGAGGGGGATTTTTTTTATGCAGGGAGTTGTTATGATCTGGAACGCGCTGCCTGAAAGGGCGGTGGAAGCAGATTCAATAGTAACTTTCAAAAGGGAATTGGATAAATACTTGAAGGGGAAAAAATTACAGGGCTATGGGAGATGGGCAAAAGGGATGGAGTATAAAAGCAGGGAAGTCTTGCTACAGCTATATAGGGTATTGGTGAGGCCACACCTGGAATACTGCATGCAGTTTTGGTTTCCATATTTACGAAAGGATATACTTTGGAGGCAGTTCAGAGAAGGTTCACTCGGTTGATTCCAGGGATGAGGGGATTGACTTATGAGGAAACGTTGAGGAGGTTGGGCCTCTACTCATTGGAGTTCAGAAGAATGGGAGGTGATCTTATCGAAACATATAAGATTATGAGGGGGCTTGACAAGGTGGATGCAGAGAGGATGTTTCCACTGATAGGGGAGACTAGAATTAGGGGGCATAATCTTAGAATAAGGGGCTGCCCATTTAAAACTGAGATGAGGAGGAATTTCTTCTGAGGGTTGTAAATCTGTGGGATTCGCTGTCTCAGAGCTGTGGAAGCTGGGTCATTGAATACATTTAAGACAGACAGTTTCTTAACCGATAAGGGAATAAGGGGTTACGAGGAGCGGGCAGAGAAGTGGACCCGAGTCCATTATCGGATCAGCCATGGTCGTATTAAATGGCGAAGTAGGCGCGAGGGGCCATATGGCCTACTCCTGCTCCTATTTTTTATGTTCTTGTATAAGGGCAAGGGAATGGGACTAACCGGACAGCTCTTTCAAAGAGCCGGCACAGGCATAATGGGCCGAGTGGCCTCCTTCTGTGCTGTATCATTTTATGCTATACAATTTGCGGCTTTTCATTTCAAGACTTGCCTGAAAGTAATTGTAGCTACGCGATGGGATAATTTACAGTTTCAGCCAACGAGTTTCAACATTTGTTCTTTAATCTCAGGGCGGGGGGAACATATGGTATGTATCGTGGCAAGCCTTGTCTTATGAAGAAAGGTCGAGCAGGTTGGGCCTCTACTCACTGGAGTTCAGAAGAATGAGAAGTGATCTTATTGAAACATATAAGATTCTGAGGGGGCTTGCTAGGGTGTTTCCACTCATGGGGGAATCTAGAACTAGGGGACATAGATTCAGAATAAGGGGTCGCCCATTTAAAACGGAAATGAGGAGGAATTTCGTCTTTGAGGGTCGTGAATCTTTGGAATTGTCTTCCCCCGAGAGATGTGGAGGCTGGGTCATTGAATATATTTAAGATGGAGATAGACATGTTTTTTGAATGACAAGAGAGTCGAGGGTTATGGGGAACAGGCAGAGAAGTGGAGTTGAGGACAAGATCAGTTCAGCCATGATCTTATTGAATGGCGGAGCAGGTTCGAGGGACCGATGGCCTACTTCTGCTCCTATTTCTTATGTTCTTATGTTTGACAGTAATCTTGTACAGAGAGAAAGATGAGCAATCCTATCAGCATTTTCTACTCTCGGACTGCTCTTCCACCACCCGGTGATTCAACCACAACCAGGGAAGCTCCGAGTCTAAACTCAAGGGTATCTTGAACCAAGAGTTAGAATCATAGAATGATACATCAAAGAAGGAGGCCAGTCGGCCCTTCATGCCTCTTTGAAAGAGTTATCCAGTTAGTCCCACTCCCCGCTTTGCTCTTTCCCCATAACCCTGCCAATCTTTCATTATCAAGTATATATCCAATTCTCTTTTGGGAGTTATTATTGAATCTGTTACCACCACCCTTTCAGGCAGCGCAGTCCACATCGTAACAACTCGCTGCGTAAAACATTCAGTAGCATGTTTTATACAACAACAACTCGTATTTATATAGCGCCTTTAACGTCGTGAAACTTCGCAAGACGCTTCACAGCAGCATTATGCGATAAAAATTTGACACCGAGCCGCATAAATAGAAATTAGCGCAGGTGACCAAAAGCTTGGTCAAAGAGGTAGGTTTTAAGGAGCATCTTGAAGGAGAAAAGAGAGGTGGAGAAGTTTCGGCAGGAAATTCCAGAGCTTGGGGCCTAGGCAACAGAAGGCATAGCCACCAATGGTTGAGCGATTACAATCGGGGATGCTCAGGAGGGCAGAATTAGAGGAGCGCAGGCATCTGTGGGGCTGGAGGAGATTACACAGATTGGGAGGGGTGAGGCCATGGAGAGATTTGAAAACAAGGATGAGAATTTTGAAATCGAGGCGTCGTTTAACTGGAAGCCAATGTAGGTCAGCGAGCACAGGGGTGATGGGTGAGCGGGACTTGGTGCGAGTTAGGTCACAGGGCAGCCGAGTTATGGTTCACCTCTAGTTTACGTAGGGTAGAATGTGGGAGGCCAGCCAGGAGTGCGTTGGAATGGTCAAGTCTGGAGGTAACAAAGGAAAGGATGGTGGCTTCAGCAGCAGATGAGCTGAGGCAAGGGGGCGGAGACAGGCGATGTTACAGAGGTGGAAATAAGCGATCCTAGTTATGCTGCAGATATGTGGTCGAGAGCTCAGAGATGAGTATTTTCCATTACCGATCACAGACAGTTCTTAATCCAGAAAGATTGCCCTGGGCACGTGTTTCCCAGTTCCCATGTCGCAGAAGAAGGTGTCAAAGGAGTCGTCTGCCCTTCCAGTGCCTCTATTGTCAAGTCTACGGCCGTCGGGCTGGATGTTGTGTTCCAAACAGTACAGCTCCCAGCAGGCATTGCCCATCTGGACACTGGCCTGGCCCACATGGACGGAGATGCATTCACGTTGCGGGAGAAGTGATGAACAATCAGTGCGATGTCCGAGAGGGATAGACGCTGAATGGTTACAGCAAAGTCCCTGGGGGCTGGGTATTCGGCTTTTAGAATTTCGGGGCGGTCCCGATACCGTCCGGGAACAGTTTGCGCCTCAGTCAGCAAAATTGGGCAGCTGGGCCCCGAGTGTGGGGCGGAGCGCTAAGGGAGGCGCTAGGCCGGCTGAGCATGCGGAAAAATCCGAGTTAAACAGCCAGCCTCGGAGCGCTCTGAGAGGCCTGGGGAGAAAAAAAATAAACCCGATAAAACCCATCAAAAACATTCCCAATACATAGCGCACGCCACCACAACATAAATTGCCAAAAAAAAAAGAGAAAACAATCACACTTGCCTGAGGTCGACATTACTTACCTCACTGCTGTCGCTACAGCTTGGACCGCCCGCCTTCACACGCGTTCTCACTAGAGGGCGTTCTACCCTGTGCTACGGGTTGGGCGGGACTCAAAAATCGAGCCGGTGTCACAACCAGGGGTGTTGCACACCGGCTCGCCTCTTCCAGGCGGTAAAGCTCTGCGCCCCGCCGAAACCGGCCCCGAAAACCCCGGCGGGGTGCTGGAAGCTGTCCGCCTGCCCAGAAGAGCTCACCCACCGCCATTGCCGACCCTCTGGGGGCGAAAACAGGTGGATCGGAGCGGAAAACCCAGCTTCGGTATATTGGAATACGCCAGGTGCGTGCAACCTAGGTTTTGTACATCAAGCACTTGGAATCGGACAGCTGAAATAGGTGAAGCCTTAAATCAAAGTAAATCATAGTTTCGAGGAGTTAGTGCTCACATGAACTTTGTAATGTGACATCCAGTCACCAAAGAGATTTAATTCAAGATAACAGATATTCAAGAGTCTGAAAGGGTACAAAAGACAAGTGGTATTAACGGGAATATGGACATGGAATGAGAAACCATCGTAGAATATTATGTAGAATTGCAATAGAATGTTACAGCACAGAAACAGGCCATTCGGCCCAACAGCTCCATGCCGGTGTTTATGCTCCACACCAGCCTCCTCCCACCCCTCTTCATCTCACCCCATCAACATAACCTTCTATTCCTTTCTCCCTCGTGTGTTTATCCAGTTTCCCTTTAAATACATCTGTGCTATTCGCCTCAACCACTCCCTGTGATAGCGAGTTCCACATTCTCACCACTCTCTGGGTAAAGATGTTTCTCCTGAATTCTCTCTTGGATTTATTAGTGACTATCTTATATTGATGGCTCCCTAGTTCTGGTCTCTCCCACAAGTGGAAACATCTTCTCTACGTCTACCCTATCGAACCCCCTTCAAAATTTTAAAGACCTCTATCAGGTCATCCCTCAGTCTTCTCTAGTCTGTTCAGCCTTCCCTGATAAGTATGTAATGTCACAAAGCACTTCACAGGAGCATACACCGAGCTAAAGAACGGAACGTGATTAAAAGCTTGCTTAGAGATGCAGGATTTAATAGGATCTTCAAGGGGAAGAGAGGTTCAGGAAGGGAGTTCCAGAGCTTAGGGCCGAGGTGTTTAGAAAGGGAATTCCCAGAGTTTAGGGTGGAGAGATTTAGGAAGGTCATTCCCAGAGCTTAGGGTGGAGAGGTTTAGGAAGGGAATTCCAGAGTTTAGGGTGGAGAGGTTTAGGAAGGTCATTCCCAGAGCTTAGGGTGGAGAGGTTTAGGAAGGGAATTCAAGAGCTTGGGGCCGACGCAGCTCCAATTAGCCTTTGGAATTCGTGACCTCCACAGCAAGACCCAGGCAAACATAAAAATGCATATTGATTGCATATTTACATCTTTATTTTCAGTTTGAATGGTTACTGGTGGGAGTTACTTCCACTTCCCAAATAATGTCTTCCTGGTTTAGTTAACGTACAATACTGGTCGGCACCATCAAAGCCTCCCTGATAAAGTGTGACATCCCCACCGACACCTGGGAATCCCTGGCCAAAGACCGCCCTAAGTGGAGGAAGAGCATCCGGGAGGGCGCTGAGCACCTCGATTCTCGTCACCGAGAGCATGCAGAAATCAAGCGCAGACAGCGGAAGACGTGTGCGGCAAACCAGTCCACCCACCCTTTCCTTCCACCACTGTCTGCCCCACCTGTGACAGAGAACTCACTTTTAGAGTGGAAGCAAGCCAATTTCGAGGGATTGCCTATGATAATGATGAGAGAACACAATGGCAGCAAGGAGGTGGGAATGAAACACGTGTTCCATCATCGCCTAAGTAGAGAAGCAAGTAATGTAGGACTCAAAGCATAAGACAATACAATAGAAAAACAATAAAAAAGCATGTGATTGAAATATTGTGACACAATTGTCACCGTGACACAAAAAAACATGACAGTTACAGGGATTAAATATTAAACAGGAGCTGGATGAAGGCACAAGACGTTTAATATATATCTATAGACTGAATTAATGTTAGGAATACGAGGCGCGTGTGTGTGGTACAAAAAGGTCTTAATGATACACTTATTCCTTGTGATTTCCCCAACAGGATTGTGACTTTTTACCCATTAGAGAGGATACAGAGGAGATTTACGAGGATGTTGCCTAGAATGGAGAATTTTAGCTAGGAAAGATTGGATCGGTTGGGGTTGTTTTCTTTGGAACAGAGGAGGCTGAGGAAAAAACATAGGAAATAGGAGCAAGAGTAGGTTATATGACCCCTCGAGCCTGCTCCGCTATTCAATAAGATCGTGGCTGATCTGATCTTGGCCTCAACTCTACTTTCCTGCCTGTTCCCCATAACCCTTGACTCGCCTATAGTTCAAAAATCTGTTCCTATTTCTTATGTTTTTTACAGCCTATGAAGTACTTTTGGAGTGTAGTCACTGTTGTAATGTAGGAAGCACAGCAGCCAATTTGCACACAAGCAAGCTCCCACAAAGAGCAATGTGATAATGATCAAATAATCTGGTTTTTATTGATTGAGGAATAAATATTGGCCAGGACACCGTGGATAACTTCCCTGCTCCTCTTTGAAATAATGTCATGGGATCTTTTACATCCACTTGAGGGAGTAGACGGGGCCTCAGTGTAACGTCTCATCTGAAAGATGGCACATCTGACAGCGCAGTGCTCCTTCAGCACTGCACTGGAGTGACAGCCTAGTTTTCTTTTGTGCCCAAGTCCTTGGAGTGGGACTTGAACCCACAACCTTCTGACTCAGAGGCGAGAGTGCTACCCACTGAGCCACAGCTGAAAGCAAAGTAATAGAGAACACAAGCACCAAGCTTATGGTCTACGGGGCTGTAGTGATACCCGCCCTCCTGTATGGCTCAGAGACAAACAACAATATCAGTTTTCTTGATCAGGCCAGCATCAAAGCACTGACCACACTCGACCAGTTCTGTTGGGCGGACCACATCGTCTGCATGCCCAACACGAGACTCCCAAAGCAAGCCCTCTACTCGGAACTCCTACACAGCAAGCGATCCCCAGGTGGGAAGAGGAAACATTTCAAGGACACCCACAGTGGGGTACTGAAGTGCATAATCAGCCATGATCATATTGAATGGTGGTGCAGGCTCGAGGGGCCGAATGGCCTACTCCTGCACCTATTTTCTATGTTTCTATGAGGGGTTGACTTATGAGGAAAGGTTGAGTAGGTTGGGCCTCTACTTACTGGAATTCAGAAGAATAAGAGGTGATCTTATCGAAACACATGAGGGGGTTTGACAAGGTGGATGCAGAGAGGATGTTTCCGCTGATGGGGGGAGACTAGAACTAGGGGGCATGATCTTAGAATAAGGGGCCGCCCATTTAAAACTGAGATGAGGAGAAATTTCTTCTCTGAGGGTTGTAAATCTGTGGAATTCACTGCCTCAGAGAGCTGTGGAAGCTAGGACATTGAATAAATTTAAGACAGAAATAGACAGTTTCTTAAACTATAAGGGGTTATGGGGAGTGGGCGGGGAAGTGGAGCTGAGTCCATGATCAGATCAGCCATGATCTTATTGAATGGCGGAGCAGGCTCAAGAGGCCGTATGGCCTACTCTTGTTCCTATTTCTTATGTTCTTATCACCTCGGATGGCACCCACTGCGACCATCACTAGTATTTCACCCTAATGCCCCTCCCCCTGCTCCCTCGCTTTGCCCCACCGTTGGGAGCTTTGGAATTCCCACCATAAACCCATCTGCCTCTCCACCTCCCTTTCCGACTTTAAGCTTTTAATCACTTCCTAATACAGTTTAAACCTCCCTTATCCAGAACCACCCCTCGTCCAGAACCGTTTCCGGCCACCGGGTGGCGCATGCGCAGAACTCCGATGTGAACAAATTTAAGTCCTTCCTTGCTGCCAACTCCTGCAATCACTGGCCTGACCCCGCAATCCACACCGCCCCCCCCCATGATGTCTCTGCCGCACTCCCAGCCCCAAACCAGCCAGCCCCGACATCGCCTTGCTCAGTACCTGTACTATCCAATCTAACGTGACCACCCCCAGTCCGGAAAAATCTCTTATCCAGAACAGGCCAGGTCCCGAGGGATCCGGACAAGGGAAGTTCAACCTGTATCTCCTCTTCGGCTCAGTATCCATTTTGTTTTGTTGATTATGCCTTTATGAAGCACATTGAAACTTTTTCTATGCTAAAGGTGCTATATAAGTGCAAGTTATTGTTGTAGTGTTATGTCGCTCAAATTGCTGGCCAGAGCCAACACAAGTTTTGTACAGCAAAATCTCTAACTGTGGCTGAGTGTACTGGGCGTATGAAAATTTCATCCATCTGCCATTTTGCTTTACTGAAGCATTAGTGGCAATGCTACAGTAGTATATGCAGATCAGAGAAGGAGTACAAGAGCTCATCTGATCTTCTTCTGTCAGCTAACATCTGAGATTTTTTAACTGTGTAGCACTATTACAGGCCAGACAGTAGGGAGAACAAGGCATTATGGGCTATTCAGTGGTGTGGACAATCATTTGCAGCGTGGACATTCTTGATCAGTCATTTTAATTTCTGATCTGATCCATTCCAGTTGTGTGCTTTGCTTGTGGTTTAGTTTGGTTTTGCAGTTGAGATTCTCTATTTTAACTAATCTTCAAATTCCTTTCTGGTTGTTGCATTTGCTCTAATAGTCATTATTACTTTCAGTATCATGAGCGCAGCAGCATTTCCTTCTCCCACCGCTGACATGGCCGAAATAAACCGCATCCAGTATGAGATGGATTACACACAAGGCATTAGCCAGCGAATGAGAGTTCCCGAGAAGCTTCAGGTTGCAGCGGAGGATGGTGAAGACAAGTGGGCACAAGGAGACTTTCACAACACCACAGTGGTAATGGAGGTGCCAGAGAGGATTTTTATAGCAGGTACAGTATTCCTGGTTCAGACCAAAGCTTTAGAAATGGCAAACCAATTGTCACAGCACTGAGCCTCAATTAAATTTAACTTTTTTTAAAAAGATGGATGAAAGAATGAGTTGCATTTATAGAGTGTCACAACCTCGGGACCAGATCCCAAAGCAACAATTAAGTACTTTTGATGTGTAGTCACTGGTGTAATTTACTGTTCTAGTCTGTTGTTACTGCCCCTGCAGACTTTCTTGCCCCACGCTCCTCCAGTCTAGAGGGTGAGTTTGTTCCATGCCGTCCCCTCTTCCTCTAACCTGGATATAATAACTTTTATTTATATAGCCCCCTTAACGTAATACAACGTCCCAAGGCACTGCACAGCAGTGTTACAAGACAAAACAGATAAATTTGAAACAGAGTCACAAAAGAAGAAATTAAGGCAGGTGATCAAAAGCTTGCTTAAGGAACGTCTTAAAGGAGGAAACGGAGATGGAGAGGTTTAGGGAGGGAGTTCCAGAGCTTGGGGCCCAAACAGTTGATGGCATGGCCACTGATGGTTGAGCAGTTATAATGAGGCAGAATTTGAGGAGCGCAGACATCTTGTGGGGTTATGAGGCTGAAAAAGATTACAGAGATAGGGAGGGGCAAGGCCATGGAGTGATTTTTAAACAAGGATGAGAATTTTGAAATTGAGGCATTGTTTAACCGGGAGCCAATGTCCGAAAGCACAGGGGTGATAGGTGAACGTGACTTGGTGCGAGTTAGGACACAGGATGCTGAGTTTTGGATGATCTCAAGTTTACGTAGCGTAGAATGTGTGAGGCCAGCCAGGAGTGAGTTGGAGTTGTCCAGTCTAGAGGTAACAAAGTCATGAATGAGGGTTTCAGCAGCAGAAGAGCAGAGGCGGGCAATGTTACGGAAGTGGGAAAAGGCAGTTTTAATTATGCCGCAGATATGTGGCTGGAAACTCATTTCCGGGTCGAATATGACACCTAGGTTGCGAACAGTCTGGTTCAGCCTCCGCTTGATGCTAGGGAGAGGAATGGAGTCAGTGGTTAGGGAATGCAAGATTACTTACCATTCCTACTCTGGCCTGAGAGAGAGCAAGACATTTGTGCTCGTTTGAATCCTCTGTATTGCAATGGTGTTATTGATCAGGAGTAGTAGTGACGGTGACTGCAAATTCAGTGTGGGGAGGGAGAGGAATGTCTCCCCGCCTTTCCTCTCCCCCCCCCCCCCCCCCACCGTGCAGAAATTATGCTTTGCTCAGAGATTCATTTTGTGAGCAGCTAGAAAGCACTGGCTGCTTCTGGTGCTCTTTTGTAAATGCTTTGGGTGCCTGGATTCTGTCCACCAATGCTGAGTTCTGCGCAATAACTGCAGGACTGCATGTTTCAAGAAGTTACAAATTGTGACTACTTAAAACAAAGCAAGTTTTTAAAAAGGGGGTGAATTTGTTCCTAAAATAGAGTGCCCATTTATACCCTCATCTAGAATGTAATCTGTAAACATGAAAACCCTCTTTCTTGTGTAGGTTATCTTAATTTTGTCAAAGCATAAAGTTAAGGAACCTTTTAGTTTGAATGGACAGCTTGTTGTGCATTAGTTATGTCTTTTCCTCTGAGGGGAGGCGACGGACACACTTGTTCCAAGGATACTCCGTTGGCCTAAACACAATATTACAAAATGATCAATGGAATTGTCTACCCCAGAAGGCTGAGGATGCTCAGTCGATGAGTATATTCAAGACTGAAATAGATTGATTTTTGGATATTAAGGGAATCCAGGGAGAAAGGGATATTTGGATAAGGCGGCAAAGTGGAGTTACATAGAAACATAGAAAATAGGTGCAGGAGTAGGCCATTCGGCCCTTCTAGCCTGCACCGCCATTCAATGGGTTCATGGCTGAACATGAAACTTCAGTACCCCATTCCTGCTTTCTCGCCATACCCCTTGATCCCCCTAGTAGTAAGGACTTCATCTAACTCCCTTTTGAATATATTTAGTGAATTGGCCTCAACTACTTTCTGTGGTAGAGAATTCCACAGGTTCACCACTCTCTGGGTGAAGAAGTTTCTCCTCATCTCAGTCCTAAATGGCTTACCCCTTATCCTTAGACTGTGACCCCTGGTTCTGGACTTCCCCAACATTGGGAACATTCTTCCTGCATCCAACCTGTCTAAACCCGTCAGAATTTTAAACGTTTCTATGAGGTCCCCTCTCATTCTTCTGAACTCCAGTGAGTTGAAGTCAAAGATCAGCCATGATCATACTGAATGGCGGAGCAGGCTCGGGGGCCATATTGCTTACTCCTGCTGTTTCTTGTGTACAGAATGAGGTGTTGCACTCTTTACTGATATGGCAATGCTTCAGATTATCTGGTGTAATTGAGTATTTAATATTGCTGAAGGAAGAAGCAAACTGAAAAATGATATTAATTTAGATGGAAGCAGCTGATTTTGGTAATAAATGATTGCGCAGAGTTTTTTGTTACCTTTTTTGAAGTGATATCCCTGACTAAAGCTTCTGTAATCCTGTTTCTTTTCACCTTGATTTTTGTAAATTGGCTGATAAAGGAGTACCATAAATGTCCTGATGTGCAAACCACTAGAAAACTTAGCAGGTGAATGAGGTTTATATACAATCCTGAGTTCTCAGTGCATACTTGTGGCTGATCTAAAAGAAGTTACAATTCTGAGCAGTGATTTGTGTGGATAAGACATTGTTTAAAATCTTCTGGGTCCAAAAGAAAAATAGTGGAGGCTATTCTGTTACTATATCCCTCCTCCTCCTTCATTCCAAGTCTCGCTGATTTTTCTGTATATACAGCGTAATTCTTAACAATTTTTGGTTTGTAGGGATTTTTTTCTACTTTGCAATTAGTATTTGAAGATTATTGTATCACATTAATTATAATAATGTAATTGTACAGCTCTGAAGACTTTGTAAAGAGTGACAGACTGTTTTGGCTGTTATTCTAGGTGACCATAACCATTTCAGACCAAGAGATCTTGATCTTATGACATCAACCCCTACTGAACCTTTGGCATTGAAAACACCTCCACGTGTACTTACTCTAAGTGAGCAACCCTTAGATTTCTTGGATCTTGAGCGACCTGTTGTTCCAACACCACAGAGTGAGGAGGTAAGTGGTTAATGACACAAGCCGAGTCCCTTGCCCACCATAATTGTTGTACTCTTTGCAACGTACCACAAAGAAAAAATATTAACAAAATATGCAGTATTAATGTTACATAAACATTTATTTGTAGTCATCGGGGTGCTCTGTGCAGCAACCAGGGCTCAGAATGAAGAGTTATCATTCCCATTTTGATGATGCTGCCACCAAAATGCATTGTTTTCTTTCTTATTCGGTGTGTTGTAGTAGTTTTGTATTCAATAGGAGCTTCTTAATGGGAACTGCTCAATGATGAACAAATATTCCCTTACAATTTGGTCATGTTTGTGCACGTTTCAGCTGGTATCTAAATGTTTTTATTGAGTTGTCATTTACTCCTAAAATGATTAGAGCTAAGTGCTCACAGAAAAATGTAAGAACTTTAGAGAGCTCAACTGAACATAACACAGCCTGTAAATGCCTTGAAGATGAAATTATTCACCGATCACACCTCAATCACTCACAGTAAATGTGCACCAATATATCTGGAGGATAGAAGGATGGTCTAGGAACTGGCTCTGTTGCATGGCACTAATGGGATGTTAAGCAAAATATGTTCCTCTGTCATAAGACCATAAAGCAAAGAACAAGTCCATTCTACCTTAGGGAGTCTAGTCTACCCACTTCATTTTTTTTTTAGGGAACTTTCTGTTTAAATAATTCAATCAAGTGAAACTCCAGAGGTATTTGTGCATCCTCACTGCTCTCCACAGATATCACACAAGCTGTTGTGTTCTTTGGAATACGTGATCATTTCAGTCTCCACTTATTCCTGTAACCTTCTGTCCCAATTTGCTGGCTAATGTTTTCTCCGTTTGTTTAAAGTGTTTCCACCTGCTGTAATAGCACCAGCCAAGGTGTGCACAAGTAGTCTTCTGTTTAAACTGTTTCATAGAAACATAGAAAATAGGTGCAGGAGTAGGCCATTCGGCCATTTGAGCCTGCACCACCATTCGATAAGATCATGGCTGATCATTCGCTCAGTACCCCTTTCCTGCTTTCTCTCCATACCCCTTGATCCCTTTAGCCGTCAGGGCCATATCTAACTCCCTCTTGAATATATCCAATGAACTGGCATCAACAACTCTCTGCGGTAGGGAATTCCACAGGTTAACAACTTTGAGTGAAGAAGTTTCTCCTCATCTCAGTCCTAAATGGCCTACCTCTTATCCTAAGACTGTGTCCCCTGATTCTGGACTTCCACAGCATCGGTAATAATCTAACCGGTCCCGTCCCGTCAGAATCTTGTATGTTTCTATGAGATTCCCTCTCATCCTTCTAAACTCCAGTGTATAAAGGCCCAGTTGATCCAATCTCTCCTCATATGTCAGTTCAGCCATCCCGGGAATCAGTCTGGTGAACCTTCGCTGCACTCCCTCAATAACAAGAACGTCCTTCCTCAGATTAGGAGACCAAAACTGAACACAATATTCCAGGTGAGGCCTCACCAAGGCCCTGAACAACTGCAGTAAGACCTCCCTGCTCCTATACTCAAATCCCCTAGCTATGAAGGCCAACATACCATTTGCCTTCTTTACCGCCTGCTGTACCTGCATGCCAACTTTGAATGACTGATGTACCATGACACCCAGGTCTCGTTGCACCTCCCCTTTTCCTAATCTGCCACCATTCAGATAATATTCTGCCTTCCTGTTTTTGCCCCCAAAGTGGATAACTTCACATTTATCCACATTATACTGCATCTGCCATGCATTTGCCCACTCACCTAACCTGTCCAAGTCACCCTGCAGCCTCTTAGCGTCCCCCTCACAGCTCTCACCGCCACCCAGTTTAGTGTCATCTGCAAACTTGGAGATATTGCACTCAATTTCTTCATCCAAATCATTGATGTATATAAATAAATTAATCTATACCTTTTACAAAAATATAGATGACAAGATTCGGCGCAAATCTGCTGCATTGAACAACATGATAGATGGTGGCTAAGGCTGCCCCATATCTACAATATAAATGATTTATTTATAAATACTAAATAAGTGGTATGTCGCGCTCTGTATATGATTGACTATATATAGCATAAATATAAAAGGAGATAAGGGGGGAAATTTCTTCACCCACAGGGTGGTGGGGGTCTGGAACTCACTGCCTGAAAGGGTGGTAGAGACAGAAAGCCTCACAGCATTTAAAAGGTACTTGGATGTGCGCTTGAAGTGCCGTAACCTATAGGGCTACGGACCTAGAGCTGGAAAGTGAGATTAGGCTGGATAGCTCTGTCGGCTTTGTCAGCTTTCTAAGCTGTTCCATTCGTATATGGAAAACGTATTATTGCCTGTGCTGGTGCTGAAAAAATATTTTTTAAGTTGGGGGTCTGGACTTATGAACTTATCCAAGATTGGTTCTTGAATTTTAATGAGGGGGAATAATGTCCAAAAGAAAAAAAAAGGTACATTTTGGTATTTGGCACAGCAAAAGGATTAGCTGCAGCAGGAAAGAGGGAGAAACAGATAGCAGGATGGTAGAAGGGGAGACGTCACTGATTTTATTCACTCGAGAGCAAACGGCTTTTGTTTTTTTAGCTTCAGTAGGGAAATGTCTTGGGTGTTGAAAACTTCCTCTGTAGGAAATAGTTTGTTGAGTGACTTGCTTGCGTTTTTAATGTAAAAGTAATTCGACAAATGTGTCTGCTAACTGAACGCCTTCTCTTTAGGTTCGCGCTCACAGTCGTGTGCGGAGGGAGCGTTCAATGAGCGAAAATACTGCCCGACAGAATGGGCAGCTTGTCAGAACAGAGTCCATGTGAGTAAGCCTCCGACTATGTTTCAGTTCAATATAAAGCTTCAGTAGTCCTATTTTTCTTCCTTTATGGCGTTCCTTTGTTATTTGGTGCGCTCCTTCCCAGCTGGTAAGTTAAGTCTTGGACCACAGGTTGTTATAGTTGTTGTTTTATTCCTTTTGAGTATAGCTAGTATGTAATGGTCTAGATCTTGAATATTCTATACTTTTGATTATTTCTTTTTTCTCACAAATAATTCAGCAGCAAGTGTTTCCGTTTGCTCTTTGCCACTTTTTAGGTCTTGATGAAGCCCCTTGTCCTGTAGTACATTTAGTTTCTTGTTGGAATATACATTTAATGGCCCTGATCAAAGCTCATTGCATCACTACTTGCCCCATCTCCCCACAAAGAGAAACTTCCTCTTCCTCTTTCCTCTTTGATTCCACAAACGGGAAGCTGAATTAGTCTACACAGTAAGTTACAGTCAAAAGGTTTATGATTAATATACAATTATACTATTTGAACACACATTGCATCATGCTGTAGTTTCAACGGAAAGAACACTTGATCCCAATATTGATTGAGGCGGATTTGACAATTGTTAATAATTGATTAGTTATTTATCATTTTTCCCCACCCCAATATCTCTGTGGACTACAGAGATCCTTGCCACTATTCGAGTTAGATTTAAAAAAAAAATGTAAACAGTAGCAGAAAAAGTGATTTTTAATAAGAATCACTCGATACTGCACAGTGAACTTAGATAGTTAGTTAGTGGAAGGATCTAAGATAGTGCATTTGTAGCCGAATGGCTTATCCATGCCTGGCCATCAGATTGAAAGAACAAGGAATTTTAATTTACCCCGTGACCAACTGAATTTATGCACTGCATGTGAGGATGTGATACATCACATGCACCTACTGTGACAGATATTTTAAAACTAGTTTAAAGAAGAAGGTGGCCTACATAGAACACCGTGGCCTGTAGAAAATAGGAGATCTAGAAAGTAGCAGCATTGATTTGCAGGCTTAATGACTTCATTAACTATGCAAGTACTGGACAAGTTGCTGAGAGAGCTGGGGAGACTCTCTATTTTTAGTGAAATCTTAACTGCATTTCAAGAATGGGTGTAAGATTTTGCTACAGATATCAAACCAGCTAGCAGCCTCACCACCTCCATTTGCTGGAGAAAGAAATGCAGTCCAATATGGTTTTATGGTAGCTGATCACATTTGAGGATTGGATTAGGGTGGGGACATTTTCATCCAAATTGCATGATTCAGATATATTGAACTATTCATTTGACCATGAATTTATATCAAGTGACTGATAAATTGGTGGCCGTTTTAGGGAATTTTCTTTTATCACACCGATGACCGAGAAGGTTGTACCTCATTTCATTCATAGGCATCTCCATTACAATTGCATGTGGGAAGAGGCCAGTTTATCAATGTTTAAATTTATATTGGTTTACAATTATAGCTAGGTCAACTGAAGTCCAAAGGTTCTGTTAATAGGTTATGGGCGACTCCAAACTCCACAAAGAAAAAAATTGTGTGATTTTAGAATTCCATATCGTGTAGGTATATTACTGGGTTCTCAAAACAACAAAGTCTACTTTGTATGCAAATATAGGTGAGTGAACATGCAAGTCCTTGAAGGAGGACCTAATAATTTTATGAAGAGAAGACCTAAGGATTCAGTAATTTGATGGTATAATATTCAATCCTTTTTACACTTTGAATACCCTTAAGCCATACCCTAACCAAGGGTGCTTTGTAAAAGGCTTCTAGGAAGTGTAGTAAAGCAGCTCTAGGTGACGCCCACTTTATTTTTTTTTTCCTTCTCTATGGCATATTGGCTGTCCTGCATCCTGCTCTGCTTTAGTGGGAATTATAGATGCACAACTGTATTATAATTTTTAACACTTTGCTACTCTTCCATTTAAAGGTTTGAATTGAAATCCTCCAGTGCAGCAACAAAAAGCTTCCAGGCACTGAATCTCTTGTGCCCAGGCTGTGATGCTTCTCTTCTATTTAAGTAGCATTATAGGTTTCTTATCCTGTAGGCCCAGGGTTTCTGCCTCTACACTCTCCAGCCCGCAGTTCTCCACCCATTGGGTGAAACATTGAGAGCTTGCGAGCAAAGGAGCAAAAAACCGTGGTCTTAACCTTGATTTAGTACCTGCTCGCTATCTTCTGGAGCTCTGCATGGCTATAGCTGGTTATGGTTGATCACGTTACATTCAGTCTTACATTTCTGCAAAGTCGGTAACTTTTCTAATGTTGAACACTAAATTGAATGTTCACTGATGCGTCTAAACTCCAGGTGATAATCTTTTTCTAAAAAAGAAACTCTTTGTTTGCCATGGTAAGTTTGTATTTTTGAAAAATTCTGTAAAACATACTGTAAATAAGATGGTCTTTTCTTCATTTCACTAATACCAAATGTTAGCTAAGAGATGGTAATTTACTGAAATATTACCTGTTGGATTTTTTTTTAAACAGGATGTTGCTTTTTAGGGTAGTTCAGCCTTGTGTATTGTTCATTTCATTCAGAGTATATGATGGAAGTAACATAAGCCAAGAGGATCCCTGAGAGTACTTCTGGTCCAAAGTATTGGCATTGGTGTGATTGGAAGCTGTTCAGACTGAAGTGTGTCCATTG
The DNA here is from genome assembly GCF_044704955.1 of Pristiophorus japonicus. Lineage (NCBI taxonomy): Eukaryota > Metazoa > Chordata > Chondrichthyes > Pristiophoridae > Pristiophorus > Pristiophorus japonicus. The sequence continues at coordinate 256,505,785 of NC_091982.1, read as the reverse complement.
ATTTGCTGTTTTTATTTCAGATCTGAGTATTTGCTTAAAAAATACACACTAAGTAAGTACTTGGTGGAAGCTGGGGAGAGGGGAGAGAAAAGAAGATAATTCTTACATCAGTATCACTACTATGGACAAAATATACTCCATAGGGATCCCCTTGACTGGTGTTCCTCCCGTTTATCTGCTTTCCATTCCAGTGTTTGCTGAAGGAAGTGGAGATCCATACTTTGCTAATATTTTGAAAAAGTATTTTTTTTTAAAATATGAGCAAATCACATAAAGGTGCACTGTAGGTTAAACGCACCCTTCCGTAGTGCCACCTTTAAAGTGAATTATCTTCAGAGCTTGGAAGTGACTGGGAGACTAATACTCTACAGTATCACTTGTATGTGAAGCTCGTCCATTGTTTGTAGTTCTGTCTGAATTTGATTTCCATGTTTTTCTCTTGCTCTGTTGTGTGCATATGGACAGTGTGACACCAACCCCCCAACCTCAGCCTCAGCCTCGTCTTTACCCTCCACTCATCTCTGAAGATGGACCAAACGCATACTCTCCTCATGGCATTTTGTCAATAATCCACTCCACCACCCGTAGGGCCTACCAGCAAGTCTTGGACATGCTAGATGAAAATCGCAGAAGGTGATTGGCTGTTGGACTTCAGTTGTGTTGTGCTGTAATACAGTAGCGGATGTTAATTGCTTGCCATAGTAGTTCCTTCTCCGTAATGTATGCATTTAGAAGCAGTGGCTTGTGTCTAATTACCATGTTCTGATATTTAAAAGGTGGGTCCAAAATTCATTTTTGAGCTAGTTGGTAGCAGGATATTCATTTGTTTCTGCATCTTCCCTACACCGTGAGTTCATAATCTCAATCTAGCTGTCAGTGGAAGGGGCATAGGATTGGGCAATTTTGGTAGAAACATGGGAGCCGGTTACCTGCTGCCACCTCGATGGGAGATAGCAGGTCCCCCAAAGAGAAGGCAAAAAACAGACTGCATCCATTTAATAAATAAAACTAGAGCTTCCCTCATTCTCAATGAGTTTATCCTGTGAGTAGCTGACTGTACAGATCATGATTGTCCCAATTTCAATCTCAGTGTAACGCTGAATTAGCCAAAACAGAAACATAGGGATGTAAATATATCAGCTCTGGCATCATGCTTGTCCCATCCTACATGGTGCAATCTATACACACCATTAAACCCATGTGATCCCACACCATTCCCCAGCCACAGAGACACGCAGTCTCCTGGAAGAGGCAAGAAAACGGGGGAAAAACCTTATCCCAATCTAGAAAAGACCCCTGGAAAATTCCTGACTGACCCTTGCAAGCAATAATGCAAGCTCCAGGATACCACAGTGACTGAAACCACTATTTCCATTAACCTACCTACCTACCTTTTCTAACTTCAAATGTCTTTCACTCATAGGAACTCGTCCCAAGTCCTTTTGAATGCCTTGCCTATAGTAAGTGGCCCGAGCCCCACCAGGGTTAAGATGGCGATCAGCCGGGTTGATGCTGCTTTTCACTATACATTGGCCTGTTTCTGTGCTGTTATCCTATCAGCCCATCCAGTCCATGCCTGTGTTTATGCTCCACTTGAGCCTCCTTCCGTCTTTCCTCATCTAACTCTATCAGCATAAACCTCTATTCCCTTCTGCCTCATATGCTTATCTCACTGCCCCTTAAATGCATCAATACCATTTGCTTCAACCACTCCCTGTGGTAGCGAGTTCCACATTCTCACCATTCTCTGGGTAAAGAAGTTTCTTCTGAATTCCCTGTTTGATTTCTTGGTGACTATCTTATATGGATGGCCTCTATTTTTGCTGTCCCCACAAATGGAAACACTCTCTCTGTATCTACTCTATCAAAACCTTTCATGATTTTAAAAACCTCTATTGGACCTCCCCATCCAGCCTTTTCTCTTCGAGAAAAGATCCTTAGTAGGCATATGTGTGAGTGTATGATGTCGGGTGAAGGCAGGATTGTATTTGGCTATGCATTCCCCCTCCTCCACCCAGCGATCAAATAACCTGCTACAACTTCTTATTGTGGCTCAGGCACGGATAACGCCCAGTTGGGTGAGTTGTCAAAAGGAAACCTGTGCCCTTGGTACGCCATCAAGAAGTCAACTCTTCAATGGAGAAAGGGCGGAGGGAGAAAGATTGGTGATCACTTAGAAATATATGATGGCCTCAATGAGCCCAAGGTCTATTTACATTGTGTTGACTGTGTAGATTTTGTAGACTATCACATCACCAATTTTGACCTTTTCTTCGTACACACCACCTTGGATTATGCTGTGATTCTTAGATGCTGAGTATTCTGCACTTTACAATGACTGCACTTTAGAATGACGTGCCAAAATTGTTGGTGGCTATTTTTAAAATGTTGTTTTTTTTCTGTAGCTGAATTTTTCCTGCTCCTTATTCTTGTTTTGCTGCTCACAATCTTGCTACATGGTGCCCCAATATATCTTTTTTTTAAATTTATTCACGGGATGTGGTAAGATCAGCATTTATTGCCTATCCCTAATTGCCCTTGAGAAGATGGATGTGAGCCGCCGCCTTGAACCGCTGCAATCTGTGCGTGTGGTGAATGTTCTCCCATAGTGCAGTTCGGTAGGAAGTTCCAGGATTTTAATCTAGCTACTATGAAGGAATGGCGATATATTTCCAAGTCAGGATGGTGTGTGACTTGGAGGGGAACTTGCAGGTGGTGGTGTTCTCGTGCACCTGCGACCCTTGTCCTTCTAGGTGGTAGTCGGGGTTTGGGAGGTGCTTTCGAAGAAGCTTTGGCGAGTTGCTGCAGTGCATCTTGTCTACTTTAGTGGAAAAGTTATCCAAGTACTAGACCTTAATGATCGCCCATATTTGTCTGCTAGCTCTTTTACGAAAATCCAATTTGCATTCCTACACTGCCTAGAGCAAAGGATATGGATAGAATAATTTCTCATCAAATAATAGGTTTGAAGACTGGTTTTTACTGTAATTCAGCAGCTGACTTTACCGAGTAGGAATAAGAGTTGGATTTTTCTCAGTAATCCATAAGATATTGATTTCCTAAGCATATTGGAGACTGATAAAGCACAGGAACTGAGAACTGTGAAACATGCACTTTATAAAAAATAGTGTTATATACATTACTAGGAAAATTCCTGAATCATCAGAATTACAGGGCATGCCTAACCTGTTGTGGCCATACTGTAAGGCTTTACAATGCACACAGCTGCTTTTAATTTGCTGAAAGCAGCAAAAGGCCGTTTTTCTTACTCATGCTTGATTGTGGCTGTCTGGACCTACTAGAGCCTGTTTATTGATAGCCAGTGACCTTCAATAGCTTTTGGCTAAATTATGTATGGGCTCTCCTTCCTATTTATTAAGACAAGGCTTGCATATTTTGGCACACTAATCCAAAAAAAATGTTTTAAGTTAATTTTATATTGTGTATAAATCTCAAGTCTGGGCATATCATGTTGAAATTTATATCATTGTAAACACAGCACAGCAGATTGTTACTGTGCTATTCATACTAGCCCTGCAACAGGAGAGGGAGGGTGTTCGGTTATGGCGATGCAATAAAACAATTGTGATTTGAGGACCACTGCAGTACCAATGCAGCAGATATTGGACTGCAAAATAAAAACCAAGCTGGGTTGGTTTATAAATAGGACTTCGGTTGCAGACATCGCAATTGGGCTGGAGACATGTGTTCGAGGGGCTGAATGGCCTACTCCTGTTCCTATTGTTTAGAAATGTACACACTAGCATTAAAACTGAATAGTTTATTTATAGTTCATTAATTATTTAAATATTAATTTGGAGGGAATTCAAGAACCCTTGTGTTCAGTGCACAAAAGGTGAATTTTGGACCTGCCTGTCATGCATGTGATATAGTGCAGTTTTACTTGCCCATAGCAATCTCTTGTTAAACTTACTGCTTTTTAATCAAGCATTGGTCTGCAGCTAGTCGGGAATGATCTAATAACTTGCACAATGTTCTTTGTTGGCAAAGCTGTACCTTTTTTAGCCATTTGCTTTTCTAACCTTAATCATGAGATGCATTGCAATTGGTTTGTGTGCTACTGCTGTATTGAAATAGATTGACCAGCATGCAGCTCAAATGGTGCAGCCCATAAGCACAATTCTTATATGTAAAAATCATGAACTTTGTGACACATTACAAGTTCTTATCACAAATATTAATAACTACATGTTGAACTTTGTGTTTTGCATTCCAAATATGTAGGAATGAGACATATCCATCAGACCCCTGTTTCTCTGCCCCGACCCCACGCCAATGAATGAAACCATGAAATACTTTTAAAACTTCACAAAGCAAACAAAGAAGCGGATACTTATTTTTCATAAATCCAGTTCTGGTAACCTCCACTTGCTTCTGTGTGACCGGAGAGATGTGCCATTTTTGTAAAGCAAAAGAAAGTAGATGGATAAAGGCGAGAGAGTGCCTCCAGGTTACCTTCAACATAGTATCAGGGTAGCAATAAAATCAGCAACCCCAGTGGTAGAGGTTCGGTTGCCTTCCCATGCAATTCAACTGTCCCTTTTACGTGCATAATTTTTCCCCCATGCACAGTCATGCCAATGCTTACCTTACTAGTTAAATATATGAAAGGTCATATGGATTACTGCAAAAGATTGGACTTGAATTCTAGTTCTCATTGTAGCTTTTGAAATGTGTAGACTCTTCCTTTCCCCTCCCACATGCCTCCCCCCCCTCCCCAATGTTCTTTGAAAATGACTCTTGTGTAGAGTAAGACCCGGGGAGTGATGTGCAATGTAAGTTTGTGCAGTATGTATTAGGCAGCTGATTGTTCAGCAGCAACTGACAAAGAAATACAATCACTGTAGCTTACTGAAAATGTTGATTTAGCCCCAAAAAACTTTGCACAATCGCTTTGAAGGTGTAACAGGTAATGTCATCCAGTTACACCAGCTGGTGTGATGGTGCCTAGAAGTTGGTTCTTAAAGGCTGCAGTATGGAGGGCACAGTGGAGGTTGTGGTAAGTCACGGTCATTACTGTGTACAGTAAAGGCTGCAGTGCATGGGAAGGGTCTCTACAGTACTTGATGTAAGTCCTTGCACCTTTAATTTTGCTACATTAAATACTCTATATAAATGCAAGTACTGTTTTCATTAAAAAGTAGCATTGCACCTTGTGGTTATAATATAAGACCTGTCTGTCTAAGTCTCTGTGTACTTATTCCTGTTCTTTCCTTTTCCATTCTATATCCTGAATACTGTCATCTGTCCTATTATCTTTTTCCTGGAAACCAGAACAGTACTTCATGGAGGCTCCACTTGTGCTACTTCATCTAATCCTCTGCTTGATAGCTCCAGGTAAATATGACCATTCATGGTCTCTATTGCAAGCTTTGCTATTCGCCCTAAATTCCTTTTCAATTTTGGATCTATTTGACTGGTGAGTTTCTAATCAGAAATATAATTTATTCATTATTACATTGTTGTAGTGGGAGCTGGTCATATGAGCAGTGAAAGGATGAAATACACTGAATCCATGTTGATTTATTTTGTCTTCTGGTACTTTTGTGGTAGCTATGGAGGAAGTTCCTTTCTTGCTTCCTAATAATTTGAAGTTGTTCCACAAAAAAAATTGTTCTGTAACTTAAATCAAACAACCTCAATAACACAGCAAAGTAGGAATTCATAGTGCTTAAAAATGAAGATCTTTTGAATTAAGCAACTTTGAATTAAGAGTAGACTGCATAAGTGTCTGGCTCACAATATAAGCAAATGTCATAATCTGGTCTGACTTTGCAATACATGTAAATGTATTGAGTGAAGGTGTCTCATTTTTATTTTTTCAACAGAACCATTTTTTTGGAACATAAGATTAAATTATTTTTAGCTGTGTTTCTTGTACAGCTAGTTGAGCATCTGGATAAGTGTGTTTGTATTGTAGCACTAAAATCTTGTTTTTTTTTGTGGGGGATGGATAAAGCATAGGGTGGGATATGCAACATTGACTATAGCATCCATAGGAAGGCAAGATGCAGCCATGAGTCATGCACCATTTACTTAGCATCTTTTCAAATGGGTTTTTACATGAAATCTCATACAGAGGTGGGTTTACTATAATTTAAGTTGGAGTGCAGAATTTACTGAGTTCAAATTGGTTGTTGGATTTTGGGTCCAATTGATTATTCAGAAACCAGTAGAACCAGAATAATAACAACAACAACTTGTATTTATATAGCACCTCCAATGTAGTAAAACGTCCCAAGGTGCTTCCCAGGAGTATTATAAAACAAATAATTTGACACCGAACCAAATTAGGACAGATGGCCAAAAGCTTGGTCAAAGAGGTCGGTTTTAAGGAGTGCCTTTAAGGAGAAAAGAGAATCGGAGGGAATTCCAGAACTTAGGGCCTAGGCAACAGAAGGCACGGCCACCAATGATTCAGGGATTATAATCAAGGATGCTCAAGAGGGCAAAATTACAGGAGCGCAGATATCTCTGGATGGGGGTGGAGTTGTGGGGCTGGAGGAGATTACCGAGATAGGGAAGGGTGAGGCCATGGAGGCATTTGAAAACAAGGATGAGAATTTTTAAAATCGAGGCATTGCTTAACTGGGAACCAATGTAGGTCAGCGAGCACTGGGGCGATGGGTGAACAGGTTTTGGTGCGAACTAGGACATGGGCAGCCTAGTTTTGGGCGACCTCAAGTTTACATAGGGTAGATCGTGGGAGGCCAGCCAGGAGTGCGTGGGACTAGTTAAGTCTGGAGGTAACAAAGGCATGGATGAGGATAGCTCGAGGCTAGAAACTACCTCTCTTGGGTCTGAGATGCTACATCCTTATAACCGATTAAAGGTTTAACTTGCATTCTGAGGTCTAGAATATAAATGGATTCTTTTTAACATTTAGACTGAGGTTATTTGCAGTACAGGTACTTGCCAAGTGACCGTTATTTCATTATTAATAAAGGAATTAAATCTTGCAATTGCACCATTTATTTCATTATTACAATAATCACACTGTTCCCCCTACACAGTAGAATTCCTTCACTAACGACTTCTTGCCATTTAATTACTTAAAATGTTTGAAATAAGCAGTTCAATTATCAGAGATGGAATCATTGAAATAAACCAGACTGATCCTTCTTAGTTCACAGAAAGACAATGTTGCAACATAGCTGATTTAAATAACTGAGCCCAGAGTGGTCAAGGGATAAAAGACATCAGAGACATGAAACAAATAATTTCATCTGCAATTTAGTTCTCCTTTTAATTTAGTGCAACTATAATGAAGTTGAATTAAATGAATTATTTGTTGATTTGGGTGTATAGAAGATAATCTCACTTTGTCATTGTCCATAGGTATAGCCTTTCCAACTGTGAATCTGCAGTAGAAGGAATACCAGATGATATGGCTCTTGCGGATTCTGTTTCCTTACGAAGACAGGTACTACATTAATTTATAAACACTCACACCAATGTTGTGTACATTCTGGCCTCTTGGGCATCCTCGGTTTTATTCGCCTCTCTATTGGTGGCCATGCCTTCAGCTGCCGAGGCACTAAGCTCGAGTTCCCTCCCTAAACCTCTCCGCCTTGCAGTCAGAATCAGGTGAATTTATAATGGGGAACAAAGAAATGGCAGACCAGTTGAACAAATACTTTGGTTCTGTCTTCACGAAATACCCTTCTGGAAATACTAGGGGACAGAGGGTCTAGTGAGAAGGAGGAACTGAAGGAAATCCTTATTAGTCAGGAAATTGTGTTAGGGAAATTGATGAGATTGAAGGCCGATAAATCCCCAGGGCCTGATAGTCTGCATCCCAGAATACTTAAAGAAGTGGCCCTAGAAATAGTGGATGCATTGGTGATCATTTTCCAGCAGTCTATCGACTCTGGATCAGTTCCTATGGACTGGAGGGTAGCTAATGTAACACCACTTTTTAAGAAAGGAGGGAGAGAGAAAACGGGGAATTATAGACCGGTTAGCCTGACTTCAATTGTGGGAAAAATGTTGGAATCAAGTATTAAAGATAAAATATCAGCGCATTTGGAAAGCAGTGACAGGATCGGTCCAAGTCAGCATGGATTTATGAAAGGGAAAATCATGCTTGACAAATATTCTAGAATTTTTTGAGGATGTAACTAATAGAATGGACAGTGGATGTGGTGTATTTGGACTTTCAAAAGGCTTTTGACAAGGTCCCACACAAGAGATTGGTGTGCAAAATTAAAGCACATGGTATTGGGGGTAATGTATTGACGTGGATAGAGAACTGGTTGACAGAGACAGGAAGCAGAGAGTCGGGAAACTGGTCCTTTTCAGAATGGCAGGCAGTGACTAGTGGGGTTGCCGCAGGGCTCCGTGCAGGAACCCCAGCTATTTACAATATACACAAATGATTTAGATGAAGGAATTGAATGTAATATCTCCAACTTTGCAGATGACACTAAGCTGGGTGGCGGTGTGAGCTGCGAGGAGGATGCTAATAGGCTGCAGGGTGACTTGGACAGGTTAACTGAGTGGGCAAATGCATGGCAGATGCAGTACAATGTGGATAAATGTGAGGTTATCCACTTTGGTGGCAAAAACACGAGGGCAGAATATTATCTGAATGGCGGCAGATTAGGAAAAGGGGAGCTGCAACGAGACCTGGGTGTCATGGTACATCAGTCATTGAAAGTTGGCATGCAGGTACAGCAGGTGGTGATATAGGAAAATGGTATGTTGGCCTTCATAGCCATGGGATTTGAGTATAGGAGCAGGGAGGTCTTACTGCAGTTGTACAGGGCCTTGGTGAGGCCTCACCTGGGATATTGTGTTCAGTTTTGGTCTAATCTGAGGAAGGATGTTCTTGCTATTCAGGGAGTGCAGCGAAGGTTCACCAGACTGATTCCTGGGATGGCAGGACTGACATATGAGGAGAGACTGGATCGACTGGGCCTGTATTCACTGGAGTTTAGAAGAATGAGAGGGGATCTCATAGGACATATAAAATACTGACGGGACTGGACAGGTTAGATGCAGGAAGAATATTCCCGATGTTGGGGAAGACCAGAACCAGGGGACACAGTCTAAGGATAAGGGGTAAGCCATTTAGGATCGAGATGAGGAGAAAACGTCTTCACTCAAGAGTTGTTAACCTGTGGAATTCGCTACCAGAGAGAGTTGTTGATGCCAGTTCGTTAGATATATTCAAGAGGGAGTTAGATATGGCCCTTACGACTAAAGGGATCAAGTGGTATGGAGAGAAAGCAGGAAAGGGGTACTGAGGTGATGATCAGCCATGATCTTATTGAATGGTGGTGGGCCAAATGGCCTACTCCTGCACCTATTTTCTATGTTTCTATGTTACACCTCGCTCCTTTAAGACACTCCTTAAAATCTACCTCCATCTGCCATAATATTGCCATATGTGGCTCAGTGTCAAATTTTGTTTGATAATGTTCATGTGAAGCGCCTTGGGATGTTTTACTACATTAAAGGCCCTATATAAATACTTGTGTTGAATGTCTACCGTGTGGGATTCTGTCAAGTTAACTGACGAGCATCATTGGCAGAGGCCTGGGTGTAGGGTGTCTGTTTTCCCTTTTGGCTGGGAATGGTGCATATTGCAAGACAGGAAGGGGGATGAAATAATGCACTTACCATAGCCCTTCCCTTTCCCTCCCACCACAAAAAAAAATCTTCTAGGGATGGAAATACAATACACTCAAACAATGCTTGCAATCTTGTACTTTTTTTAAATTACATTGAACAGGAAAGTGTGGAATGCTTTTCTTTTTAAATGTGATCATTTGTTTTCCGTCTTTGTCAGATAATTAAACTGAACCGTCGACTCCAGCTTTTGGAGGAAGAAAACCGAGAACGCACGCGACGTGAAATCATCATGTACTCAATCACCGTGGGGTTCTGGTTGATCAATAGCTGGCTTTGGTTACGGCGCTGAGTAGGCATTGTATGAACCAGATCATGTACTAACCAAACAACAGGTCTTTTCAAAAACAGCTGGTGACATGATGGGCCAGAGATTGTTTTTGCCTCTTCTGTACCATACAGACTTTCTCGAGGTCCACGCACTGATTGCTCACTCCATACAACACAGAAAAAGGAATCATGGGTCAAAGGGGTCTTTTGTTGCTTCACTTAAACATATTTATTATTATGTCACGTCATAAAACATTTATTGGCTCATTTTGCATGTCTGTGATTAGGGAATGTGTAGCTTTCAGGACTTTCAAAAAAATATCATTAAACCTGATGTGCAAGTGACTATAGGACCAGTGGAGAGAGCACCATGGAACAGAATAAAGCTATCGAACTGCTTTTTTGAATTTATGATTTTATTGATCGGAAGGGTTACATTTAAAAGATTTTTCAGGGGTTTTATGTGAAGTGATGTACATAGAACATATTGTGCTTGTATTCTGTTGACACATGAAGATGAATTTCTGGTTTATGGATCCTTGTGTTTTCTGTTCTTGCAATGAGTTTGAAAGGAATACTGTGGGATAAGGCAATAAAAAAAAAAGCGGTCTCCTTTTGAGTGTGCATCAAAAACGTATCCCCCTTTCATGACTAATTTTTAATTTCTGCCAAGCAAAGTGGCCTTCTGATGGGGACAGGCAGATTGTGCCACATATTTAGTTGGGCACTGAAATCTTAGTATGTTTACCGTTAGCTCGCAGCATTCCTGTGCTCCACTGAAAGCAATTAGTCGCATGGGGTGCTGGAAGCTGAGGATGAGCCCCCGGTATTTCATTTGAACGCCCAGCCTTGGAAACTATGTGAATGTGTCTGTTCTATTAGTACTACTGTGCAGTAAAATTCCTAAAAAATGTTTTGTAAATATGTGGGGGGATATGTTTACCATGAATGCTGAAAGTAAACGGTCATTGTACAGCCTTGGCCTAAAGTATTCCATTAACTTTTGGATCAGACAAGTGTTTACAGTGTAAAGATTTCAACTAATTGATGTATCTTTTAGTGTATCACCTATTTTTCCCCTTGGCCTGCAGATGTACAAATTTAAATCTCAACTTTGTGTTGAAGACATTTACTGCATAAGCACTGAATGCAAATATAACTTTGAAGTACTTGTAGGTTTACGCTGTGTAAATCTTTTAAATGTGGCAATCTTTTTTTCTATTGTACCTTTTACGTGAGCAAGCTTGCGCAAGATTATCAGAATTACAACCGTGTATATAAATACAGTTGACTATAATACAATGTGGCAGTAAATAAAATGAAATCTGAATATGGTGGAGTTTTTTTCACACCCAGTGTATGTGACACACTTTTTTTTAAATTAATATTGTCTTGTTGATTGGTCCAGGAAGAGGAGAGGACTGAGTGACTGGACTGGTAATCCAGAGAAGGTGAATTCAAATACCACAATGGCAGTTTGAGAATTTGAATTCAGATTTTTGTACCATCAAAGGTCATCATGAATCTGCCTTTTGTTGTAAAAGCCAAACTAGTTCACTAATGTTCTTTAGAGAGAGAAACATGCCGTCTTTACCCAATTTGTCTTATCTCTAACCTCCTACCCCCTCTAAGATCACTTCACTCCTCCAATTCTGGCCTCCTGCACAGCCCTGATTTTCATCGCTCCACCATTGGTGGCCGTACCCTCGATACCTAGGCCCTATGATTTGGCGTTCCCTCCCTAAACCTCCCTCCCTAAACCTCTGCCTTTCTAACACACTTTATTTTAAGATGCTCCTACATATTTGACTAAGCTTTTGGTCACCTGTCCTAATATCTCGTGGCTCGATGTCATTTTATTTGATACCGCTCCTGTGAAGCACCTTGGGATGTTTTACTGAGCTAAAGGTGCTATATAAATGCAAGTTACATGTGAAGCTCCACTCCCACACCAATGATTGAAACGATTGACTCAACTGCCCTCTGAAGTAGCCTAGCAAGCCACCCAGTTGAAGGCCCATTACCATCTCTGGACAACTAGGGCTGATTAATAAATACAGGCCTTGTTCAGTGATGCCCACATCCTGAGAATGAATAAGTTAATTTAAGTTAAAACCATCACTGAACGTTATTATAATATGATTAAAGATGATGGACTAAAGATTTTTTTTTCTAATGAGGGAATTCTGGAAACTTTTTGGCCCATAAGAATTCAAGCTGAGTTCTAGAAACATAGAAACCTAGAAAATAGGTGCAGGAGTAGGCCATTCGGCCCTTCTAGCCTGCACCGCCATTCAATGAGTTCATGGCTGAACATGCAAATTCAGTACCCCCTTCCTGCTTTCTCGCCATACCCCTTGATCCCCCTAGTAGTAAGGACCTCATCTAACTCCCTTTTGAATATATTTAGTGAATTGGCCTCAACTACTTTCTGTGGTAGAGAATTCCACAGGTTCACCACTCTCTGGGTGAAGAAGTTTCTCCTCATCTCGGTCCTAAATGGCTTACCCCTTATCCTTAGACTGTGACCCCTGGTTCTGGACTTCCCCAACATTGGGAACATTCTTCCTGCATCCAACCTGTCTAAACCTGTCAGAATTTTAAACGTTTCTATGAGGTCCCCTCTCATACTTCTGAACTCCAGTGAATACAAGCCCAGTTGATCCAGTCTTTCTTGATAGGTCAGTCCCGCCATCCCAGGAATCAGTCTGGTGAACCTTCGCTGCACTCCCTCAATAGCAAGAATGTCCTTCCTCAGGTTAGGAGACCAAAACTGTACACAATACTCCAGATGTGGCCTCACCAAGGCCTTGTACAACTGTAGCAACACCTCCCTGCCCCTGTACTCAAATCCCCTCGCTATGAAGGCCAACATGCCATTTGCTTTCTTAACCGCCTGCTGAACCTGCATGCCAACCTTCAATGACTGATGTACCATGACACCCAGGTCTCGTTGCACCTCCTTTTCCTAATCTGTCACCATTCAGATAATAGTCTGTCTCTGTTTTTATCATCAAAGTGGATAACCTCACATTTATCCACATTATACTTCATCTGCCATGCATTTGCCCACTCACCTAACCTATCCAAGTCACTCTGCAGTCTCATAGCATCCTCCTCGCAGCTCACACTGCCACCCAACTTAGTGTCATCGGCAAATTTGGAGATACGACATTTAATTCCCTCGTCTAAATCATTAATGTACAGTGTAAACAGCTGAGGCCCCAGCACAGAACCTTGCGGTATCCCACTAGTCACTGCCTGCCATTCTGAAAAGTACCCATTTATTCCTACTCTTTGCTTCCTGTCTGACAACCAGTTCTCAATCCACGTCAGCACACTACCCCCAATCCCATGTGCTTTAACTTTGCACATTAATCTCTTGTGTGGGACCTTGTCGAAAGCCCTCAAAGTCCAAATATACCACATCAACTGGTTCTCCCTTGTCCACTACTGGAAACATCCTCAAAAAATTCTAGAAGATTTGTCAAGCATGATTTCCCTTTCACAAATCCATGCTGACTTGGACCTATCATGTCACCTCTTTCCAAATGTGCTGCTATGACATCCTTAATAATTGATTCCATCATTTTACCCACTACTGAGGTCAGGCTGACCGGTCTATAATTACCTGTTTTCTCTCCATTTTTTAAAAAGTGGGGTTACATTGGCTACCCTCCACTCGATAGGAACTGATCCAGAGTCAATGGAATGTTGGAAAATGACTGTCAATGCATCCGCTATTTCCAAGGCCACCTCCTTAAGTACTCTGGGATGCAGTCCATCAGGCCCATGGGATTTATCGGCCTTCAATCCCATCAATTTCCCGACTAATAAGGATTTCCCTCAGTTCCTCCTCCTTACTAGACCCTCTGACCCCTTTTATATCCGGAAAGTTGTTTGTGTCCTCCTTAGTGAATACCGAACCAAAGTACTTGTTCAATTGGTCTGCCATTTCTTTGTTCCCCGTTATGACTTCCCCTGATTCTGACTGCAGGGGACCTACGTTTGTCTTTACTAACCTTTTTCTCTTTACATATCTATAGAAACTTTTGCAATCCGTCTTAATGTTCCCTGCAAGCTTCTTCTCGTACTCCATTTTCCCTGCCCTAATCAAACCCATGGTCCTCCTCTGCTGAGTTCTACATTTCTCCCAGTCCCCGGGTTCGCTGCTATTTCTGGCCAATTTGTATGCCACTTCCTTGGCTTTAATACTATCCCTGATTTCCCTTGATAGCCACGGTTGAGCCATCTTCCCTTTTTTATTTTTACGCCAGACAGGAATGTACAATTGTTGTAGTTCATCCATGTGGTCTCTAAATGTCTGCCATTGCCCATCCACAGTCAACCCCTTAAGTATCATTCGCCAATCTATCCTAGCCAATTCACACCTCATACCTTCAAAGTTACCCTTCTTTAAGTTCTGGACCATGGTCTCTGAATTAACTGTTTCATTCTCCATCCTAATGCAGAATTCCACCATAATATGATCACTCTTCCCCAAGGGGACTCGCACAACGAGATTGCTAATTAATCCCCTCTCATTACACAACACCCAGTCTAAGATGTTTTAATTTCTGGAGTGTTTCTCTGTGATTCAGCAGGGATGTTAATTGACACGCTGTTTCCTCTTGTGCAGTAATTTCATGGTTAATCAGGAACTGACTTTTTTAATTCAGAAGTAGAGATGATGGATCATAGTGTAGGATAGGGGTGCTCCTGGGGGCATTATGCAACCTCTGAGCCAAGACAATAGGGTCCTTGAAGCCCAGTTCTTATTTAGTGGTTTGTCCTGTTTGAATTTCGTGTGCCTGGAGATTTGAAAAGGGCTCTTGCGAATACTATATTGCGTCATTGGTGAATAAATCCTACATCATACCACCAAGATCTGTTAACAATGAGATATATGCAAATTAGTATGGCTCCAAGGTATACCCCCTACATTACCCATTAAAACAAAATCTTGGACACCCCAAGAGGAAAATCATCAAACTGTACTACATTATGACAGTGACTACAGTAGGCTCCAAAATGTCTCAAAATTCAACAATGTAATTTTGGGGCGAGGAGGACATAACCTCCGATTTTGCTGTAAAACTTGTTTGCCTTTTATATCAAGTAATTCCTTCGTCAACCACTGTTGTACTGCAGCTTAAGTTATGGCAATATATATATATCATTCCACTTTTAAGTCTAACTTGTCTTTACATGTCGTAAGGGTGAGATTCAGACTGCTTTTTGGCTCCTGTTCCCTCGGCACCTCAAATTTAAAATTCTCAACCTCCTGTTCAAACACCTTCATGGCCTCACCCCTTCCTATCTCTGACCTTTCCCAGCCCTACATTCCTCTAAGAACTCTGCGTTCCTCCAACTCTGGCCCCGTGTGCATCAGAAAATCCCTTTGCTATTAACGGCTGTGCCTTCAGCTGTCCAAGCCCACAGCTCTGGAATTCCCTCCTTAAACTTTTACCTTTAAGACACTCCTTAAAACCCAACTCTGACCAAGCTTTGTCACTCCTTCCAGTTATCTCCTCCTTTGGCTGTGTCCATTTTTGTCTGATTACATTTCTGTGAAGTGTCTTGAGATGGCTTCCTACATTAAAGATGCTATATAAAGGCAAGCTCTTTCGCTTTTGGGGGCACTGTAAGCTTTGGCTAAATTTCTAGGCATTTAAGAATTTGTGATTGTGAACAACTTTGAAAAGACTTGGATTTATATAGCGCCTTTCATGACCACCGGATGTCTCGAAACGCTTTACAGCCAATTAAGTACTTTTGGAGTGTAGTCACTGTTGTGATGTAGCAAACGCAGCATCCAATTTACACACGAGCAAGCTCCCACAGACAGCAATGTGATAATGACCAGATATGTTTTTTGTTATTTTGATAATGGAATAAATATTGGCCAAGACACTGGGGATAACTCCCTGGCTCTTCTTCGAAATCATAGAAATTTACAGCACTGAAGGAGGCTATTTCGACCCATGTCCGTGCCAGCCGAAAAAGAGCTATCCAGCCTAATCCCACTTTCCAGCACTTAGTCCGTAGCCTTGGATATGCACTTAAAGTGCCTAACATACAAGTACTTTTTTTAAAGTGGTCAGGGTTTCTGCCTCTACCACCCTTTCAGACAGTGAGTTCCATACTCCCACCACCCTCTGCGTGAAAAGAATTATCCTCAAATCACCTCTAAACCTCCTACCATTTACTTTAAATCTATGCCCCCTGGTTGTTGATCCCTCTGCTGAGGGAAATAGGTCCTTCCTATCCACTCTTTCTAGGCCCCTAAAATTCATACACCTTAACTCTGTTCCAAAGAAAACATAGAAACATAAAAAATAGGTGCAAGAGTAGTCCTTCCTATCCACTCTATCTAGGCCCCTCAAATTTATACATCTTAACTCTGTTCCAAAGAATACATAGAAACATAAAAAACAGGTGCAGGAGTAGGCCATTCGGCCCTTCGAGCCTACACCACCATTCAATAAGATCATGGCTGATCATTCACCTCAGTATCCCATTCCTGCTTTCTCTCCATACCCCTTGATCCCGTTAGCCGTAAGGGCCATATCTAACTCCCTCTTGAATATATCCAATGAACTGGCATCAACAACTCTCTGCGGCAGGGAATTCCACAGGTTAACAACTCTCTGAGTGAAGAATTTTTTCCTCTTCTCAGTCCTAAATGGCTTACCCCTTATCCTTAGACTGTGTCCCCTGGTTCTGGATTTCCCCAACATCGGGAACATTCTGCATCTAACCTGTCCAGTCCCGTCAGAATTTTATGTTTCTATGAGATCCGCTCTCAATGATAGGTCCAAGTCAGCATGGATTTGTGAAAGGGAAATCATGCTTGACAATCTTCTGGAATTTTTTGAGGATGTTTCCAGTAGAGTGGACAAGGAGGAACCAGTTGATGTGGTGTATTTGGACTTTCAGAAGGCTTTCGACAAGGTCCCACACAAGAGATTAATGTGCAAAGTTAAAGCACATGGGATTGGGGGTAGTGTGCTGACGTGGATTGAGAACTGGTTGTCAGACAGGAAGCAAAGAGTAGGAATAAATGGGTACTTGTCAGAATGGCAGGCAGTGACTAGTGGGGTACCGCAAGGTTCTGTGCTGGGGCCCCAGCTGTTTACATTGTACATTAATGATTTAGACGAGGGGATTAAATATAGTATCTCCAAATTTGCGGATGACACAAAATTGGGTGGCAATGTGAGCTGCGAGGAGGATGCTATGAGGCTGCAGAGTGACTTGGATAGGTTAGGTGAGTGGGCAAATGCATGGCAGATGAAGTATAATGTGGATAAATGTGAGGTTATCCACTTTGGTGGTAAAAACAGAGAGACAGACTATTATCTGAATGGTGACAGATTAGGAAAAGGGGAGGTGCAACGAGACCTGGGTGTCATGGTATATCAGTCATTGAAGGTTGGCATACAGGTACAGCAGGCGGTTAAGAAAGCAAATGGCATGTTGGCCTTCATAGCGAGGGGATTTGAGTACAGGGGCAGGGAGGTGTTACTACAGTTGTACAGGGCCTTGGTGAGGCCACACCTGGAGTATTGTGTACAGTTTTGGTCTCCTAACTTGAGGAAGGACATTCTTGCTACTGAGGGAGTGCAGCGAAGGTTCACCAGACTGATTCCTGAGATGGCGGAACTGACATATCAAGAAAGACTGGATCAACTGGGCTTGTATTCACTGGAATTCAGAAGTATGAGAGGGGATCTCATGGAAACGTTTAAAATTCTGACGGGTTTATTCAGGTTAGATGTAGGAAGAATGTTCCCAATGTTGGGGAAGTCCAAAACCAGGGGTCACAGTCTAAGGATAAGGGGTAAGCAATTTATGACCGAGATGAGGAGAAACTTCTTCACCCAGAGAGTGGTGAACCTGTGGAATTCTCTACTAAGAAAGTTGTTGAGGCCAATTCACTAAATATATTCAAAAAAGAGTTAGATGTAGTCCTTACTACTAGGGGGATCAAGGGGTATGGCGAGAAAGCAGGAATGGGGTACTGAAGTTGCATGTTCAGCCATGAACTCATTGAATGGCGGTGCAGGCTCGAAGGGCCGAATGGCCTACTCCTGCACCTATTTTCTATGTTTCTATCCTTCTAAACTCCAGTGAATAAAGGCCCAGTCGATCCAGCCTCTCCTCATATGTCAGTCCAGCCATCCCGGGAATCTGGTGAACCTTCGCTGCACTCCCTCAATAGCAAGAACGTCCTTCCTCAGATTAGGAGACCAAAACTGAACACAATATTCCAGGTGAGGCCTCACCAAGGCCCTATACATCTGCAGTAAGACCTCCCTGCTCCTATACTCAAAACCCCTAGCTATGAAGGCCAACATACCATTTGCCTCCTGCTGTACCTGCAATGCCAACTTTCAATGATTGATGTACCATGACACCCAGGTCTCATTGCAGCTCCCCTTTTCCTAATCTGCCGCCATTCAGATAATATTCTGCCTTTGTGTTTTTGCCCCCAAAGTGGATAACCTCACATTTATCCACATAATACTGCATCTGCCATGCATTTGCCCAAAACAAATCCAGCCTATCCAATCTTTCCTCATAGCTAAAATTCTCCAGTCCAGGCAACATCCTCAGAAATCTCCTCTACCCTCCCCAGTACTCCCTGCTCTTGTATTCTATGCCTTGACTAATAAAGGCAAGTATTCCGTACGCCACCTTAACCACCTTATCTACCTGGCCTGCTACCTTCAGGGATCTGTGAACATGTACTCCGAGGTCCCTTTGTTCCTCTACACTGCTCTGCCCGACTGTTTAATGTGTATTCCCTTGCCTTGTTAGCCCTCCCCAAATGCATTACTTCACACTTCTCCGGATTGAATACCATTTGCCACTGTTCTGCATACCTGACCAGTTCATTGATATCTTCCTGCAGTCTACAGCTTTCTTTTTTATTATCAACCACATAACTAATTTTTGTATCATTTGAAAATTTCTTAATCATAACCCCTACATTCAAGTCTAAATCATTGACGTACACCACAAAAAGCAAGGCACCCAGTTTTGAGCCTGCAGAACTCCACTGGAAACAGCCTACCAGTCACAGAAACACCCATCAACCATTACCCTTAGCTTCCTGCCTCTGGGCCAATTTTGGATCCAACTTGCCACTTTGCCTTGGATCCCATGGGCTTTTACTTTTGTGATTCATCTGCAATGTGGGACCTTATGAAAAGCCTTGCTAAAATCCATATACGCTACTTCAAATGCACTACCCTCATCGACCCTCCTTTTTACCTTCCCAAAAAATTCAATCAAATTAGTCAGACATAACATTACCTTGACAAATCCATGCTGACTGTCCCCGATTAATCCATGTCTTTCTAAATGAAGATTTATCCTGTCCCTCAGAATTTTCTCCAATAATTTTCCCACCAACGAGGTTAGGCTGACTGGCTTATAATTACTCGGTCTATCCCTTTTTAAACAAAGGTACTGTTATGTATGAATCAAGAGTCTGACTGGATACTGTGAGCTCAAAGTAAAGTGCGACCGTAGTCTTTTATTGCAGGTCTCCAGAGTGCCTCTCCAGCCTGTGAGGCCTCCTTAAGTACCTGTGCTCCCAAGGGATTGTGGGATCCCTTGGAATTCCAGGGGATGAGCCGTCTGGTGGCTACACAAAGTATATACAGGTTTACATATATAACAACAGGTACAATGTTAGCAGTCCTCCGGCACCACACCTGTGGCCAGAGAGGATTGGAAAATGTTGGTCAGAGCCTCTTCTATTTCCTCTTGTTGTATTCTCAACAGCCTGGGATACATTTCATCTGGGCCTGGGGATGTATCCACGTTCAAAGCTGCTAAAACCTCAATACTTCCTCTCCCACTATCACTATTTCATCTAATATTTCTCACTCCTCATCCCTGGTTGCAATGTCTGCATCACCCCTCTCCTTTGTGAAAACAGACGCAAAGTATTCATTAAGAACCATACCCACCTCTTCCGCCTCTACACAAGATTACCTTTAAGGTCTCTAATAGGCTCTACTCTTTCTTTAGTTATCCTCTGGCTCCTAATGTATATATAAAACATCTTTGCGTTTTCCTTGATTTTACATGCCAAAAATTGTTCATGCTCTCTCTTTGCTTTCCTAATTTCCTTTTTAATTTCACCCCTGCACTTTCTATACCCTTCTAGGATTTCTGCAGTATTGAGTCCTCGGTATCTGTCATAAGCCTCCCTTTTTTTCTTTATACTTCCCTGTATTTCCCTTGACATCCAGGGGACTCTAGATGTGTTAGTCCCCCCTTTTTCTTTAAAGGAACATACTTCCTCTGAACCCTCAGGATCTCTTCCTTGGATGCCTCCCATTGCTCTGTCAGTGATTTGCCTTCCAGAAGCTGTTTCCAGTCCATCTTGACTAAGTTTAGTAAAATTGGCTTTCCCCCAATTGCTAACGTTTATTCCGGGTCTATCTTTGTCCTTTTCCATAACTACTCTAAATCTAACTGAATTATGATCACTAGCACCAAAATCCTCTCTCACTGATATACACCTTCCACCTGCTCAGCTTCATTCCCTGAAACTATGTCCATAACCGCTCCCTCCCTTGTTGTGCTTGCTACGTACTGGCTAAAAAAGTTCTCCTGAATATATTTTAGGAATTCTGCACCCTCTATCTGTCTTTCGGATGTGATGTTAAACTGAGAACCCGTCTTCTCTCTCAAGTGGACTTAAAAGATCCCACGGCACTATTTCGAAGAAGAGCAGGGGAGTTATGGCCAATATTTATTCCTCAATCAACTAACAAAAACAGATTATCTGATCATTATCACATTGCTGTTTGTGGGAGCTTGCTTGTGCGCAAATTGGCTGCCGCGTTTCCTACATTACAACAGTGACTACACTCCAAAAGTACTTCATTGACTGTAAAGCGCTTTGAGACGTCCGGTAGTCATGAAAGGCGCTATATAAATCCAAGTCTTTTTTTTCTCTATACCTTTCACACTACTTCTATCCCAGATATTAGGGCAGTTGAAATCCCCTACTATTATTGCCTATAGTTTTTTCACTTCGCAGAAATTTGCCTACATATTTGCTCTTCTATCTCCCTCTGACTGTTTGGGGGTCTATAGTACACTTCCAACAGTGTGATCGCCCCTTTTTTGTTTTGTGCCACGGGATCTTTTACATCCAAAACTGGGGATAACTCCGTTGTTCTTCTGAGAAATACTGTCATGGGATATTTTCTGTCCACCTTAGAGAGCAGACGAGGTCTCAGTTTAACGTCTCATCCAAAAGATGGCATCTCCAACAGTGCAGTGCTCCCTCCGCACTGCATTGGAGTGTCAGCCTAAATTTGTTTTGTGTTTTAGATTTTTAAAATGTATTGATTGAAAAGAGAAAACAAATTAAATACTTAAATTCTGAGGCACTTTGATTAACTTGAAACGTTGGGCCAAAGATTGCGGTCATGGGTGGATGAGCCCGACCGAAAAACTGTTTTTACGAAAGCACTTGGTGGTCCAAGAGGAATGAACACTTGCGCTCTGAGACCTAGAGGCACAGCCCCAGCCCTGCGCAGAGGCTCACGTATTCCAGGAGTGTCTGCGCATCCTGGGATCACATGGGCCTGGACCGCCAATCACAACGTACTATTCTGATTAATAGTAACGGGAGCTATGAGCATTGGGATAAATGGGTCATTTTCAGGTTGGCAAACTAACACACAAATAATCTGCAAATGGATATAGATAGGCTAAATGAGTGGGTAAATATTTGGCAGAAGGAGTATAATGTGGGAAAATGTGAGGTTATCCACTTTGGTAGAGAAAATAAAAAATCAAATTATTATTTCAATGGAGAAAGATTACAAAATGCTGCGGTACAGAGGGATCTGGGGGTCCTTGTGCACGAAACACAAAAAGGTAGCATGCAGGTACAGCAAGTAATCAGGAAGGCAAATGGAATGTTGGCCTTTATTGCAAGGGGAATAGAGTATAAAAGCAGGGAAGTCCTGCTACAATTGTACATCATCATCATCATAAGCAGTCCCTCGAAATCGAGGAAGACTTGCTTCCACTCTAAAAGTGAGTTCTTGGGTGACTGAACAGTCCAATACGGGAATTATAGTCTCTGTCACAGGTGGGACAGATTGTCATTGAAGGAAAGAATGGGTGGGGAGTCTTGATTTGCTGCACGCTCCTTCCGCTGCCTGCGCTTGCTTTCTGCTTGCTCTCGGCGATGAGACGCAAGGTGCTCAGCGCCCTCCCGGATGCTCTTCCTCCACTTAGGGCGGTCTTTGGCCAGGGACTCCCAGGTGTCGATGGGATGTTGCATTTTATCAAGGAGGCTTTGAGGGTGTCCTTGAAACGTTTCCTCTGCCCACCTGGGGCTCGCTTGTCGTGTGGGAGTTCCGAGTAGAGCGCTTGCTTTGGGAGTCTTGTGTCAGGCATGCGAACAATGTGGCCCGCCCAACGGAGCTGGTCGAGTGTGGTCAGTGCTTCGATGCTGGGGATATTGACCTGATCGAGGACACTAAAGTTGGTGCGTCTGTCCTCCCAGGGGATTTGCAGGATCTTGATCCACGGCGCGGCCTTGGTCAACATGGACCACTTTCCATACCTCAGGAGTCTATTATCAGTAAGGGCAGTCATCGAGGTTCAACACCGCCTCCAGTGCGCCAGTGCAGCCTTCAGCCGCCTGAGGAAGAGAGTGTTCGAAGATCAGGCCCTCAAATCTGGCACCAAGCTTATGGTCTACAGGGCTGTAGTGATACCCGCCCTCCTGTATGGCTCAGAAATGTGGACCATATACAGTAGACACACATAACTGTACAGGGCATTGGTGAGACCACACCTGGAGTACTGCATACAGTTTTGGTCTCCTTCTTTAAGGAGGGATATACTTGCTTTGGAGGCAGTTCAGAGAATGTTCACGGGGTTGATTCCTGAGATGAAGGGGTTGTCTTATGAAGAAAGGTTGAGCCTATACGCATTGGTGTTTAGAAGAATGAGAGGTGATCTTATTGAAACTTGTAAGATTATGAGGGGGCTGGACAGGGTAGATGCAGAGAGGATGTTTCCCCTTGTGGGGGAATCTAGAACTAGGGGGCATAGTTTCAGAATAAGGGGTCGCCCATTTAAAATGGAGATGAGAAGGAATTATTTCTCTCAGAGGGTTGTGAATCTGTGGCATTCTCTATCCCCAGAGAGCTGTGGAGGCTGGGTCATTGAATATATTTAAGGTGGAGATAGACAGATTTTGAATGATAAAGGAGTCAAGGGTTATGGGGAGTGGGCAGGAAAGTGGAGTTGAGGCCAAGATCAGATCAGCCATGATCATATTGAATGGTGGAGCAAGCTCGATGGGCCAAATGGCCTACTCCTATTTCTTATGTTCTTATGTAGAATACTCCTAAAATCAAATAAAACACAAACATAAATTTAAAAAACATCACTTTTAAAAAAATTAATGGAAATTGCTTTAAATTAAATGTTTTAGAGAAAAATTTAATTTTTTTGAATTAAAAAAATGTTTTAATAGTGTTAAAAATAAACTTACCTTCATAGACAGGGTTTTTAATATAAAATTAATAACATTTATTTTTTCTATCTATTAAAACTCTTCCGCTGGTAAAAGCAGGCCTTACCAGGCGTAAGATTTTGAAGTACATTCGCCGGGCAAGAGTTGGACAAATAGCCTAATATCTGCTCTCGAATGTGTTTTTCCCGGGGATGATTGCGATCTATCAAAAGACATTTTAACAGATTGCATGTGCCGGGTTCAGGCACATGTGCTTCGCGCATCTAAACCCTGAACTTGTGAGGCCTCTTCACATGTGTGCGCACATCGTACGCACCCGGAGAGGCCGTAATTTCAGGGCCATTAACTCTGTTTTTCTCTCATGGAAACATAGAAAATAGGTGCAGGAGTAGGCCATTCAGCCCTTCGAGCCTGCACCACCATTCAATAAAATCATGGCTGATCATTCCTTCAGTACCCTTTCCTGCTTTTTCTCCATACCCCTTGATCCCTTCAGCTGTAAGGACCATATCTAACGCCCTCTTGAATATATCAAATGAACTGGCATCAACAACTCTCTGCGGTAGGGAATTCCACAGGTTGACAACTCAGTGAATTAGTTTCTCCTCATCTCAGTCCTAAATGGCCTGCCCCTTATCCTAAGACTGTGTCCCCTGGTTCTAGACTTCCCCAACATCGGGAACATTCTTCCCGCATCTAACCTGTCCAGTCCCGTCAGAATCTTATACGTTTCTATGAGTTCCCCCCACATCCTTCTAAACTCCAGTGTATAAAGGCCCAGTTGATCCATCTCTCCTCATATGTCAGTCCAGCCATCCCTGGAATCAGTCTGGTGAACCTTCGCTGCACTACCTCAATAGCAAGAACGTCCTTCCTCAGATTAGGAGACAAAAACTGAACACAATATTCCAGGTGGGGCCTCACCAAGGCCCTGTACAACTGCAGTAAGACTTCCTTGCTCCTATACTCAAATCACCTTGCTATGAAGGCCAACATACCATTTGCCTTCTTCACCGTCTGCTGTACCTGCATGCCAACTTTCAATGACTGATGTACCATGACACCCAGGTCTCGCTGCACCTCCCCTTTTCCTAACCGGTCACCATTCAGATAATATTCTGCCTTCGTGTTTTTGCCCCCCAAAGTGGATAACCTCACATTTATTCACATTATACTGCATCTGCCATGCATTTGCCCACTCACCTAACCTGTCCAAGTCACCCTGCAGCCTCTTAGCGTCCTCCTCACAGCTCACACCGCCACCCAGTTTAGTGTCATCTGCAAACTTGGAGATATTACACTCAATTCCATCATCTAAATCATTGATGTATATTGTACAGAGCTGGGGTCCCAGCACTGAGCCCTGCGGCACTCCACTAGTCACTGCCTGCCATTCTGAAAAGGACCCGTTTATCCCGACTCTCTGCTTCCTGTCTGCCAACCAGTTCTCTATCCACGTCAGTACATTACCCCCAATACCATGTGCTTTGATTTTGCACAGATGCTGCCTGACCAGCTGAGTATTTCCAACTTTTTCTGTTTTTATTTCAGATTTAGAGCATCCAGGAACAGATTGGGGGGAGGGGGGGGGGGGGCACTGGGCGGTCGCCTAGAATGGGCCAATACAGGGTTGGATTAAGGGTAAGGGTAAACAGTACTGACATAAGTGGCATAGCAAAAGCAGGGCGAAGCCATGAGGGCTCAGGCGCACGTTATTCTCAATTTGATGTAACTAGACTCTGGACGCCTGCAGTGCCTGGTGTGGAAAGATAGAAAAAGAGCAACCATAGATTGCAAGGCTTGCTGGGACATTATATTTGGTCAACCTAGGAATTAGAGCTTACTTCAGCAAACAAGCTGTCAGCAGTTGAAACCACAGGTTGCAATACCTCACAGCAGCTAAGGTCATCTGTCTTCTCTATAATCACAATAAGGATGTGATAACCAAAAACCAGACAGAGTGAACAGGGAGTCAAGGAAAAGGTTAGCCCAAAGAGTAGCTAAGACAAGTTTCCATTGGATAACACTGATGAGGTAATTGTAAACTGCTAGACTCTGCACTATTACAAAAAAAAGAGGAACCATCACATATGACTGAACTTGTTTACTTGGGTGTATAAATATTCCACATTTCTGTAGATTGTCGGAGTTGGTACCCTAAGCCTTTGTCTAGGGCACTCTCCCCTTGTATGCAAGTAACAATAAACTAACAATCTGACGGTCTGCTTGTGTTAAGAGTCTTACCTTGAATCGGTGTCTTCGACACTGGCAGGGCAGTGCCAGCCAACACTTCTGGCCTAGCTTGCTGTACTGAAATGACACGGTCTAATCCAACACAAATGTTTGTAGAATTATCTAATAAAGTTTTTGTCATTATTTTGTATTGTTATTATCACTGCTTCAGACGCTATTTGTTTACCTATTGGTGAAAAATGTACATAATACATACAGAAGAGATACTAGCTTAAAGGTCTGGTCCCAGTTCTTGGCCCCAAGTTTCGGCTCAAGTTGCTCCTATTTTTTTGGAGCAACTAGTTTAGTATGGAGTATCTTAGAAATCGCAATTCTCAGCATTTAGTTTGTTCCAGTTCTAGTTAATTAGAAGAGTTTTGTTTTAGTACAGTTTTTTTTCCCAAAAGGGGGCGTTACCAGCCACTTACGCCTGTTGTGCAGGTTTAGGCTGCGAAATGTTATTCCAAACTAACTTAGAACGGAGTAAGTGTCGATTTTTGTATGCTCAGAAAAACCTTGCCTACACTTTATAAAATAGGTAGTGAGAGATGGGGGTGTGGGGGGGGAGGGAAGTTAGGGGATTTTACAAAGCATTAAACACTTCACTTTTACCAATAAAGAGCCATCATCAATAATAAATGATAAATAAATAAATAAATAAATAAATCACAAAAAAAATGTAACAATAAAAAAAATTGTAATAAATCAATCAACAAATACAAAATTTAAAGTTTCTACTCAGCTACTGCAGCACCGGGAGCCCTCCAACAGCCTGCAGAAGAGCTGGTCGGACGGGCCCCGCCACCTAAGAGCTGCTGGTCGGGCGGGCCCTGCCGCCGAAGAGGTAAGGGCAGGCAGGCCACTCGGCCCGGGATAGGGTCGCCCGGAGACAGGACGCGCTGGGAGGGCCAGGGGCTACTGAGCACGCGCGCGGGATCTGTAGCTCCGCCCCCCAGCTGCTTGTGTTGCGCAGCGGTGACCGTGAAACAGGCCTGCTGGACTCGGAGAATCGCGAGGTCAGTTTTAGGCGCTTTTTTTTTATTCTTAAAAAATAGGTGGGCCTCCTGGAGCACACTGTTCTGGGAGGACATACGAAACTTGGGCCCCTTGTATCTAGCACGCTATCTAAGCACCAGAACAGGCGCTGGACTTTCAAGACGAGTAAATTAGGATTTATTTTGTTTGTTCTTATTATTATTATTATTGAATTAATTGTTATTTATTTGGCTTTAAAATTATCTAGATGTATTTTGATAAATATTTATACATACATGTGTATTTATACTAAATAAAAAAATGATGAGCAGGCCCCTATCCCCAGTGTTTTGTAAACATACATGACGCCATGTGCATTGTGAACTTGTGCTATGTAGGGTGCTATCACTGCTATGTTCTACCGGTAAGAAATTTTGAGCCATTCACCTGGTGTTTCATTTTGATATGTTATTTAGAAACATAGAAACATAGAAAATAGGTGCAGGAGTAGGCCATTCGGCCCTTCTAGCCTGCACCGCCATTCAATGAGTTCATGGCTGAACATTCAACTTCAGTACCCCATTCCTGCTTTCTCGCCATACCCCTTGATCCCCCTAGCAGTAAGGACCTCATCTAACTCCTTTTTGAATATATTTAGTGAATATATTTGCGGTACAAGGAGTAATGCAGAGGCAAATAAAAGAACACTAGACAGGACACTTGCCATAGTGGTAGGCCGACAGTCGGAAGGGCTACTGTAGCCTGTACCTGGCTAGACTAGGTCTAGGCTAGCCTATGTTGCTGAATAGTGGAAATTCAAGTTTGGTGAATTGCTAATTAAATGGATATTTAGGTTTATGATTACCCTTAATGTTAGATATAGTTCAATGAAAATATAACCCGAGATGTAGACCTGACCGTGGCCTGGTGCATACTCAGGATAGTGCCCTGTGACTTAGCTCATTAATGTAATTTAGTGCAGGATGTGAATGGGAGCAGGGGGCCCGAGGCCCCCTTAATCCGTCCCTCAGAGCATCCGCAGTATTTTACTTATGTGCAAGTACTTCCATTTTTTTTTGAAATAAAAAAAAAAGTACTTCAATTTTATATTCTTAAGTGCATATTTCTACCTGCTTTACCTCATGATAATACTTCAACCTATTTTTTTTTTTTACCTCCGAGCCATTACTGATCTCAGCATTTGCAAACAAGGTGGCCAGTCCTCCAGACTGCGCAGGCGCTTTGTGGGTCGCCGTGGATTCACAATGCGCAGGCGCTTTGTGGGTCGCCGTGGATTCACAATGCGCAAGCGCAGCCTGATGGTTGCCCGTGGATTCGCAATGCGCAAGCGCAGTCTGATGGTTGCCCGTGGATTCGCAATGCGCAAGCGCGGTCTGAGGGGAGGGGGGGTGGTGGGGTGGTGGTGGTGGGTGCCGAGGATTCACAGTGCGCAAGCGCAGTCTGATGGTTGCCCGTGGATTCGCAATGCGCAAGCGCGGTCTGAGGGGAGGGGAGGGGGTGGGTGCCGAGGATTCACAGTGCGCAAGCGCGGTCTCGGTGCTGGAGCTGGGCGATATCATGGCTTCGCTGGTGCTGTTCCGAAGTGTTCTCAATCCCTTCAGGCAAAGGCTTCCTCTCAGCCAGACCATCCTATTCACTCAAACTCGGGAGAAGAAAAGATGGATGAAGTCCTACATGTTATTAATGGAAAGAAAGAAGAAACTAGAAGGACCTCCCCCGCCCAAACCCCGGTGTGTATTGAGTGTGCGCGCACCAGGCCCCGGCTCTGAGATGCTCTGAGTGAATGAACCTGTATTATACTATTTATATAGATCCCTTAATGTAGTTGTATCAGCCAGTGGCTCAGTGTGGAGCTTTCTCACCCCTGAGCCAGAAGGTTGTGGGTTCAAGTCCCACTCCAGAGACTTGAGCACATAAATCTAGGCTGACACTCCAGTGCAGTGCTGAGGGAGCGCCGCACTGTCGGAGGTGCCGTCTTTCGGATGAGACTGAGGCTCCGTCTGCGCTCTTAAGGTGGACAGAAAATATCCGATGACACTATTTCAGAGAAGAGCAGGGGAGTTATCCCCAGTGTCGTGGCCAATCAATATCCCCCAATCAATATCACAAAGACAAATTATCTGATCATTATCACATTTTTGTCTGTGGGAGCTTGCTGTGTGCAAATTAGCTGCCAACATTACAGCAATGACTACACTTCAAAAGTACTTCATTGGCCGTAAAGCACTTTCTTTCTTTCTTAACTATCCTACGGTGCTTCACAGAGGTACAAGAAAACAAGTGGTCAAGCCAAAGAAGGAGATTTTAGAAGGGGTGATTATATGTTTGGTTAGAGAGGCAGGTTTGAAGAAGGCATTAAAGGTGCAAAGTCAGGGGTAGTGAGGGAATTCCAGACCATGGGGTCTAGGCAGCTGAAAGAACATCTGCCAGTTGTGAGGGATGTCGAAGAGGCTGGAGTCGGAGGAATGGAGACTTCAGTGCGTTGTAGCACTGGGGGAGGTTACGGCGATAGGGAGCGGTGATTTTAAATTGGAGAAGATGGATGGCCAGCAACCAGTGTGGATCAGCGAGGACAGGGGTGATGGATGAGCAGGACTTAGTGCAGAAGGCTACGGGCACCAGAGTTTGGATGAGCTGAGGTTTAGGGTGGATGGGATGCTGGTCAGGAGAGCATTGGAATAGTTGGGTCTGGAGGTAACCAAAGTGTGAATGATGGTTACTGAGGATGGCCAGAGGTGGGTGACGTTACAGAGGGGAAGGTAATGGGCAGAAGCGCAGCTTGGTCTTGAATTGGGCACAGAGATTGCAAGCACTTTGGTTCAACCTGAGACAGATGTCTCAGGAGGACTGTGTCATTGACAAGGGTAAAGCTTATGGCAGGGGCTGAGGATGATGTTTGCGGCCTTGTCAATTTTTAGCTGGATGTCAGACAAGCAGTGGGACAGTGCAGAGGCAGTGAAGGTGTTGGAGAGCTAGAGCTGGCTGCTGCCAGGGTACGTATGAAAGCTGACCCCATGTCTGTGAATGATGTTGCCAAGGGATAGTATGAAGATGAGGGGGCCAAGCCTGGATTCTTAGGGAACTCCCAAAGTGATGGTGTGGGATTAGAAGCCATTTCTAGAGATGCTTTGGCTATGGAATACAGTAGATTACAGTCGCAATATAATATGCTGCAATAGTTTGGGATTATATATGGTATATTCTGTAATCAAGATCCTAATCTATATTATACAAATATATCATACAAATTTGTACAATACTTCTGTTGGCTAAGAATGTTAATCTGCTGTATTATATTCTATACTCATAATAGTTCTGTGATTGTCCTATTAAGCTGTCATGATCACTGAGTAAGAGAATATCAGATGCGTCTCAGAGACTTGGTAGTCTCCTAGTTATTTCTGAGCACTGGTGGCCCACTAATGCAGCCAATTGATGTATTGTGCCGTGGAGTGGTAGGATGTGATTCTCATGACAAGATCTTGATCTTGGTTTGTTTGAGGGAGTGTAAGCATCAAATAGAGGCTAGTGATTTCCCATAGAGAAGGAAGGAAAATTGGCAGATGAGACAGCTGGGTCATCGGCATGGGCTCGATGGGTCGAATGGCCTTCTGTGCTGTAACCATTCTATGATTCTATGATCTCATTTATCTAGCGAACAGTACAGAGTGGTATTGCCAAAAGTCTTGAGACTGGGTTCAAGATATGTTGTAGTAGTACAGCATTTGAAATAAATATGATTTTAATAAAAGTATTATCAAATATAGTTAATCTTTAATGGGGAACAATGATCCATGTTCTGAACTGAATTTAAAATGTTTGTTGTATTGTAAGATCGCATCAGCCAAACTGGGACTATCATGCTGAAGTCGAGGCCTTTGGTCAACGTCTTCATGAGACCTTCAACCTGGATCTTCTCAAAATAGCATTCATTAATCCCTGTTACATTACATCTGAGGAAGCACGCAGGCGGGAACTTGAACTGAACAAAGAGAATACCACTTTAAATCTCAAAGACAATCAGGCATTATTTGAGAAAGGCTCATTGTTTACGGATGCTTACCTCCAAGACTGTTTCAGCCGTGCCTATCCAAACCTGCCTGTCGACGGTGTTAAGGCACTTATTAGTCACATCACAGGCTCACAGATTGTGTGCCATGTTGCCAGGAACTTGGCTGTGGAAGACTTGGTGCTAAGTGCAAAGTTCCCAGTGCCACAGGAGGTTTTACAAAAGACGTTCTTTGCTCTTGTTGGAGCTTTGCTTGAGAGCAGTGGTCCTGAACGAGCCAGCGTATTTATCCAGGTAAGATACTGGGGCAGTTATAGAGGGGTAGGGTAGATTGCACATGTAAATAGTAACAAAAGACTACATTGGGTACAGTAACAATTGCCTGAGTTTCGAGCAGATTTACAGGTTCTGTGAGTAACATAAGAATTAGGAGCAGGAGTAGTCCATATGGCCCCTTGAGCCAGCTCTGCTATTCAATAAGATCATGGCTGGCCTTCGACCTCAACTGTATTTTCCTGCATCATCTCTATATCCCTTGATTCCCATAGAGTCCAAAAATCTATCTATCTTAGCCTTGAATATATTTAACGATTCAGCATCCACAGCCCTATGGGTAGAGAATTCCAACATTTCACAACCCTCTGAGTGAGGAAATTCCTCCTCATCTCAGTCTTAAATGGCCGACCCCTTAACTGAGACTATGCCCCCCCCCCCCAGTTCAAGTCTCTCCAGCCAGGGGGAAACAACCTCTCTGCATCTGCCCTGTCGAGCCCCCTCAGAATCTTATATGTTTCAGTGAGATCTCCTCTCATTCTTCTAAACTCCAGAGAGTATAGGCCCAATCTACTCAATCTCTCCAACAACAACAGCTTCTATAGCACCACAAACGTAGAAAAATGTCCCAAGGTGCTTCACAGAAGCATAATCAAACAAAAATGGATGACGTGACTGGCAGGAGGGGTGATAACTAGAGGGGGCACTGATTTAAGGTAATTAGAAACATAGAAACATAAAAAATAGGTGCAGAAGCAGGCCATTCAGCCCTTCTAGCCTGCACCGCCATTCAATGAGTTCATGGCTGAACATGAAACTTCAGTACCCACTTCCTGCTTTCACGCCATACCCCTTGATCCCCCGAGTAGTAAGGACTTCATCTAACTCCCTTTTGAATATATTTAGTGAATTGGCCTTAACTACTTCCTGTGGTAGAGAATTCCACAGGTTCACCACTCTCTGGGTGAAGAAGTTTCTCCTTATCTCGGTCCTAAATGGCTTACCCCTTATCCTTAGACTGTGACCCCTGGTTCTGGACTTCCCCAACATTGGGAACATTCTTCCTGCATCCAACCTGTCCAAACCCGTCAGAATTTTAAACGTTTCTATGAGGTCCCCTCTCACTCTTCTGAACTCCAGTGAATACAAGCCCAGTTGATCCAGTCTTTCTTGATAGGTCAGTCCCACCATCCCGGGAATCAGTCTGGTGAATCTTCGCTGCACTCCCTCAATAGCAAGAATGTCCTTCCTCAAGTTAGGAGACCAAAACTGTACACAATACTCCAGGTGTGGCCTCACCAAGGCCCTGTACAACTGTAGCAACACCTCCCTGCCCCTGTACTCAAATCCCCTCGCTATGAAGGCCAACATGCCATTTGCTTTCTTAACCGCCTGCTGTACCTGCATGCCAACCTTCAATGACTGATGTACCATGACACCCAGGTCTCGTTGCACCTTCCCTTTTCCTAATCTGTCACCATTCAGATAATAGTCTGTCTCTCTGTTTTTACCACCAAAGTGGATAACCTCACATTTATCCACATTATACTTCATCTGCCACGCATTTGCCCACTCACCTAACCTATCCAAGTCACTCTGTAGCCTCATAGCATCCTCCTCGCAGCTCACACTGCCACCCAACTTAGTGTCATCCGCAAATTTGGAGATACTACATTTAATCCCCTCGTCTAAATCATTAATGTACAATGTAAACAGCTGGGGCCCCAGCACAGAACCCTGCGGTACCCCACTAGTCACTGCCTGCCATTCCGAAAAGTATCCATTTACTCCTACTCTTTGCTTCCTGTCTGACAACCAGTTCTCAATCCACGTCAGCACACTACCCCCAATCCCATGTGCTTTAACTTTGCACATTAATCTCCTGTGTGGGATCTTGTCGAAAGCCTTCTGAAAGTCCAAATATACCACATCAACTGGTACTCCTTTGTCCACTTTATTGGAAACATCCTCAAAAAATTCCAGAAGATTTGTCAAGCATGATCTCCCTTTCACAAATCCATGCTGACTTGGACCTATCATGTCACCATTTTCCAAATGCACTGCTATGACATCCTTAATAATTGATTCCATCATTTTACCCACTACTGAGGTCAGGCTGACCGGTCTATAATTCCCTGCTTTCTCTCTCCCTCCTTTTTTAAAAAGTGGGGTTACATTGGCTACCCTCCACTCGATAGGAACTGATCCAGAGTCAATGGAATGTTGGAAAATGACTGTCAATGCATCTGCTATTTCCAAGGCCACCTCCTTAAGTACTCTGGGATGCAGTCCATCAGGCCCTGGCGAAGGAACCAGAAGGGAGATGAGAAAACATTTTTTTCAGCTGTAAGTTGTCATTTGGAATGCACGGCCTGAAAGGGGTGGTGGAAGCAGATTCAATAGTAACTTTCAAAAGGAAATTAGATATATATTTGAAAAGGAAAAAAATTGCAGGGCTATGTGCAAAGAACAGGGGATTTGGACTAACATAAGAACATAAGAATTAGGAACAGGATTGGGCCATCTAGCCCCTCGAGCCTGTTCCACCATTCAACAAGATCATGGCTGATCTGGCCGTGGACTCAGCTCCACTTACCTGCCCGCTCCCCGTAACCCTTAATTTCCTTATTGGTTAAAAATCTATCTATCTGTGATTTGAATACATTCAATGAGCTAGCCTCAACTGCTTCCTTGGGCAGAGAATTCCACAGATTCACAACCCTCTGGGAGAAGAAATTCCTTCTCAACTCGGTTTTAAATTGGCTCCCCCGTATTTTGAGGCTGTGCCCCCTAGTTCTAGTCTCCCCGACCAGTGGAAACAACCTCTCTGCCTCTATCTTGTCTATCCCTTTCATTATTTTAAATGTTTCTATAAGATCACGCCTCATCCTTCTGAACTCCAACGAGTAAAGACCCAGTCTACTCAATCTATCATCATAAGGTAACCCCCTCATCTCCGGAATCAACCTAGTGAATCGTCTCTGTACCCCCTCCAAAGCTAGTATATCCTTCCTTAAGTAAGGTGACCAAAACTGCACACAGTACTCCAGGTGCGGCCTCACCAATACCCTGTACAGTTGCAGCAGGACCTCCCTGCTTTTGTACTCCATACCTCTCGCAATGAAGGCCAACATTCCATTCGCCTTCCTGATTACCTGCAAACTAACTTTTTGGGATTCATGCACAAGGAGTCCGAAGGCCTCCTCGTAGGACTGCTCCTGGGCACGGCCAAGGGTGCCATCAGCCGGTCCAGGCAGCGGGCGGTCGAGGGGGTCGTTCAACCTGACTGCCTGCCTCTCTTCCGCTCTTACATCCGGTCCAGGGTGTCCTTGGAGATGGAGCACGCGGTGTCCACCGGTACGCTCGCGGCCTTCCGCGAGAGGTGGGCACCGGAGGGACTGAAGTGCATCATCACGCCCGGCAACCAAATTTTAATTTGATTTTACGTTTTAAAGTTTAATTTGTTTTAATTGCCGGTGCTTTTAGTGTCCCCCTTCCCTTTTATAGGGGGCACTGGGGAAAAATTGTGATTTTAGTGCCCAAAAAAAAAGAAAAACACAAAAAAAAACAAAAAAAGGAAAAAAAAGGGCCTTGTAAATGTCTGGTGTGTCACCCAGGTAGGGTGGCACGGTTTAATGTTTTTTGTTTTTGCAGATAAACTCCAAAAAGAGTTCCATGCACAAGGAGTCCGAAGGCCTCCTCGTAGGACTGCTCCTGGGCACGGCCAAGGGTGCCATCAGCCGGTCCAGGCAGCGGGCGATCGAGGGGGTCGTTCGACCTGACTGCCTGCCTCTCTTCCGCTCTTACATCCGGTCCAGGGTGTCCTTGGAGATGGAGCACGCGGTGTCCACCGGTACGCTCGCGGCCTTCCGCGAGAGGTGGGCACCGGAGGGACTGGAGTGCATCATCACGCCCGGCAACCAAATTTTAATTTGATTTTACGTTTTAAAGTTTAATTTGTTTTAATTGCCGGTGCTTTTAGTGTCCCCCTTCCCTTTTATAGGGGGCACTGGAAAAAATTTGATTTTAGCGCCCAAAAAAACCCCCCCAAAAAAAGAAAAACACAAAAAAAAAAGGAAAAAAAGGGCCTTATAAATGTCTGGTGTGTCACCCATGTCGGGTGGCACGGTTTAATGTTTTATGTTTTGTAGGTAGACTCTAAAAGAGTTTCATGCACAAGGAACTGGAGTGCATCATCACGCCCGGCAACCAAATTTTAATTTGATTTTATGTTTTTAAGTTAATTTGTTTTAATTGCCGGTGCTTTTAGTGTCCCCCTCCCCTTTTATAGGGGGCACTTAGGAAAAATAATATTATTTGAGTGCCCAAAAAAACCCCCAAAAAATATAATAAATAAAAAAATAAAAAAAGGGCCTTGTAAATGTTGGTGTTCCCCCAGATCGGGGGGCACGGTTTAATGTTTTTGTTGTTTACTCCAAAAGAGTTTCATGCACAAGGACCCCCAGGTCCCTCTGCACCGCAGCATGTTGTAATTTCTCCCCATTCAAATAATATTCCCTTTAACTGTTTTTTTTCCAAGGTGGATGACCTCACACTTTCCGACATTGTATTCCATCTGCCAAACCTTAGCCCATTCGCTTAACCTATCTAAATCTCTTTGCAGCCTGTCTGTGTCGTCTACACAACCTGCTTTCCCACTAATCTTTGTGTCATCTGCAAATTTTGTTACACTACACTCTGTCCCTTCTTCCAGGTCATCTATGTAAACAGTTGTGGTCCCAGCACCGATCCCTGTGGCACACCACTAACCACCGATTTCCAACCCGAAAAGGACCCATTTATCCCGACTCACTGCTTTCTGTTAGCCAGCCAATTCTCTATCCATGCTAATACATTTCCTCTGACTCCGCGTACCTTTATCTTCTGCAGTAACCTTTTGAGTGGCACTTTATCGAATGCCTTTTGAAAATCTAAATACACTACATCCATCGGTACACCTCTATCCACCATGCTCGTTATATCCTCAAAGAATTCCAGTAAATTAGTTAAACATGATTTCCCCTTCACGAATCCATGCTGCGTCTGCTTGATTGCACTATTCCTATCTAGATGTCCCGCTATTTCTTCCTTAATGATAGTTTCAAGCATTTTCCCCACTACAGATGTTAAACTAACCAGCCTATAGTTACCTGCCTTTTGTCTGCCCCCTTTTTTAAACAGAGGCATTACATTAGCTACTTTCCAATCCACTGGTTCCTCCCCAGAGTCCAGAGAATTTTGGTAGATTATAACGAATGCATCTGCTATAACTTCCGCCATCTCTTTTAATACCCTGGGATGCATTTCATCAGGACCAGGGGACTTGTCTACCTTGAGTCCCATTAGCCTGTCCAGCACTACCCCCCTAGTGATAGTGATTGTCTCAAGGTCCTCCCTTCCCACATTCCTGTGACCAGCAATTTTTGGCATGGTTTTTGTGTCTTCCATTGTGAAGACCGAAGCAAAATAATTGTTTAAGGTCTCAGCCATTTCCACATTTCCCATTATTAAATCCCCCTTCTCATCTTCTAAGGGACCTACATTTACTTTAGTCACTCTTTTCCGTTTTATATATCTGTAAAAGCTTTTACTATCCGTTTTTATGTTTTGCGCAAGTTTACCTTCATAATCTATCTTTCCTTTCTTTATTGCTTTCTTAGTCATTCTTTGCTGTCGTTTAAAATTTTCCCAATCTTCTATTTTCCCACTAACCTTGGCCACCTTATAAGCATTGGTTTTTAATTTGATACTCTCCTTTATTTCCTTGATTATCCACGGCTGGTTATCCGTTCTCTTACCGCCCTTCTTTTTCATTGGAATATATTTTTGTTGAGCACTATGAAAGAGCTCCTTAAAAGTCCTCCACTGTTCCTCAATTGTGCCACCGTTTAGTCTGTGTTTCCAGTCTACTTTAGCCAACTCTGCCCTCATCCCACTGTAGTCCCCTTTGTTTAAGCATAGTATGCTCGTTTGAGACACTACTTCCTCGCCCTCAATCTGTATTACAAATTCAACCATACTGTGATCACTCATTCCGAGAGGATCTTTTACGAGGAGATCGTTTATTATTCCTGTCTCATTACACAGGACCAGATTTAAGATAGCTTGCTCCCTTGTAGGTTCTGTAACATACTGTTCTAAGAAACAATCCCGTATGCATTCTATGAATTCCTCCTCCAGGCTACCCCGTGCGATTTGATTTGACCAATCGATATGTAGGTTAAAATCCCCCATGATTACTGCCGTTCCTTTTTCACATGCCTCCATTATTCCCTTGATTATTGTCCGCCCCACCGTGAAGTTATTATTTGGGGGCCTATAAACTACGCCCACCAGTGACTTTTTCCCCTTACTATCTCTAATCTCCACCCACAATGATTCAACATTTTGTTCATTAGAGCCAATATCGTCTCTCACAACTGCCCTGATATCATCCTTTATTAACAGATTGCAAAGCTCTTTCAACCACTCCGCATCTACCCTGTCAATCTCCCTCAGAATCTTGTATGTTTCAATGAGTCTAGATCTAGGGGGAACAGTCTCCGGATAAGGGGTCAGCCATTTAAGACTGAGATGAGGAGGAATTTTACTCACTCAGAGGGTTGTGTATCTTTGGAATGCTCTACCCATAGGGCTGTGGATGCTGAATCATTGAGTATGTTCAAGGCTGAGATGGAAATAGGAGGTGGGTGGGGTGGATTGACCCATCCACCTCCATGGCACGAACCTGGTATTGCAGTACTTCCAGGAATGGTGCAGTGGCTCTCGTCCTTTTGGCGAAGAGCATTGGCGCAGAGTGATCCTTGATGTGTGCAAGGTGACCTCTGGCGTTTGTGATTTGACAAAGAATTGGAAAGATTGGCAACGAAAAATTAAAAAAATATATATATATTCAAGGCTGAGATAGATAGAATGGGCCAAATGGACTCCTTCTGTGCTGTATGATTGTATGAGACAAAAAAAGGAGATATTAGGAGTGGTAACCAAAAACATGGTCAAAGTGGTGAGTTTTAAGTTGGTCCTTAAAGAAGATAGTATGGAAGGGGGTTTATGTCGGAAATTCTATAGCGTGGATCTTGTAGAGTCAGGCTGAACAAATAGTGAAGAGGGCAGAAGGACTTAAAAACAAATAGCCATTGATATATCGAGTGATTGGAGGGGACATTTTAATGAAGATTGTTGGAAGAGAAGTGCTGGTATCACAGAGAAATTGCATTTATACATGAAGCCAAAGAGCTAGGACAATGGAACCCTTTGTGTTTGACGTTTGGCAAGAGTTGATCTATTCTGGTTGAACTTTGAGCTTTCCATTCCTTTAGTTTACACCTTTTTTTGAATGTTTGTGCTTAGTGAGGTGAGAGATGTCAGCAATGGGGAATGAAATGTTTTTTCCACTACTACCATGTAGCATTAAATTTATTCTGCAGCAGGTACAGCAAGCCAGATGCAGAGTAAAACTCCCTCTATTTTGCCCCAAGAATGTGCTTTAACCACAAAACTCAGTAGCACTTCCTATATCAGCCAACTTTGTGGCTTCTCTGCGTTCTGGCTGGGAGCCTAGAACCAAAGTCACAGTCTCAGAATAAGGGGTTGGCCATTTAGGATTGAGAGGATGAGAAACTTCTTCACTCAGAGGGTGGTGAATCTTTGGAATTCTCAACACCAGAGGGCTGTGGAAGCTCAGTCGTTAAGTATATTTAAGGCTGAGATCGATAGATTTTGGATATTGGGGGAATCGGGGGATATAGGGATAGTGCGGGCAAGTGGAGTTGAGGTAGAAGATCAGCCATGATCTCATTGCATGGCGGAGCAGGCTCGAGGGGTGGAATGGCTTACTCCTGTTCCTATTTCTTATGTTCTATGATTGCTGAATTGTAGACAGTTTTATGCTGCTGTCTACTGGAATAGGGTTGGAACTACTGCATACTCACTTCACTCGAGTCGTTTCATCTCATTAATGTGCACTGTATTCAAAGTCCCAGTATATGAGTAGTAGTTACAGTCAAAGCACTGAAGGGCACCTAACAACCATTTTCCAATGTTTCTAGGAGGGGGAGGGGGAGGGGAGAAAATTGGCATAATTAAAACAAAATGCCTCTATTCTAGGAGGACTGTGTGGCAAACCTGAATTTCAAATTCAGCCCCGAGTGAAGGAACTAAAATCTCCTTAGTTAGCTATAAGAGTCTATAAGTAAAATGAATTTGGGCCGTCTCGTGTTGCATTTACACTCAACTGTACAGTCAACACTAAGTGCTTTTACTTCAAACCAATGCTAAGAAGTTGAAGTGTAAATTCCGAGTCTGGGCCTGACTTGGCCCTGGATTTAGATTGCAATTCCTTAACATCTGTGCAAAGCAGAGCAACTTCACACTTGTGGAAACAAACTTACTCGCCAAGGAAAAGATGATCAGTATTTTCCATTCTGATTATCATTTTGCAAAGGTTTTTTTTAATTGATTTGCAATGCATAACTCCTTTGCTGTTCTGTAGATTACAAATTATGTCACACTTGACACTACCATTGTAGTATGTATGTAGGCACAATCAACCAGCTAAATCCTTGCAGTTTACTAGCACAGAGGACTGTTAAGCTTCCTGTTGCTTGTCTAACTACGATCACCTTATTCATTAGGGCTTTGGCTTTCATTTAATATCGAGCTGAATTGGAAGAGTTCCATGACAGGTCGACCCCTTGGGTCTGAGCTGGGCTAACATAGTGCCCTGAAGTACTGCCTATCTGCCTGGATCAGGTATTGGATTAGCGGATCTACCATGGAGGATTCCAATTGTGCTTCAGCAGTGTTTTGGAACCAGCTTCGACCCAAAAAGTCCACCTCCGCAACCCTCCCTTACCACCTGCCAGTCCCACTAGTCAATAGTTTCTCTTTCGACTATTGAATCTGAAAATGCTTGATGGTGAAAGTATTGTTTTCAGTACTGGTATACTTTGTGGTACATAAGCACAAAAGTCATCTTACATTCAAAGGAAAAAGATGATCTGTATTTTCCATTCTGATTATCATTTTCCAAAGGTTTTTTAAATTAATTTGTAATGCATAACAACCTTCATGAAATCCTTTATGCTGTTCTGTAGATTACTCTATGTCGCATAATTCCTTTTCTTTTCTGCCAAAGCCACAAAATATTGAAATGATAATCACTGGCGAATTGAAGGCTTTCCATGCACTGGCAAATGTGTTTAAAAGGGAGTGCATTAAACGGGGAAGTATTTCATTCTATACAAAGGCATTTTGTAACTTGATAACATGCAGCTATCAGCTGAGTTAATGTGTGGAGGGGACTAGTAAAACAAACGAACATTGCCAAACCTGTATCAGGTCAGCGTATGTTTGTGTAACACTGGACTGTTTCTGTTGTGACTCAATACGCTGCTGTGTACTATTCGACCTGACACTGGAAGTGACGTGTCTAACAGTGGATGCTGTTTTTGACCAGTAATGTCATAAGCATGGTAATACATGTTGCCTCTTTCCTGTCCAGTGCGACCAGAATGATACAAATTAACTATCATAGAATGATAGAATAGTATAACGTAGAAGGAGGCCATTCGGTCCATCGCGTCTGCGTCCGCTCTTTTGAAGAGCAATCCAGTTAGTCCCACTCTCCGCTCTTTCCCCATATCCCTGCACTTTTTTCTTCAAGTATTTATTCAGCTCCCCTTTGAAGGACTATTGAATCTGTATCCATCACCCTATCAGGCAGTCCGTTCCAAATCCTAATCACTCATTGCATAAAAACCCTTTCTCCTCCTGTCGCCTCGGGTTCTTTTGCGAATCACCTTAAATCTGTGCCCTCTGGTTATTAACCCTTCAGCCACTGGAAACCATTTCTTTTTATTTACTTCATGATTTTAAACACCTCTATCGCATCTCCTCTTAGCCTCCTATTGTTACACATTCACAAATCATTCAACCTATGGACTGTTTGGCCAAATGGCCTGTTTCTGTGCCATATATCCTATGTAATCCTATGTATGTAATCCTATTAACAGTTCCTGGACTGTTTGTTTCTGCCTTCACTTTAGAATAGTGCATCTACTCTGTAAAATGTACTTTCTAATTTATTTGGTCTCTTGTAGGACTTCCTAATTACTCAACTTATTGGCAAAGATCTGTTTGAAATGTGGCCCCTTGTTAATCCCATGGGACTGTTGGTGGAAGAGCTGAAGAAGAGGAAGGTATCTCTTCCTGAGTCCAGAATGACCAGGCAGTCTGGAGCCGGTACTGTGCTCCCGGTGTTTTTCGTTGGACTATACAGGTAAAAGCTGAATGTTGGGCAACAT
Organism: Pristiophorus japonicus; assembly: GCF_044704955.1. Lineage (NCBI taxonomy): Eukaryota > Metazoa > Chordata > Chondrichthyes > Pristiophoridae > Pristiophorus > Pristiophorus japonicus. The sequence goes on along the minus strand of NC_091982.1, from coordinate 256,464,516 downwards.
ATTGCAGAGCAGCTATGAACTATAACCTTATAAAGCTAACACATCCTAAAGGAACTGCTGTAAAAATGCATGGGATTATAATCTTCTTATTCAGTTTCGTATGTTCATATGTTCTTTCCTGCCAGTAGTGCGAATGGGCTGTAAAGCATTGACTGTAGTATAGTGTACTGAAGAGTTATTGAGAAGTTTGGAAACTATTGACTGGCATAGAATGGGGAAGCCTAATTTCAGCTGTTTAGAACAGTGAGAGAAACCTTGGAAACTGCTAATTAGAAAGATCGGGTGCCGGGAAGGGCGGAGAGACTTCAGATTTATTGATTGGTGGAAGCAGGATTTGTGGGTCGCTAAGTGGAAGGGCGATTTAGTGGCTGCTGATTGGATGCGGATGTGGTTATGGTGAACAGTTTCTTTGAAACTAGGGGGTAGTTTGTTTGCCAATTCGATGTGATGTGATGGGAGAGAATTTCAGTGTTGCTGATTCACGTGGTGAAAGGGCGAAGAACCATGGTGAAAACTCTTAGAACACACAGTTGCATTATTTTTAAGAAGTGATCCAGTTAAAGAAGGCCAGCTGCCAAAGCTCATGTTTAAAACAATGTTTAAAACCTTGTGTTGGTGACATGCTGATTCACTGACCATGGAGTGGGAAGAAATAAGTTCTGTTCTTAGTTTGTTCCCCAAGACATAAGTTACTTAACAATAAAAGAACACGTCACTTTGTGCCATTGCCAGGCACACATTGCAGTCTACATTTTATACAGCATCACGTTTCTGGGAAGGGTTTGTTGTGTTTTTTATTGGTTCTCAAGATGTAGTTATTGCTGGCAAGATCATATTCCTGGCCCATTTCTCGTTCCCTGATAAGGTGTTGGTGGGCCACCTTCTTGGTGTTGATACTCCTGTATTGGTGTAGATCGGGGGTCCTAGGCTTCTGGCCCAGCAACAATAAAGAAATGGTGATATATGCCCAAATGATGTGTTACTTGTCCTTCTCCATGGTAGATGTTAGATCTCTTAATTTCCAATGAAATACGAACTCCGATTGTAGTTTTAATGTCACTTTATTTTGGCAGACAGCAACAAGCTCTTGGCTTTAAGCCAGGTCTTTGTCCTTCTGAGACCACATGGTCAAAATGGCTGTAATTATACCTGGATCAATTTACAGAAAAGAACTCGCCTTCTTTGACCTTATTGGCTCAGTTAATAGTCTTTTAACCTTTTAATTGGCTCACTACCCAAAGGTCCTAAAATGTCAAGTTGATTGATGACGTAATGCAACATGCTCCCACTCACGTAGCATCTCTGACTTGGTGTCTGTGAATTTTCATAGCCTGTCTAAATAACAGCCTGTTTGAATTCTCTTATCAGTAGACCCTTCAGGGCTAGCTGGCGCTGTCGATGTAAGCTTGGTGACTTGCTGCACTTCAGATGATACATACTGTAGTTACAAGTGTGCCAGTGGTGGTGGCGTGAAGATCTGGGGAGCTGGTTGTTGTACCTGCAACTTGTCAGTCCATGCTGTCTAGGCCTTGCAGTAGTTTGGCACGGATTGCTTCATTATCAGGGAAGTTGTGAATGGAGCTGAATACTGAGAGTCAGTCAGTGAGCAGCTTAACTCCGAACCTTGTAATAGGGAAGATCACTAATGAAGCAGCTAACAGTTTTTGGGCCGAGGATACTGCCTTGAACTCGTGCAGTGATTTCTTGGTGATAATTGGCCTGTGACAACCACAACATAGAGATAAAAGAGCTAACTAATGGAGAGTGAGGAAAGTAGATGGAAGATATTGGATAGAGTGAGCTGCAGCTGCTGTGTTCATTTACAATAGAGTGGGGGAAGGTGAGCAACGCCTTAAAAAAATACATTACTGTTTAAGCGGAAAAATCTGTTCTCCAAGGTGATTCAAAAATGTATGTATTAAATATTTCTAGATTTGTAATTTATTTCAAAAATAAAAGTCTGATCCAAAACTAAGATGCCCTTTGGACACTTTCAACTTTCCAGGCATGGATTTTCAATTTAAGGTTTAGTTCAGCTTGCCTAAGCAACTAAATTTTTTCCGATTGACTGGGCTAGATGAAGTTGAATGGTTTGTGAAATTGTTACTTGCTGAACCCTGTACTGTTCAAGTTTTATATAACAAGTAACTCATCAATTTGTCAAATTATAGTTGGTTTTAAATCAGCAATGGCATCTATCATGCATTTATACTGGAAATGACAAAGTCCTGGCCTGGAAGTGCTAGTACTAACCGATGTCCAATGTCTTGTTGCAGTGATAAGCAGCTTATCGCAGAAGGACCTGGTGAAACAGTGCTGTCAGCTGAAGAAGAGGCAGCACGAGTGGCACTGCGTAAGATTTATGGCCATACAGAAAACAGGCGACCTTGGAATTACTCCAGCCCCACAAAGGAACCTGTGGCAAACAAGGCTCTGAGCGGTTAATGTGCTGGACTCAATCTATGTGACTCGCATCATCCAAATATTATTTCTGTTTATGGGACTTTAACCATTGTGCACATGTTCATCATTCTGTAGCTATAATAAAGACATTGAAAATCAATTTTCAATATTTATTGCAAAAGTATTTGAGGGAAGGTGTATCCTTCTACTGTGTACAGTTCTGGCCACCATTTTATAAAAAAGGATATAGAGGCACTGCAGAGGGTGCAAAAAAGATTTACAAGGTGATCCCATAACTGCGAGGTTATACCTATCATGAAAGGATGAACCAGCTAGGCTGAGGGGTGACCTAATACAGGTCTTTAAAGTTATGAACAGTTTTGTTGGAGTAAACACAGAAAAAGTGTTTCCACTTGTGGGGAAGAGAAACACTAGAGGCCATCAATGTAAGATAGTCACCAAGAAATCAAATGGGGAATTCAGAAGAAACTTCTTTACCCGGAGAGTAGTGAGAATGTGGAACTCGCTACCACAGGGACAAGCAAATGAGAGAGCAGGGAATAGAGGGTAATGCTGATAGAGTTAGATGAGGAAGGATGGGAGGGGGCTTGAGTGGAGCATAAATATCAGCATGGGCCGAATGGCCTGTTTCTGTGCTGTATTTTCTATGTAACATACTACCATTGCTGGAATTGCATTGTGCTGGTAACTGCTTTTTAATTTAAAGCTGTTAAAATGCAAGGATCATTTCAATTTGACATTTGTTTAGGAAACATTTTTTTTAATCCTTGAACTAATTAAAATATTTGGTGCAGGAAAAGCTCATCGAGATGACCATTTTAGTTTATTCAGGATTAGTTGCTGAAACCAGTGATGATATTGCTCAAACATCTGTTGTCTTTCCCTTTCCTGGCCATACAGGTAAAGAAAACCTTTTCAGGCAACCTTGATGGCATGATTTCAGGTTTAAGTACAGATTTTTTACAAGAACATGGTAATGTTTAAAGTACATTTAAGTGACACTTTATTTTACAATTTTCAGACGATATGTTTTATTCTGAGCTGCAGGAGACAGAGTAGGGATAATGGGCAGGTACTCTAATTGGCAGGATGTGACTCGTGGTGTCCCATATAAACTTGTGTTGGAGCCTAAACTGTTCACATTTATTAACGATTTAGATGGGATAGAGAGCCACATATCCAAGTTTGCCGATGCCACAAAGATGGGTGGCATTGTCAAGCAGTGTAGATGGAAGCATAACATTGCAAAGTTATTAATAGATTAAGTGAATGGGCAAAACTGTGGCAAATGGATTTCAATATAGGCAAGTATGAAGTCATCCACTTTAGACCTAAAAAGAACTGATCACAGTACTGTACTTTCTAAATGGTGAAAAGCTAGAAACGGTAGTGGTCTAAAGAGATTTATGGGTCCATGAACATAAATCATCAAAATGTCATGGACAGGTACAGAAAATAATCAAAAAGACTAATGGAATGATGGGCTTTATATCCAGAGGACGAGAATACAAGTGGGTAGAAGTTATGCTGCAGCTGTACAAAGCCCTGGTTAGACCCCACCTGGAGCACTGTGAGCCGTTCTGAGCACCACACCTGAGGGAGGATATATTGACCTTGGAAGGAGTGCAGCATAGATTTACCAGAATCATTCCTGGACTTCAAAGGTTCAATTACAAGGAGAGATTACAGAAACTATGGTTGTATTCTCTGGAATTTAGACGGTTAAAGGGTGATTTGAAGTTTTCAAGATATTAAGGAGAACTGATTGGGTAAATAGAAACTACTTCTGCTGGTTGGGGAGTCTAGGGCTAGGCAACATAGCCTAAAAGTTAGAGCCAGATCTTTCGGGAATGAAGTAAGGAAACCCTTCTACACGCAAAGAGTGGTAGACATTTGGAACTCTTCTGCAAATGGCAATTGATGCTAGATTATTAATTTTAAATCTGAGATTGATAGATATTCAGGGATATGGGGCTAAGGCGGGTATATGGAGTTAGATCACAAACAAGCCATGATGTAATTGAATGGTGGAACAGGCTTGAGTGACTAAATGGCCTATTCCTGTTCCTACTACTTTTATTTTAAACTGCTTACAGTGACCTATATATTATCCATTTGATTTTAATTTTGCGAGAAACTTGTTCAGTGCAAGAGAGCATCCTGTTGATATACAGTAGACAGCTCAAATCACTGGAGAAATTCCACCAACGATGTCTCCGCAAGATCCTGCAAATCCTCTGAGAGGACAGACGCACCAACGTTAGCGTCTTCGATCAGGCCAACATCCCCAGCATCGAAGCACTGACCACACTCGACCAGCTCCGTTGGGCGGGCCACATTGTTCGTATGTCTGACACAAGACTCCCAAAGCAAGCGCTCTACTCGGAACTCCTACACGGCAAGCAAGCCCCAGGTGGGCAGGGGAAACGTTTCAAGGACATCCTCAAAGCCTCCTTGATAAAATGCAACATCCCCACCGACACCTGGGAGTCCCTGGCCAAAGACCGCCCTAAGTGGAGGAAGAGCATCCGGGAGAGCGCTGAGTACCTCGAGTCTCGTTGCCGAGAGCATGCAGAAAGCAAGCACAGGCAGAGGAAGGAGCGTGCGGCAAACCAGATTCCCCACCCACCCTTTCCTTCAACGACTGTCCCACCTGTGACAGAGACTGTAATTCCTGTATTGGACTGTTAAGTCACCTAAGAACTCACTTTTAGAGTGGAAGCAAGTCTTCCTCGATTTCGAGAGACTGCCTATGATTATGATGATGGTTGGATCACTTTGATATGTTAATGTTGCTAATTATTTTAGTTTGCTTTCTGATTGACACATACTTTAATATTGTAAATTAATCTTGTATTGCAGAAGGATGTTGAGTTCCCATTCTAATTTGATGAATCTGATGTTTTGAAATACTGAAAGGGCAAAACTTAGCCATTACACCTGGGTTCCAATATGTAGCTCATGGCTTTGATCTAACTTTAAAAGCAATGCTGAGCAGGGAAACTTATTTGTCATCAATTAAGATCATAAACTGTTCTGTTGAATTCCATATGGCCACCACTTACTGGCATTTACCCGACCCCACCCACTCCTTATAGCAGGTTTCCACTCACTCACTTTTTTTCTCCCTGATAAGCTTGATTCCTAGTTCTGCATGGGATCTGATTTTTCTTTTAATTACTGTGTATAATGCATGCAAATATGATTATAGTGATGTGTCACCTCCCCAAGTATCACAAGAGGGAGAACAACTGGATAAAGGTACAACGAAGGTATGGGAGTATGAAAATATGCAAGGAGTATTACAACTATATTCTCACCCACCGACATGCTTTGAAAATTACCTATAATATAGACTAGGTACTTTATGGACTAGGCAGGTGGAAGCATTCAACAGCAAGCCCACTGTACTTTATTCAACATTAAACACAGTGATAGAATGCAGCCTACAGGCAATCTGCAATCAAATTTACAAGGCTCCAAAAATAATAATTTATCCCATTAATATATGAACATTATAAATAGGTCAATATAAGCACCATGCACAGAGAGAATGCAAAAATGCTTTAAAATGATATTATACATTATCCCAAAATAACCATAATTTTATTAAAAATCTGAGTAGTAAACAGTTAAAATACAGCCTCTGCTGGTAGAAAATCAGTTTAAAACACATTGAAAATTAGGGGGGGGGACAGCTCAATTGATGCTTTATCACTTTTTTGTTTCATTCTGCTATTCTCTGAAGTTTTGCCTAAGTTAGAATGAATCTTTATTATTGCATATTAGCCATCTCCATAATTCCTCTATTTAGAATTCTGAAATGAGGTGAAATAATTGCAAGTATAGTAAACAACTTGTAATGTGGGATAAGGGAGCCTACAGATAAAGAGATGGAACTGGAGTGTGTTGAAAAATTAAAATGGAAAATAGGAAAAAGCTCTTGCTATCTATATGGTAGCTTTGCAGGATTTCTATGTTCCCTCCCCCTCCCCTGACTGATATATGATTGACATTGCTAATGATTCTCTCTCCAAGTACTATTACCCTCTCCTTCAAATCTGCTGTCATCACCCCTCTCAAAAAACAACCTTTGACCCCACTTTGCTTGCTATCATCCCATCTCCAACCTCCCTTTCCAGTCTAAAATACTTGAACGTGTTGTCACCTCCTAAATCCGTGACCATCTTTCCATAAAGTCAATGTTTGAATTCCTTCAATCTTGTTTTCACCCCTGCCAAAGGGCTCTCACCAAAGTCACAAATTACATCCTTTGTGAGTATGACAAAGGTAAACTATCCCTCCTCGTCCTTCTCGACCTGTCTGCAGCCTTTGACACGGTTGACCACTCCACCCTCCTCCAACGACTCTCCACCATCGTCCAGCTATGTGGAAATGCACTTGCCTAGTTCCATTCTTATCTATCTAATCGTAGCCAGAAAATCTCCGACAATGGTTTCTCTTCCCACTCCTGCATCACTACCTCTGGTGTCCCCCGAGGATCTGTCATTGGCCCCCTCTTATTTCTCATCTGTATGCTGCCCCTTGGTGATATCTGAAAATACGGAATCAGTTTCCACATGTACGCGGACGACACCCAGCTCTACCTCTCCACCACTTCTCTCGACCTCTGCTTGGTATCTAAATTGGCAGATTGCTTGTCTAACATTCAGTACCGGATGAGCAGAAATTTTCTCCAATTAAATATTGGGAAGACTGAAGCCGTTATCTTTGGTCCGTGCCTCAAACTGCGTTCCCTAACCACTGATACCATCCCTTTCCTTAGCATCAATCTGAGGGTGAACAAGACAGTTCGCAACCTAGGTGTCATATTTGACCCTGAAATGAGTTTCCAGCCACATATTCGTTGCATAACTAAAACCATCTGATTCCACCTCCGTAACATTGCCCGCCTCCGTCCCTGCCTCAGCTCTTCTGCTGCTGAAACCCTCATTCATGCCTTTGTTACCTCTAGACTTGACTACTCCAACTCACTCCTGGCTGGCCTCCCACATTCCACACTACGTAAACTTGAGGTCATCTAAAACTCAGCAGCCCGTGTCCTAACTCGCACCGCGTCATGATCACCATCACCCCTGTGCTTTCTGAACTCCTGGTTAAACAACGCCTCGATTTCAAAGTTCTCATCCTTGTTTACAAGTCACTCCATGGCCTCGCCCCTCCCTATCTCTAATCTTTTTCAGCCTCACAACCCCACAGGATGTCTGCGCTCCTCAAATTCTGCCTTCTTGAACATCCCTCATTATAACTGCTCAACCATTGGTGGCTGTGCCTTCAGCTGTTTGGGCCCCAAGCTCTGGAACTCCCTCCCTAAACCTCTCCGCCTCTCCACTTTTCTTTCCTCCTTTTAAGACGCTCCTTAAAACCTACCTCTTTAACCAAGCTTTTGGTCATCTGCCTTAATTTATTCTTTTGTGGCTCGGTGTCAAATTTATCTGTTTTGTCTTGTAACACTGCTGTGAAGCACCTTGGGACATTTTACAATGTTAAAGGTGCTATATAAATAAAAGTTATTATGAATATTAATGTCCCATGAACCAATCTCTGGTATTAAGCTGCAATCTTGGTGTTGCTGCCTCCTAAAAAGATCTCATTGCAGTTCTGTTGATTTTTCCAGCAGGTAGTTTAAAGTTTAGTCTTTGTATGTATTATTTTGCCCACATGGCAATGTTTAACTACTAGCAGTAAATCTTTGATTCTGGATTAAAATTGGTGGTAGCAAAGGTTATCTTCAAGCTGTGACCACTGCAAATTTTGCACATCGTAGTATGGAAACTTCTCTCGTTCTTGCAAGCCAAAACCTGAGAGATTTTGCTTTCCAACAAGTTCTACTGGGCAAAAATAAAGAACACAAGTACTTTAAGATTATTCTCAAGAGTAGACAGGTGTTGCTTGATGTCAAATGTGCATATATTAGTGGTGGTGCTTTGCAGCTGGATCCTGACATAAAGAAGCACTTAAAGTCAGAGAAGGATGTGTCCAACGTGTGCCTTCAGCCTTCAGCTGTCGAGGACCTCCGCTCTGAAATTCCCTCCCTAAACCTCTGCAACTCTTCCACTCTTTTATCTTTTAAGACGCTCCTTAAAACCTAACTCTTTGACCAAGCTTTTGGTCACCTGCCCTAATGGGGAGAAAATTGAGGTCAGAGGCTTCCTTCGGACAAACGCCTTCGACCCGAAAAAATGTAGCAAAATTACCTGGTGGTCACGAAGGCACCTTTGATTCCGGTCGGAGGCCTTCATTCAATGCTTCCCCATACGTACGGAAATACTCGAGTGACGTGGGCCTGGACCACCAATCACTATGCAGTATTCTCATTGATAAAAATGGGAGCTCTGTACGAGCTCCCATTACTATCAATAAGAAAAACCCTCCTAAAACAAGAAACACAGCATAATAAATTTAAAAACACTCATATTTGAAATTAATTGAAATGAAATGTAATTAAATATTTTATGAAAAAGGAAATTATTTTTTGGAATTTTTTAAATATGTTTTAATAGGGTTAAAATAAACTTACTTTAATGGACAGGGTTTTTAACATAAAAATGAGTGTTTAAATGTAATTTTTATATGTTTTAAAATTCTTACGCTGGTTTTGAGGCCTCGCTGGGTCCGTGTGCACTTCATACAGACCCGGCGAGGCCGGAATTTTTGTCCCAATATCTTTTTATGTGGCTTGGCGTCAAATTTTGTTTTATAATTTTCCTGTGAAACACCGTGGGATCTTTTACTACATTAAAGGCGCTATATAAATGCAAGTTGTTACATCTGCTACCACCTTGTTCAGTTTTTGTCTACTTCCATTGGTATCAGTGGGTGCTAAAGTGGCATGCATTAATGAAGTCTTAATGAAGTCAAGCGCGCTAGTCCTTTTGGAACCTGTAAACTCGGATGTAGAGCCTTTTGACTTCGATCGTGTGCCAGTAGTATGTATTGTCCACATTGCTCTCAACACGGGCAGTGGTTACAGAATCAGTTACATTCTACCCTCAATGTAAGGTTCTCCATTATAATGCCACCTTAATAATGTTATTGGTATAATACTATCTCATCATCATCATAGGCAGTCCCTCGGAGTCGAGGAAGACTTGCTTCCACTCCTGAAGTGAGTTCTTTGGTGGCTGAACAGTCCAACACGAGAACCACAGACTCTGTCACAGGTGGGGCAGATAGTCATTGAAGGAAAGGGTGGGTGGGACTGGTTTGCCGCATGCTCTTTCCGCTGTCTGCGCTTGATTTCTGCATGCTCTCGGTGACGAGACTCGAGGTGCTCAGCGCCCTCCTGAATGCACTTCCTCCGCTTAGGGCGGTCTTGGGCCAGGGACTCCCAGGTGTCAGTGGAGATGTTGCACTTTATCAGGGAGGCTTTGAGGATATCCTTGTAGCGTTTCCACTGCCCACCTTTGGCTCGTTTGCCGTGAAGGAGCTCCGAGTAGAGCACGTGCTTTGGGAGTCTCGTGTCTGGTATGCGAACTATGTGGCCTGCCCAGCGGAGCTGATCGAGTGTGGTCAGTGCTTCAATACTGGGGATGTTAGCCTGAATGAGGACGCTGATGTTGGTGCGTCTGTCCTCCCAGGGGATTTGTAGGGTCTTGCGGAGACATCATTGGTGATATTTCTCCAGCAACTTGAGGTGTCTACTGTACATGGTCCATGTCTCTGAGCCATACAGGAGAGCGGGTATTACTACAGCCCTGTAGACCATGAGCTTGGTGGCAGTTTTGAGGGCCTGGTCTTCAAAAACTCTTTTCCTCAGGCAGCCGAAGGCTGCACTGGCGCACTGGAGGTGGTGTTGGATCTCGTCGTCGATGTCTGCTCTTGTTGATAGGAGGCTCACGAGATATGGGAAGTGGTCCATGGTGTCCAGGGCCGGGCTGTGGATCTTGATGACTGGGGGCAGTGCTGTGCGGTGAGGACAGGCTGGTGGAGGACCTTTGACTTCTGTTTAGCATAAGGCCCATGCTTTCGTACGCCTCAGTAAATACGTTGACTATGTCCTGGAGTGCATCTTCTGTATGTGCGCAGACACAGGCATCGTCCGTGTACTGTAGCTTGACGACAGAGGTTGGGGTGATCTTGGATCTGGCCTGGAGACGGCGCAGGTTGAACAGGTTCCCACTGGTTCTGTAGTTTAGTTCCACTCCAGCGGGGAGCTTGTTGACTCTGAGGTGGAGAATTGCGGCGAGAAAGATTGAATAGAATACTATCGTAATCTTGTCTGCTTATTGAAACTCTAGGTTTTAGTACCACAGTAGGAATTTAAGAAATAGTATTCAGTTATAAGTAACAGATGCTAAAACCGGTGCTTTATTCTGCTTTAGAAAAACAATAGATGAAAACCTACCACAACCGAAAACTAGATTTCTATCAACTGCGAGAGCTACCTTATCTACTTTTTGATCAGTTTCATACAAAGCAATAACAAAGCTCTTGTGAGAGATTGTTCTAGAGTCAACACTTGTTATATATGAATTGTATAAGTTTACATATAATCAGATACTTTTGTGGTTGTAACAATGATACTCATTCAATAGTTCAGCGTGTAAGAGGTTTCAATGGAGGGGAAGTAAATTAGCCAAAACGTGAATTTTTTTGTACAATTAATTTTTCACAAACTTGTTTAGAGTACATTCAGTAAAATACGCCATTGTTTTTGTTTCCACAGCAGAATTTCTTTGCGATTGTGGGCAGTGATGATCTGGCTGCGGGTCTATTACACGGGTCTACTGCGCCTCCTCTTGGATGACCCGCAGATACAGCCGCAAACTCCAACGATTATTTGCAGCACACTGACTATCACTTCTAGGATCCCAACCAAAAAGAGTCCGGTGAAAGTGATCATGTGAATCGTCTTTTGCAACCCTGCATCCATCTCGAAGGTAGGGCCAGTTGGTGCGGCATTCGTGCCGGAAACTGTTAATTTATTGATAGGAACGTTGGAAAAATTGGTACCTGGTAGATCAGTTGGTACAGTTTGAAAGGCAGTTTGGTTAATTCCACATGTGTCGTCCAGAAACCACTTCAAATCAAACTTGAGATTTGAAAGAGACCTAGAAAAAAATGATTTTTATTAATATAATGTACACTTTGTTTTTGTGTATCCTTTTATATTTTCCACTAGTTTTCCCACATGCTCAGCTGCAACATAGATTGGGCTGAGCATGTGGGCAGGTCTCTGCCAGTGTCAGGAGCTGGTGCACAGAATAGCATAGGAGGACTTCTGATTTGTTTTTCATGCCTTAATGGGAAACACCTAGATATATAGATGCAGGGATTAAATCAAACGGGAGCAACCTCAACAAAATTAAATCAAGCGGTACCACCCAGAACACCACTTCACCGTTTAAAAAAACAAGTTGCTGTTAATTTAAGTTCGAATTTTCTCATCCTCGTCCTGGGGACAGTGCCACAATTCAGATTGGGAATCCAGTTTGTGAGCTATCACAGTTATGTATCCGTACACTGGATGAGATGTTAAGCTGTGACCCTGCATGTTCAGATGGATATAAAAAAAATGCCATGATACGGTTTGAAGAGTAGGGTGTTCTCCTGCTGTCCCGAAAAACGTTCTTCGCTCAACAAAATACAAAGTAATTGGCCCTTCGTCTTGTGTTGTTGGGGACCTGCTTTCAGGCTGCCAGCTAAAAGGCGACATCCCAAATCAGCTCACGCACCTTCGCTGTATGATAGCCTTTCTCATGGTGGGGACAGTAACACTGTCGGTCGTGTGGGTCTTCTCTGCACTGGTCTAGTCCTTGAATGTCTCCTTTGTTGCTTGGCAACCAGAATGTTACACCCCATTCTTAATTTAAAGGCTTTTTTTTATAGAACAAATTGATTATTGGTTTAAGTTATGCTAAAACCATAATACATCGCAAGTAACCATCAGAGCCAAAAGTTCAAATAAACCAAGAGTTGTACAGTCCAGGTTGTGGAGAAAACTGGACTAAGAGTTGTATATGCAGTGTCAGTGTTCTGCAGGTGTCCTTGTGCCAATATTTGATTGATCAATTGTTATAATAGCTAATAAAAGTATACTTGCTTTATGTCTTCCATTGAGAAGTTGCAGTTTTGCAGACTGTGACTTGCTGTATTGCAGACCAGTGGTCCCTTGACAAGGGAATGGAGTGAGACCAATACACAGTACAAAGCTCCAATAACACTGACCAGACCGAGAAGTGCCGACAGCAGGAGCTGAAAGTCAGAACACAGAATGGGAAGATTAAGAATGTTTATGGAATGAATGATGGGTTTTTTTATTATTAAAGTTATAAAGAAAATTCAATTGTTATTGACCGAGTGCTTTGCGTTAATTTCTGCACCTACCCCTGTTCTGGTGTTGCATGTGTGTCCCTTCCGTGCTGCCAAAGACATGGATACAACTGGAATAACCTGCATCAAATCAGAGCCAAAACAGACAGGTGTTTAGAAATAACTATTTTGGAATTGCTAATTTGTGGAACAGACTGCCTTAAAAATATTCAACAGGAATAAACAGATTGATGTCTATGGGGTATGGCGAGAAAGCAGGAATGGGGTACTGAGGTTGCATGTTCAGCCATGAACTCATTGAATGGCGGTGCAGGCTCGAAGGGCCGAATGGCCTACTCCTGCACCTATTTTCTATGTCTATGTTCTATGTCTATGTCTAGATTTCTGATTGAACAGAATGTAGCCAGATATAGCCCTGGCACTGAGGCCGAAGTAAGGTAAAATAGAAATCATCTGAGTGGGTGTGGAACTGATTGAATTTTCAATTTTGTTCTTGTTTTTACCTCCTTATAACATTACAACAGTGGCTACACTCCAAAAGTACTTAATTGGCAGTAAAGCGCTTTGAGACGTCCGATGGTCAAGAAAGGCGCTATATAAATGCAAGTCTTTCTCTTCCTTATCTATTTCCTGCAATCAATTTTAGCCACATGGTACTATGGGAGAAATGCTCCAACTATGCTGCAAATCAAAGTTAAAACATTTTCTAGCTAAATATTGCTTTCAAAGACATCTAAGGACAAAAAGTGCTAAATTTAATTGGACTGCGGCCCCTATAGATATGTCCTGTTGCTAGAACCAGAGAGTCAGAGTTGTCTCATGCCTCAAGTACCCATGCGGAAGGACCCACAGGAAGACACGCCAGGTTCCCTGTCTGGAGGGCTGATATCTAATTACCATTTTCACAAGACTACAATGTTTTTATTTTCATAATATGAAGGTCCAAGACTGAAACATCAACATGTATCCGTTCTTTACAGATGCTGCCTGACTTGCCGAGCGTGTGCAGAATTTTCTGGTTTTGTTTCAGATTTCCAGTAATTTATTGTTTTACATAGTTCGTACTTTCTCTTTTCAAAAAACAATTGGAAATATACTTTACTAAAACATAGACATGCAGCATCTCTGTTTAGATAACACCTTTACAATTGTCACCTACTTTGGAACTGAATAAGATACTAGAATACTGGCTTAATATTTTCACTGGAAGTCATTTTATTCCAGTATGAAATGACTATTCAAGAGTTGCCAGCCCCTACAGTGTACTGTTCACTGTCCAACAGCAGTATTCTTGCTTCTTAAATATACCATACTCCCAGTCAAGAACCTACACTGGTTCTGGTCCTTGTCCCAGTCCTCGTCTAGTATTAGAACATTTTTAATTCAATCACTCTATGGACGAAAACATAAATATATTAAAACCTTACAAGAAGTTTCCACTCCTTGCTCTGCTGTACAATACCTTACTTACCAAGATCCCACCTCCAAAAACACCAGGTAGCCACCATTCATAACATGATATGGAGTTCTGAAACAACTGGCCATCATGGTAGTCCACAATTAAAGGTATCATGTTCAGGATAATAGCCAAAATGCTCAAAGCCAGGAGACAAGAGCCATTAAACAGCGTGAAGCAAGGCATTCCCAATCTCTTGCAAGTACAGCAGTAAAAGGCAGCTGGAACTCTGAGACTAATGAATTACAACCATTTCGGGTGATTGATTTTTAAAATGTTGTGGTTAAATATTAGCTCAAAGATTAAGCTCGAGGACTTTTCTTAAAGTAACATTGTGATGCAGTTGTGTTTACGGTGAACTCTACAGGTCTCTTAGTTCTAACTCACTGTATTGAATTATTAACATCATTAGGTTGTTTAAGCAGTGCTCACACTTAAGTATAGACATTTTGGGCTGGATTTTCGGCTCATTTGTACCTCGGTTAGTGCCCCCATGGGGTGTTAAATGCTGTTTTTGAGCGTAACGTCGGGCATCCAGGATTTACCGCCCGGCCGGTAGAATCGGCTACTGATTAGTGCCAGTGCAAAAACGTATTATACCCCCACCCCCACTCTGTTTTTAGCATGATGATGATGTCAATCGTCGTGCAAGGTTGCACTAGTGCTCCGGATGAAACTTTCGGCCGTAACACCTCATTTAACATCCGCCCCAGGAAACGCCTGAAAAAACCAGGCAGTCCCAGGGTGCAGCAGATGCTATTGGCAGCATATTTAAACGAAGGCTGGAGGATTTTATATCGCAGTTGTCAGTGACTGCTACGGTTGCACGCAGCACACTGCATGAGGCTCCGAGTTGCAAACGGCACCGTTATGTGCCGTGACACTTTGCTTGCAAGGCCACTGAGAGATTTCAATGGGGGCAGTACTAGTTTGCTAGTGTATCATGCTGGTAGCTATTGGCAGGCGGCTTCAAGCAGGGGAAGAAGGGTTCTCGGCCATGTTGGGCCACGGATTCGAAGACGTGTGGGGAGGATGCCTTATCTCCCGTGGGTTTACAGGGAACATCGCTCATACCGCCATCCCTCTGAGGCGCAGTACGTTAGAAGGCTGTGCTTCTGAAAAGAAGTGCTAACAGAGATATGCCAGCTCCTACAGGCAGACCTACAGCCTACCAGCGCCAACAGGGCTGCACTGCCCATCAAGGTGAAGGTGACTGCAGCGCTGGCCTTCTAGGCTTCTGGCTCCTTCCAGGCAGCAGCAGGGGACATATGCAATATACTCAACACGTTGCACATAGCTGCGTTCGCCAAGTTACAAGGGAACTGTACACCTGCAGAATGAATTTCATAAAGTTCCCAATGAGCAGGGACATCCAGAATGAGAGGGCTTCAGGATTTGGAAGAATTGCAGGCTTTCCGAAGGTTCAAGGAGCCATTGACTGCACACACGTCGCCTTGCGAGCACCATTATACAATGCAGAGGTGTTCAGAAACCAAACGGGTTACCACTCCCTAAACATCCAGCTGGTCTGCAACCACACGCAATGCATCCTCACAGTCAATGCCCACTATCCAGGCAGTGCACACTCTGCTCTCATCTTGCGTGAGAGAAGTGTGCCACAAATGTTTCAGCGACTAAGGGCAGGGCTGGCTGATCAAGGACAAAGGTTACAGCTTGGCCACCTGGCTCATGACCTCCCCCCTCCCTCCTCCGAAACCCCACCACAGCGCTATAATGACAGCCATGCAGCCATTGAACATCATCGAACAGACACTTGGGGTACTCAAGCAACGTTTCCGATGCCTGGACCACTCTGGAGGCAGCCTTCAATATTCCCCTCAACAGGTCTCCGAATTAGTTGTGGTGTGCTGCATGCTGCACAGCTTTTGATAATCAGGAGACACCAGCTGAACCTGATCCTGCAAATGGTGAATCTAGTTGTGCAAAGATCCTGAGATTCCAGCAAGTTGCAAGGATCACCCTTGCTGTTTTATTTTTTTTTTCAGTTATTAATTAGAAGATGGAGGAAATATCCAATACACAGACGTCTCTATAAATTGATGGGTCTTTGGAGTTTCCAAGCCAGCAGAACTGTCTGTTGCTGGTTCACATCAGCCCTGAACCTTTTTTTTTTGGCTTATTTCCAGTCAGGGATGCTTTAGCAGGAGACCATAAAGAGACAAGTGCGCCCTGCTGGAGAAAGTATGATTTAACCTGAAGAGTGTAATGCCCATGAGCTTGGCCTGCTGTTACAGTTCACTATTTTGCTGCTACTTGTTTATGTAGGCTAATAGGGATGATTATACATACAGACATTTATGTTAAGCTGAGAGTTTCACCATCAGGACCCCCTTTTAATCAAGTAACTACAAAGTTCTATAATTAATTCAAAGTTTTGTTTGATTTTATGGCAAAGTTTTTAATGATTCAAAGATCACAAAGATGAGCAAGGCCATTTGGATCATGTAGCTCATCCTGTTATAGAAACCCACGGTAACCCCCATCACAGCATCTCTTGAATTATTTCAGTGCTTTGGTCTCCACTACCCTACTTAGAAGACTATTCCAGTGTTATTATTTACTATGTATCTGGATCCGGTGAATAGTGACAGACTAGTTTTCCAACACTCGCAAAATAATAAAAAGCTACAATGCTAATGCTGGCAAATAGTGGCCGAGTTAATTATCATCTATTTATGTTGCACATGTTCATTATCCAAGGCTCAGTCAACAAGCAGGGTCATCATCATCATCATCATCATGTACAACGCAGACATCCTAGGAGATCCGTATGAATGTGTAGGTCTAGACTACCAGGAGCTAGCTGACTATGACCATAGAATCAAATTATTAAGCACAGTAGGAAACCATTCAACCCATTGGGCCTATGCTGGCTCTCTGAAAGAGCTATTCACTTAGCCCCATGTTCTGCCCTTTCCCCATACCCTTTAAAAAGTTTTTCTCTTTCAAACCTTTATCCACTTTGCTTTTGAAAGCGATTATGTATGCTGCTTCCACCACTGTTCTTGGTAGGATAGTACCAATCATCTACTTGAAAATAAATTCTCCTAACCACTCCCTTTATCCTTTTGGTGATGACCTTAAATTCATTCTCTCGTTACTGAATCACTATCCAGTGGAAATAGTTTTTCTCTATTTACCTTATTAAAACCCCTCATAAACACTTCTATCAGATCTCCTTTTAACCTTCTTAATTCTAATGAAAAGAACCCCATTTTTTTCCTCATAGCTAAAACTTTTCATTCATAGTATCATCTTATCTGCAGGGCATTGATATCTTTCCTAAAGTAAGGTGCTCAAAATTAGACACAATGGGAGCAAGAATTTTTAACTCATGCACACCCATTTAACTTTTTTTTTAAAATGAGGAGATTGTCCCCCAAAATAAGGTTGCTAGCTTACATGCCCATTCCACGTTGAAAATTCACCTGTTGCCATTTTGGGTAGGGCCTTTTAGATGTCCAGCACGCTCGCCTGAATTCGGTGGACACCTATTTTAGCATACAAGTTAGGGTCCTACACTTGTTTAAGCATCCAAATGCCACTTTGAACATCTCTGGCATCCTATTTGTCAATTCTAAAACAGTCACTGAAATCATGGGTGGCAATAGCCAGCAGAGTGCCATTTCTCGCAAATTTTAACGGTATCATCAGATGCTCTGGGGTAAATCACTGGTCATTTTATTTTGACTGCTAGTGTGCTATGACTGCTTTTTTGAAAATGATGGAAAAATGGAGAACTGAGATTAATTGTTTTTGAAAGTAATTAAGTAGGTCTATGGAGGACTTAGATTCAATGCTAGTGGTGCTTGGAATGCCATTGTGACTGGAAGGATGAGCAGGCTGGAGTCCAAGGACCTGCAGCTGCAGCGTGAAGAGGCAGCAAGAGGCAAACTTGCAGCAGGCCTCGCTCCAGCAGTGTACAAGATAAGAACTTCATGCCTGCTGTTCAGCGAGAAGCAGTGTGCGATTAAGCAGTGTGAGATTACCAGGGGGGGCCATCATGGTGTCATGTATTCAATCAGCATTGTAACCCATGTATAAACTGACAAGTTGTACACTGTGAGAACAATGACCACTAGGTGGTGAACTTTTGGGAGACACTCCTAACCTGGACCTTCAGGTATAAAAGGGGAAGCTCCAACCACCTTCATCACTTGAGTGCTAAGGAATAAAGGACAGGTCACAGAGTGACCTTCTCTCAAGCATGGGCCTCGTGTGCATTTATACTGTATAGTAAGGACGTATGTCACTTGCTGCAGCACCAACTGCAGCCTTGCCACAATGGCATTCTAAGCACCACAGCTAAAATACTGACTATACAAGGATGGTCCTTACCACTTGTCAAACCTCAGAATTTTTTCGCCATTAGATTCATCTTCCAACTGACTTTGTAAAGACTGGGGAGTTCTGTTTCTGGTGTGGCATGCACAAAGAACTAGCACCCTGAGCAGAGCAACAGATTAAGGGTTTACCACCATGGTGTCAAGGTGGGGAGCAAATGGAGATGAGACACTACCCCCGCATGAAGGAAAGAAAGACTTGGATTTATATAGCGCCTTTTACGACCAGATGTCTCAAAGCGCTTTGCAGCCAATTAAGTACTTTTGGAGTGTTGTCACTGTTGTAATGTGGGCAGCCAATTTGCGCACAAACAAGCTCCCACAAACAGCAATGTGATAATGAGCAGATAAATGTTTGCAATCATTTCAGTTTCCAGCTGTTGCAATGTTTCCAATTGTTTCCATTTTTACAGTTGTTTCAATGTTTCCAGCTGTTGAAATGTTCAGTGTTACAATTTTCAGCTGTTACAATGTTTCCAGCTGTTGCAATATTTCCAGTAGTTTCAATGTTTCCAGTTGTTAGTTTCTAGTAGCTACAATGTTTCCAGTTGTTAGTTTCTAGCTATTACAATGTTTCCAGCTGTTGCAATATTTCCAGTTGTTTCAATGTTTCCAGTTGCTAGCTTCTAGTAGCTACAATGTTTCCAGTTGTTAGTTTCTAGTTATTCCAATATTTCCAGCTGTTACAATTTTCCACCTGTTTCAATGTTTCCAGTTGCTAGTTTCTAGTTGCTACAATGTTTCCAGTTGTTAGTTTCCAGCTGTTACAATGTTTCCAGCTGTTAAAATGTTTCCAGTTGTTAGTTTCCAGCTGTTACAACATTTCCAGCTGTTGCAATGTCTCCAATTGTTACAGCTTTCAGTTGTTACAATGTTTCCAGTCGCTAGTTTCCAGTTGCTACAGTTTCCAGCTGTTTCAATTTTTCCAGTTGTGAGTTTCCAGCTGTTTTAGTTTCCAGTTGTTACAATGTTTCCAGCTATTACAATCTTTTCGGTTGTAAGTTTCCAGTTGTTACAGTATCCAGTTGTTACAACTTCCAGTTGTCACAATGTTTCCAGCTATTTCAGTGTTTCCAGCTGTTTCAATATTTCCAGCCGTTACATCTTTCAGTTACAATGGTTCCAGTTGCTACAGTTTCAAGCTGTTGCAATGTTTCCAGTGGTTACTGTTTCCAGTTGTTTCAATGTTTCCAATTGCTAGTTTTAAGTTGTTACAATGTTACCCATTGTTTCAGCGTCTCCAGTTGTTTCAATGTTTCCAATTGCTAGTTTTAAGTTGTTAGAACATAAGAACATAAGAATTAGGAACAGGAGTAGGCCATCTAGCCCCTCGAGCCTGCTCCGCCTTTCAACAAGATCATGGCTGATCTGGCCGTGGACTCAGCTCCACTTACCCGCCCGCTCCTAATAACCCTTAATTCCCTTATTGGTTAAAAATCTATCTATCTGTAATTTGAATACATTCAATGAGTTAGCCTCAACTGCTTCCTTGGGCAGAGAATTCCACAGATTCACAAGCCTCTGGGAGAAGAAATTCCTTCTCAACTTGGTTTTAAATTGGCTCCCCCGTATTTTGAGGCTGTGCCCCCTAGTTCTAGTCTCCCCGACCAGTGGAAACAACCTCTCTGCCTCTATCTTGTCTATCCCTTTCATTATTTTAAATGTTTATATAAGATCACCCCTCATCCTTCTGAACTCCAACGAGTAAAAACCCAGTCTACTCAATCTATCATCAAAGGTAACCCCCTCATCTCTGGAATCATCCTAGTGAATCATCTCTGTACCCCCTCCAAAGCTAGTATATCCTTCCTTAAGTAAGGTGACCAAAACTGCACGCAGTACTCCAGGTGCGGCCTCACCAATACCCTGTACAGTTGCAGCAGGACCTCCCTGCTTTTGTACTCCATCCCTCTCACAATGAAAGCCAACATTCCATTCGCCTTCCTGATTACCTGCTGCACCTGCAAACTAACTTTTTGGGATTCAAGCACAAGGACCCCCAGGTCCCTCTGCACCGCAGCATGTTGTAATTTCTCCCCATTCAAATAATATTCCCTTTTACTGTTTTTTTTTTCCAAGGTGGATGACCTCACATTTTCCGACATTGTATTCCATCTGCCAAACCTTAGCCCATTCGCTTAACCTATCTAAATCTCTTTGCAGCCTCTCTGTGTCCTCTACACAACCCACTTTCCCATTAATCTTTGTGTCATCTGCAAATTTTGTTACACTACACTCTGTCCCCTCTTCCAGGTCATCTATGTATATTGTAAACAGTTGTGGTCCCAGCACCGATCCCTGTGGCACACCACTAACCACTGATTTCCAACCCGAAAAGGACCCATTTATCCCGACTCTCTGCTTTCTGTTAGCCAGCCAATTCTCTATCCATGCTAATACATTTCCTCTGCATCCACGTACCTTTATCTTCTGCAGTAACCTTTTGTGTGGCACCTTATCGAAATCTAAATACACCACATCCATCGGTACACCTTTATCCACCATCCTCGTTATATCCTCAAAGAATTCCAGTAAATTAGTTAAACATAATTTCCCCTTCATGAATCCATGTTGTGGTCTGCTTGATTGCACTATTCCTATCTAGGTGTCCCGCTATTTCTTCCTTAATGATAGCTTCAAGCATTTTCCCCACTACAGATGTTAAACTAACCGGCCTATAGTTACCTGCCCCCTTTTTTAAACAGAGGCATTACATTAGCTGCTTTCCAATCCGCTGGTACCTCTCCAGAGTCCAGAGAATTTTGGTAGATTATAACGAATGCATCTGCTATAACTTCCGCCATCTCTTTTAATACCCTGGGATGCATTTCATCAGGACCAGGGGACTTGTCTACCTTGAGTCCCATTAGCCTGTCCAGCACGACCTCCCTAGTGATAATGATTATCTCAAGGTCCTCCCTTCCCACATTCCCGTGACCAGCAATTTTTGGCATGGTTTTTGTGTCTTCCACTGTGAAGACCGAAGCAAAATAATTGTTTAAGGTCTCAGCCATTTCCACATTTCCCATTATTAAATCCCCCTTCTCATCTTCTAAGGGACCAACATTTACTTTAGTCACTCTTTTCCGTTTTATATATCGGTAAAAGCTTTTACTATCTGTTTTTATGTTTTGCGCAAGTTTACTTTCGTAATCTATCTTTCCTTTCTTTATTGCTTTCTTAGTCATTCTTTGCTGTCGTTTAAAATTTTCCCAATCTTCTAGTTTCCCACTAACCTTGGCCACCTTATACACATTGGTTTTTAATTTGATACTCTCCTTTATTTCCTTGGTTATCCACGGCTGGTTATCTCTTCTCTTACCGCCCTTGTTTTTCACTGGAATATATTTTTGTTGAGCACTATGAGAGAGCTCCTTAAAAGTCCTCCACTGTTCCTCAATTGTGCCACCGTTTAGCCTGTGTTTCCAGTCTACTTTAGCCAACTCTGCCCTCATCCCACTATAGTCCCCTTTGTTTAAGCATAGTACGCTCGTTTGAGACACTACTTCCTCACCCTCAATCTGTATTACAAATTCAACCATACTGTGATCACTCACATGTTACAATGTTGCCCAGTGTTTCAGTGTCTCCAGTTGTTTCAATGTTTCCATCTGTTACAGCCTCCAGTTGTTACAATGTTTCCAGTTGCTAGTTTCCAGCAGGAAAGATCTAGGAGCAAATCAACACTCGATGCTCTGTATACCATTTAGTGGTTTCTGCATGCCTGCACCACACATGTACTAACCATAAAATATCAACTGAGACAGTTATAGTTTAGATTCACACATTCAGATCAATGTGTGATCCATATATTGTACTAAATTAGCTATGCTCATTGTAATGGGATACCAAAATTGTCTTCAGCAACATGGAGAAAATCATGTGCATGTGATAGTCTAAGATTTCAGTTGCAGCTTTCGTGTTATAATACTTACTTTCAATATATATATAACATTTATGTTAAGAATATGTTAAATATTTTAAGTATGTATACAGTAAATATTAGTAGCTGGTCCAGAAAAGAAACGTTATTTGCAGGCAGATCACTGAAAGTTGTATTTATGCACATAACAACATTACAACTGTAATATAGAACTCGTCATTTAATATCAATTTGTTTATTCGCCCTCGAGAGCAATATTGAAGTTGACCATATTGTTTTTCAAAGCTAATTGTACAATTGGTTTGTGGTTAGAGAGAAACTAGCTCTCTGGGGGAAGAAACATGCTAACACCTTTTTTCAAAGGCAAAATTACTGTCCCCCTTTACAAAAAAAATGTGTTGAGAGATTTCTGCAGTAGGTGCAGATTTTTTTCAAAAATATACTTTATTCATAAAAAATTGTAATGCTACATTGCAGCACAATTGTTAGACTGGGTGTTGTGTAATGAGAGAGGATTAATTAGCAATCTCATTGTGCGAGGCCCCTTGGGGAAGAGTGACCATAATATGGTGGAATTCTGCATTAGGATGGAGAATGAAACAGTTAATTCAGAGACCATGGTCCAGAACTTAAAGAAGGGTAACTTTGAAGGTATGAGGCATGAATTGGCTAAGATAGATTGGCTAATGATACTTAAGGGGTTGACTGTGGATGGGCAATGGCAGACATTTAGAGACCGCATGGATGAATTACAACAATTGTACATTCCTGTCTGGCGTAAAAATAAAAAAGGGAAGGTGGCTCAACCGTGGCTATCAAGGGAAATCAGGGATAGTATTAAAGCCAAGGAAATGGCATACAAATTGGCCAGAAATAGCAGCGAACCTGGGGACTGGGAGAAATTTAGAACTCAGCAGAGGAGGACAAAGGGTTTGATTAGGGCAGGGAAAATGGAGTACGAGAAGAAGCTTGCAGGGAACATTAAGGCGGATTGCAAAAGTTTCTATAGGTATGTAAAGAGAAAAAGGTTAGTAAAGACAAACGTAGGTCCCCTGCAGTCAGAATCAGGGGAAGTCATAACGGGGAACAAAGAAATGGCAGACCAATTGAACAAGGACTTTGGTTCAGTATTCACTAAGGAGGACACAAACAACCTTCCGGATATAAAAGTGGTCAGAGGGTCTAGTAAGGAGGAGGAACTGAGGGAAATCTTTATTAGTCGGGAAATTGTGTTGGGGAAATTGATGGGATTGAAGGCCGATAAATCCCCAGGGCCTGATGGACTGCATCCCAGAGTACTTAAGGAGATGGCCTTGGAAATAGCGGATGCATTGACAGTCATTTTCCAACATTCCATTGACTCTGGATCAGTTCCTATCGAGTGGAGGGTAGCCAATGTAACCCCACTTTTTAAAAAAGGAGGGAGAGAGAAAGCAGGGAATTATAGACCGGTCAGCCTGATCTCAGTAGTGGGTAAAATGATGGAATCAATTATTAAGGATGTCATAGCAGCGCATTTGGAAAATGGTGACATCATAGGTCCAAGTCAGCATGGATTTGTGAAAGGGAGATCATGCTTGACAAATCTTCTGGAATTTTTTGAGGATGTTTCCAATAAAGTGGACAAAGGAGTACCAGTTGATGTGGTATATTTGGACTTTCAGAAGGCTTTCGACAAGGTCCCACACAGGAGATTAATGTGCAAAGTTAAAGCACATGGGATTGAGGGTAGTGTGCTGACGTGGATTGAGAACTGGTTGTCAGACAGGAAGCAAAGAGTAGGAGTAAATGGGTACTTTTCCGAATGGCAGGCAGTGACTAGTGGGGTACCGCAGGGTTCTGTGCTGGGGCCACAGTTGTTTACATTGTACATTAATGATTTAGACGAGGGGATTAAATGTAGTATCTCCAAATTTGCGGATGACACTAAGTTGGGTGGCAGTATGAGCTGCGAGGAGGATGCTATGAGGCTGCAGAGTGACTTGGATAGGTTAGGTGAGTGGGCAAATGCGTGGCAGATGAAGTATAATGTGGATAAATGTGAGGTTATCCACTTTGGTGGTAAAAACAGAGAGACAGACTATTATCTGAATGGTGACAGATTAGGAAAAGGGGAGGTGCAATGAGACCTGGGTGTCATGGTACATCAGTCATTGAAGGTTGGCATGCAGGTACAGCAGGCGGTTAAGAAAGCAAATGGCATGTTGGCCTTCATAGCGAGGGGATTTGAGTACAGGGGCAGGGAGGTGTTGCTACAGTTGTACAGGGCCTTGGTGAGGCCACACCTGGAGTATTGTGTACAGTTTTGGTCTCCTAACTTGAGGAAGGACATTCTTGCTATTGAGGGAGTGCAGCGAAGATTCACCAGACTGATTCCCGGGATGGTGGGACTGACCTTTCAAGAAAGACTGGATCAACTGGGCTTGTATTCACTGGAGTTCAGAAGAGTGAGAGGGAACCTCATAGAAACGTTTAAAATTCTGACGGGTTTGGACAGGTTGGATGCAGGAAGAATGTTCCCAATGTTGGGGAAGTCCAGAACCAGGGGTCACAGTCTAAGGATAAGGGGTAAGCCATTTAGGACCGAGATAAGGAGAAACTTCTTCACCCAGAGAGTGGTGAACCTGTGGAATTCTCTACCACAGAAAGTAGTTGAGGCCAATTCACTAAATATATTCAAAAGGGAGTTAGATGAAGTCCTTACTACTCGGGGGATCAAGGGGTATGGCGTGAAAGCAGGAAGGGGGTACTGAAGTTTCATGTTCAGCCATGAACTCATTGAATGGCGGTGCAGGCTAGAAGGGCTGAATGGCCTGCTCCTGCACCTATTTTCTATGTTTCTATTACGATTCAGTGCAATATAGCATAAATACTTTATATAGCACGCTAGGGTGCTTCATTTAGTTACATTGCATATTTGGTACATTTATATTTGAACAGTTTCTGATGCATACAGGTTGGGGGGGGGGGGGGGTTACATTTTTTTTAAATTCGTTCATGGGATGTGGGTGTTGCTGGCAAGGCCAGTATTTATTGCCTATCCCTACTTGCCCTCGAGAAGGTGGTGGTGAGTGGCTTACTATGCCATCTCAGAAGGCAGTTAAGAGTCAACCACATTTGCTGTGAGTCTGGAGTCACATATAGGCCAGATCGGTTAAGGATGCCAGATTCCCTTCCCTAAATTCCTACATTACAACGGTGACTGCACTTCAAAAAATACTTCATTGACTGTAAAGCGCTTTGAGACATCCAGTGAAAGGCATTATATAAATGCAAGTCTTTCTTTCTTTTAAAGGACATTAGTGAACCAGACGGGGTTATACGACAGTCTGGTAGTTTTCATGGTAACCATTACTGATATTAGTCTTTTCCTCCAGATTTATTTAGTTAACTGAATTTAAATTCTCCAGCTGCCGTGGTGGGATTATGAACTCTTGTCTCTGGATCATTAGTCCTTGCCTCTGGTTTACTCGTCCAGTAATATAGCCACTATGCTACTGTACCCACATTCCAGTCCCTCGGTGTACCGTAGCCTTTCACGACCACCGGATGTCTTAAAGCGCTTTACAGCCAATGAAGTATTTTTTGGAGTGCAGTCACTGCTGTAATGTAGGAAATTAGGGAAGGAAATCTGGCATCCTTAAAGTGTCCTCATTGAGTGGTTTAACATCCCCAGCGTCAAAGCATTGACCACGCTCGATCAGCTCCGCTGGGCGGGCCACATCATACCGCATGCCCGACACGAGACTCCCCAAGCAAGCGCTCTACGCGGAGCTCCGACACGGCGAGCGAGCAGCAGGTGGGCGGAGGAAACGCTTCGAGGACACCGTCAAAGCCTCCTGGATAAAGCGCAACATCCCCCACAGGCACCTGGGAATCCCTGGCCCTCGGCCGCCGAAAATGGAGGGAAGAGCATCGGGGAGGGCGCGGAGCACCTCGAGTCTCGTCGCCGGGAGCGTGCGGAAAGCAAGCGCGGACAGCGGAAGGAGCGTGCGGCAAACCCAGGCACCCCACCCACCCTTTCCTTCAACCACAGTCTGCCCCACCTGTGACAGAGACTGTAATTCCCGTATTGGACTGTTCAGTCACCTGAGAACTCACTTTTAGAGTGGAAGCAAGTCTTCCTGCACTCCAAGGGACTGCCTGCGATTGATTGACGATGGTTTAGGTGCAGCTCCTCCCCTTGGCACCCACACACAGCCCCTCACTGGGTCTCCATGCCTTGGGGTCCGCCTGTAATCCCTCCCCCTGGGTGTCAGTATGCCGGAAGTGGTGTGCGGTGTTCCGGTTGGGGGTGTGCCCGCCCCTTAGTCCCTCCCCAGCCCTCGCTGCGCCGCTGTGTCCGCTCTGGCCGGCTGCTCGATGCCTGTCTCCATGGCGGCCAAGCGCAGGCAGGAGGAGAAGCACCTGAAGCTGCTGCGGGACATGACAACGCTCCTGCACAACAGGAAATGCTTCGACTGCGACCAGCGAGGCCCGACCTACGCCAACATGACCATCGGCTCCTTCGTCTGCACCTCCTGCAGCGGCATCCTGTGAGTATGCGAGCCCGGGGCGGCCGGGCCCTGCCCCTGCCCCTGCCCCTGCACCTGCACCCCCAGCATCAAACACAAAGCAAGGGAAGGGAGGGAGACTGTCCCGGGGAGAATAGGTGGAGGCTGACCGTCCCGGGGAGAATAGGTGGAGGCTGACCGTCCCGGGGAGAATAGGTGGAGGCTGACCGTCCCGGGGAGAATAGGTGGAGACTGTCCCGGGGAGAATAGGTGGAGACTGACCGTCCCGGGGAGAATAGGTGGAGACTGACCGTCCCGGGGAGAATAGGTGGAGACTGACCGTCCCGGGGAGAATAGGTGGAGACTGACCGTCCCGGGGAGAATAGGTGGAGACTGACCGTCCCGGGGAGAATAGGTGGAGACTGACCGTCCCGGGGAGAATAGGTGGAGACTGACCGTCCCGGGGAGAATAGGTGGAGACTGACCGTCCCGGGGAGAATAGGTGGAGACTGACCGTCCCGGGGAGAATAGGTGGAGACTGACCGTCCCGGGGAGAATAGGTGGAGACTGACCGTCCCGGGGAGAATAGGTGGAGACTGACCGTCCCGGGGAGAATAGGTGGAGACTGACCGTCCCGGGGAGAATAGGTGGAGACTGACCGTCCCGGGGAGAATAGGTGGAGACTGTCCCGGGGAGAATAGGTGGAGACTGACCGTCCTGGGGAGAATAGGTGGAGACTGACCGTCCCAGGGAGAATAGGTGGAGACTGACCGTCCCGGGGAGAATAGGTGGAGACTGACCGTCCCGGGGAGAATAGGTGGAGACTGACCGTCCCGGGGAGAATAGGTGGAGACTGTCCCGGGGAGAATAGGTGGAGACTGACCGTCCCGGGGAGAATAGGTGGAGACTGACCGTCACGGGGAGAATAGGTGGAGACTGACCGTCCCGGGGAGAATAGGTGGAGACTGTCCCGGGGAGAATAGGTGGAGGCCGACCGTCCCGGGGAGAATAGGTGGAGGCTGACCGTCCCGGGGAGAATAGGTGGAGACACCTACCGTCCCGGGGAGAATAGGTGGAGGCTGACCGTCCCGGGGAGAATAGGTGGAGGCCGACCGTCCCGGGGAGAATAGGTGGAGGCCGACCGTCCCGGGGAGAATAGGTGGAGGCCGACCGTCCCGGGGAGAATAGGTGGAGGCCGACCGTCCCGGGGAGAATAGGTGGAGGCCGACCGTCCCGGGGAGAATAGGTGGAGGCCGACCGTCCCGGGGAGAATAGGTGGAGACTGACCGTCCCGGGGAGAATAGGTGGAGGCCGACCGTCCCGGGGAGAATAGGTGGAGACCGTCCCGGGGAGAATAGGTGGAGGCCGACCGTCCCGGGGAGAATAGGTGGAGACCGTCCCGGGGAGAATAGGTGGAGACTCACAAACCCCACGCTCATCAGACAGTGGAGAGAGGGAGAGACTGAGCATCGCAGAAAGGGGCGATTGTCCCAAAAGAAAATAAAGACAAAACTTGGGAGGGTGAGACAACAAGCTGTTATGCTCAGGAAGAAGGGTAAAATAGACTCGCAGGACATTGTGGAGAGGGACTTGTGGTGGGCAAGACATTAGGTACACAAAGATAAGTCATTCTGCAGAGATCACAGAGGTGGGAGGGAATCTCACCCCATGATAAGAGAGAGAGGTAAACCACTTCACGGAGAATAGGGAGAGAAGGCATCCTGCAGACAAGGGAGTGATAGTCATCCTATAGAGTCAAGAATGAGAGCAAATCCATGCCATAGAGTTGAGAGGAATGTTGAGAGAGAGAGAGAGAGAGAGACTTGTCAGAGAACTAGACCAAGAAACCCTCGACATGAGGGAGAGAGATGGAGAAAAATACAGCACCCCTTGTGACTAAAGGAGAGAAAGGGTAAGCGACCAGCGCAGATACTGCAGATAATGAGGGGGAAATCTCATCTGGAGAACTGGAAATGTTTGGTGCTTGAACTAGTCTGCACTGCCAGAGGGGACACTTGACCACTGGCAGAACATAAAAGTAATGAGTGTGGGCAGCCTTTGATTTTCCAACCATTAACAGGAAATGCACATCACAGTCAGCATATGCAAGAGAAAAATGGCTCAATGTTTCATGTGATTAAAAACAGAAAATGCTGGAAATACTCAGCAAGTTAGGCAGCATCTGTGGAGAGAGAAACCGAATGAACAGGCTGGATCTTGCGGGGGGGGGTTAGTGGGCGCGATCGGTGGCGAGTTGGGTGCAAAAGTTTTTCCCCCCAGCGGGTTGAGACCCACAATTAACTTGCCGCCACGCGCCTTTCCCCGATGCCGGGTCTGTCAGCGCTGAGCAGACCCGAGAGACAGCAGCGGGAGACCCAGTTCAGGTCATTATGACCTTGTTTGGAGTTGATTAAGAACACATTTGAGCACACCGTTCAATTTTACATGCTCGCCCACGGCGTCCTTGCTACTGGGGATCACATCTGTGAAGCTGAGACGGGAGGTCAGTGGCCATTGAATCAGCTGTTGAGTTGGTAGTTCAAATGTAAAGTAAAAGCTCCCCGCGTTACAGAGATATCTTCCCTCCCCCACAAGCTCTTCCTCACTGCATTTCCCCAACAGATTCACCATGACACAAGTCTCCATCCAGTATGGCCTCATTACCTGTCTCACCATTAACAGATCGCTTCTGTCATCTCTACTTCACCTGCCATCCATTCCATCAGCTTGGATGCCCTTTATATACTCTCTCACCTTGGCCCTCAGAATTCCACCACGGTCAGCTGCCACACCAGCAGCACCAACAACAACACCAACTTTTCCGCAATCAACTGATGCTGAACAGGGCATCAGCATCCGAGCACATTGCTGTCCGGGAGGGCAGTGATGGCCTCATCATGGCCAGATTTACCTCACTTGATGCTGTACACCCTGGCTGCCACAAGATGCGCCAGGTTGGAACCACCCCACACCCACACCAACACCAGAAAGCACTCCGACAATGCCCAAGCCATTCCTTTCACTCTCATGACCATTGTGGGGGGGGGAGGGTACCGTTATGTCTCACTATTCACTGCAACTCACTAAACCATTGCCAAAGGTGCACTTAAATCTGTCCAAGAACGCAAAGGGTTGAAAATAAAGCTTTCAATGTTTGATACCACATTAACAGAAACTTTACATGAACATTGCATAAAACACCCAAGTGTGTTAGTTGGTATGATTGGACTCGGATGAAGGTGAGTGTGAGGGGTGGCTAGTGAGATGGGGAAGTGATAATGTAGATGGAGAAGGATGGGTGGGGGTGCAAGAAAAGTTGATGTGAGTAAGGATGTGCAGGAGTAGGGTAGAGAAGGCAGACTGATGGGGATATGATGAGAGGCACAGCAGGATGAGGTTGAGTGTGGCTTTGTACTAACTTGTCGTGATCTACTGAGATCATTGAAAGGTTTGTGGCACTGCACCCATGTCCTCCTGACCACATCCCTGATGTGTTCTCCTCTGCAATGTGCAACCAGGCTGTGTTATCTCCTGGGGAGGTCTCTTCCGCCCATGGGAAGGGAAGAGGACCTTCCCTGCGTGCTGTGACTCCCTCCATAAACATACGGAGGGAGTGATGGGAGAGCCTGGGTGCAGGCGTGCACCTCTGTGCAGTGCTTGTCAATGTTTGCAGCACCTCAGTGCTGTAGAATACTGACAGCACAAATGTCAAAAGAAAGTTGGCCATGGCCCCTGAAAGGAAACCGTCTGATTGGCCGACAAACATGCTGGGCGGGCTTGACAAGCCCAATCAGGGGAAATTAATTTCAGAGGCCGGGATGGAGACAGCACCGGGGTCGGGACCCACCGAGGTCAGCAAAATCACGGCATGCGTTTCAGATCGATGATGAAAGGTCATTGGCTTGAAATTATAACTCTCTTTCTCTCTCCACAGATGCTGCATTGTCTGTTTTTTTTTAAATTCCAGATTTCCAGCCTCTGCGGTATTTTGCTTTTGTATTAATGTTTCAAGTGGGCTCCTTGGGAACTGGTACGAGAACCCCTTTATAGGAGTTGACCGAAAGGAAGGGAACAAGAATAAATTGGAAAAGAATTTGCATTTATTTAGTGCCTTTCGCAACCTCGAATTGTCCCAGAGTGCTTCACAGCGAATTAATTACTCTGTTGTAGGTAGTAGTTATGAGTACAGACACAGACGGCGTATGAGTTGCATCTGCTGTAGTTGCATTAAAAAGTGTATGAGGAAAGAATGCCAAAAGTGTGGCTGATGGAAGAGTGAATGAAGCTATTGCAGAGGCAAAGCTCCTGCCAGGGAGCAGAGGGAGAAAGGGAACATGTGCTTGTTGCTGATAGTGGAAATGATAATCTGCTGGATTGGAGCTCAAGAGGAAAGAGAAGAGAAGAGAAGAGAAGAGAGAAGAGACACAAGTCATGGGGAGAATGTGTTCAAGGGCCACCTTGATCACAGACTGAGAATATGCTTATCCGAGGAAAAAGTACATTTTAAAACTTCTGGTCCAGAAAATAAATTCTGTTGAAGGTAGAATACAACAGGAGAAAATGAGAGTGAGGCATTAGGTTTTTACAGGAAGAAGGTGGCTAGGAAGCAGTCTGAGCCATGGGAGGCTGTAGGCTCGTGGAAATTCTGATTTCTGCAGGATGCCTACGACCAGAATTACAGAGACCAGACCTGTCTTAATTTGCGTTTCAATTTCAGTGGTTGTGCTCTTCCCCTAATAGCAATGTATCCATTTATTGTGAAGCTGTTTCCAATCTGACCAAGAAAATGTTATTAAAAAAATAACTTTACGCATGCTGATTGCTTTTAATGTGAATCTGCACTGGTGGATAATTTGCCTGGTGTAATATCTAGGGAAGGTGCTTGGGATCGTTGTGTATGTTTGACTTTTATTGTTTAAGCTAGTCCCGTCAGAAACCAAAAAGCATGCCTCTGTTTGGAGGAACGCAAGAACTGAACTGACTAAAACAGGACTTCTATTTTTATGAGTTCTGTCACAAGCTATCTAGAAATATTTTATATTTAATTGTCAAATGTGGGCCGGCAGTAAAAAATAAAGTGGCCTCAATGAATATAAAGACTTACAAAATAGGCTCATAATTAACTCTCCAAAAAAAAGTGACAACCATTCAGACAAATTCTGTTCCATCTACCCAATCAATTCCTTTCAAAATCCTAAAGAACCTGAATCAAATCCCCTTAACCTTCTATATTCCAGGGAACACAAGCCTAGTTTGTGTGAGATCTCCACATAATCTAACCCTTGGAGCCCTGGTAACATTCTGATGACTCTCTGCTGCACTCCTTCCAAGGCCAATATGTCCTTTCTAAGCTGCGGTGTCCAGGACTCTGTAGATGTAGTCTAGCTAGTGCTTTGTATAACTGTAGTCAACAGCCCCCCCCCACCCCAGCTCTCCGGCCCCGCTCCCCGGTCCCCCCAACCCATTGTATTCTAGCCTTCTACTTTAGAAAAGCTAACATTCCATTAGCCTTTTGATTTTTTTGTATGGGTATCAGTTGAGTCTGAGGGTGAGGCGAGCTTTATAGTGGAGCCTATAGCCTGTGCCTCGCCTTGTGTGTGATGTGCCTCAGTGGAATGCAATAACAAAACCATGGTAACATTGACGCTGATTGAATCAATTTAGTTATTTTTAATTCTCGTTCTGTAATTTTTAAAGTATTTCTTGTCTGGATGTTGGCGTCGCTGGTAATGCCGGCATTTATTATCCATCCCCTCTTGATCTGAAAAGGTGCTGGTGAGTTGCAGTTCGTGTTGGTAGTGGGTTGATACAACTGAGTGGCGTACTAGGCCACTTCAGTGGGCAGTTCCGAGTCAGCCACATTTGGGTGAGATTGGAGTCACGTACAGGCCAGACCAGATAAGGATGGTAGGTTTCCTTCCTTCACGGTCACTTTTGAACCAATTGGGCTTTTACATTAATCCAACCGTTTCATGGTCACTTTTACTGATGGAATGTGACAGGGGAAAGATGTACAGCAACAGTGTATTTCTTTGGAGGAGCAATAAATATTAAATGATACGCCTGAGTTTTGTCAAATAGGCTGGGGGGGGGGGGGGGTGGAGGGAGGAAAGAGAGTTTATCCCTTGTGTATGAGGCAGTATTTGAAATTGTCTCCTAGAGCGAAAAGGAAAATCTTCTGACCCACTCCCCTCCCCCTAATTCTGACAGGAAATTATACCCTATCTCTGAGATGGGGGAGAGAAATGATTGATAGAGGGAACTATTCTGTCTTGTAAAACCTAATAAGATGCCCGCAGATGGAAGGTGTAATTTATCCATTAACTTAAGTTATTTAAAAGTCTCTGGAAGCATAAAAGTGCACAACCTATAATGGCTGAAAATATCAATTTTTTAAAATCTCTAGACGAGGGTTAAATCCGCCACATCGAGTCAAGTCAATCTCCATGACCACCTTCACACAGCAAGAAATTGAGTTTCTGCAAAAACATGGTAATGAGGTAAGTGTGATTGAGAACTTGTTTGAATGTATTTTTTTTGTTTAATGTGGTGACACAAGATATTGTTGATTTTTATGGGCATGATTTCAGGATCTTTTATCTCTGACTTCAGGTTTGATTCTCTTGGATGAAACTCTATGGAAACCGGAATTCTCTTTTGGCAATCTGCAGAAACGTCCAGGCTCTTGCCCAAAAGATTATTTTGAGCTCTTCAGGTTTATTGATAAAGGATGGTGTCTGAGCTCAGTCCATTTGTGCTGACTACCTCAGATCTTGGAATGTTAACCCTGAGAAGGCTAGCAGATCCAGCAAAAATCTAGGCTCGCTCTAGGTTGACCATGTCGAAAAAGCTTCCAGCTCACGTACTGTTCCTCACCAAAGTGCCAATTAGTCACGTGAGCCTTGGCAGTGAGTACAGTCAAACTATTTACGTTTAGGGGTGCATCACAGCTAAGCACAGTCCTCTCCCACACATTCTTCAAGCAAAATGGTGATCAGGAGTGAGAACTCTGGCAATTTTATGCCTGCACCCCTTAATCCAGAGGGCCAAGTTTACTCTTACTGCCACTCTAGTTTAGGGGAAACTTAAACTAGGGGACACAGTCTCAGAATAAGGGGCCGCCCATTTAAAACTGAGGTGGGGAGGAATTCTCCCAGAGGGTTGTAAATCTGTGGAATTCTCTGCCCCAGAGAGCTGTGGAGACTGTCATTGAATATATTTAAGGCTGGGATAGACAGATTTTTGAGCGATAAGGGAATAAAGGGTTATGGAGAGCGGGCGGGGAAGTGGAGCTGAGTCCATGATCAGATCAGCCATGATCTCATCGAATGGCAGAGCAGGCTCGAGGGGCCAAATGGTCTACTCCTGCTCCTATTTCTTATGTTCTGGCTCAGATGAACCTGGAAGCCTCCTGAAAAGTCCTTGGTAGTCTGTCGTATCCAGCAAAGACGTTGATGTGCGAATCATCAATGGCATGTGTCTTCAAGTGGCTGGACAGGCCAATTCTGGATGCACATAGTCTCTTGCATGTCGGACAAGGGGAGTTCGATGTGCCTGATGCTGACAGTACTGCCACCTGATGTCGTCTATCTCTAGTGTCCCGCAGGCGTTGACATCGGCTTTCTTCGAAGGTCTGGCAGACAGTCCTCATGAGGGTTTGCCACTGGATTTTATTAGCTGCTGTATTCTCAGGGTCCTTTGGTCGGATGCCACAGTACTGGAGGTTAGCCTCGATGCAATCTTTGTAGCGCTTGCGGGGGCGCCCCTGGTTGTCTTCGACCTTCACAGAGCTCGCCGTGAAGAAGCTGACGAGGGATCCTTGAATCATCCATGCGGATGACATGTCCAGTGCACCGGAACTGGGCTCGCATGATCATCACCTCGATGCTAGTTGAATGTGCTCTCTCCAGAACCTCAAAGTTTGACACCTGGTCTTGCCAGCGTATGTGGAGTATAGATCTGAGACTGCGCATATGGAAAGCTTCCAACTTTTTGATGTGACGCCTGTAGGGTGCCCAGGTCTTGCATCCATAAAGGAGAGATGAGAGAACGACTGCTCTATACACCAACAGTTTAGTTGACAGTCGGATGTGGTGGTAACTCAACACCTTAGTGCGCAAGTGACCAAGTGCCTGGCTGGCTTTACAGATCCTTGCATCAATCTCCTTGTCCAAGGACCCATCACTTGATATGGTGCTGCCAAGGTACTTGAAGCTGTCCACTGACTTTAGTTGTATACTGCAGATGAAGACTGTGGGAGCAAGTGCTGTGGTGCCAGGGGCAGGCTGATAGAGAACCTCGGTTTTACTAAGGCTGATAGTTAGGCCAAACAATTCAGTTGCCTTAGCAAATTTGCTGAGTATGAGTTGTAGGTCACTCTCCTTGTGTGCCATGAGGGTGCAGTCGTCAGCAAAGAGTGCCTCTCGGATGAGTCGTTTCCGTACTTTGGTCCTTGCAGCAAGGCGGCGGAGGTCGAACAGTGAACCATCTAATCGATATTTCAGGTAGACCCCAAACTCCAAGTCTTTTATGGCATAGTTCAAGACTCAGGTAAAGAACAGGTTGAACAGAACTGGAGCGAGTACACAACCTTGTTTCACTCCATTTGAGATGGCAAATGGGGCCGTGGTTGTGTGTCTGAGAGCACTCCTGAAATGTATGACCCACCTATTTGCTAAGTAAACTCTTTGAACCAACTCTACTCTAACCTCGGGGGGGGAGGGGGGGGAATACATCACGGTGGGGGGGGGAATACATCGCGGTGGGGGGGGGGGGAATACATCGCGGGGGGGGGGGGGAAGATATTGTTTAAATGCATCGCATACCTTTCTGAGCCACCTAGATCACACTGTCCATATTGGAGTTGGAAGCCAAATCCAGAATTGGCACTGAATAGCTGAAAGATGGCTCCCAATTGGAATTTTCAACTTCCAGTTGAAGTCTATGAAATTTCACTTTGGAGTTGCAACCACTGTAGTTTTCTTGCATCAAAGTGAGGCGTGCTGATGCTGATTATTTGGGAGTAGGATTGTGCTCAGCAAAGATATATTGTCAAAACTAGGGCAGAAATGAAAGCTATTGCAAAATAGAAAGGGACCAAGATGTATATTATCATAAAATGTTCTTTCTCCTCTGCCTTCAGTAATCATGTTCATGTTAATGTTTTTTCCTTCTTCTCCCTCATATGTGAATGCTAGGATCTTAGTTTGGCCCACCATTGAGATGATGCATGCATTGTTTGGGAGCCAATATTTTTAAAACCTTGGCATGTTCCATGTGCTTTAGGAATGGCTAAAAATTGCAGGGGGTCAAATCCGAATGACAAAATTTCACTTGTTACCTTCATTGATGTTCACACTAACTCCCACCAGAAGATTGGGAGTTTGAATTCCCTGGTTCTTTTGTAGCTGACATCCGAGCCCTTACTTTGTTTGCATAGTTGGGATTGCTGTACATTACTACTAGTGACATTTTAGGAGTTGTCAACTTGAAAAATAAACCTGAGAGATTGCTGGGTGTAGTGTTACAGCTCTGACCTTATCCCTTGCCTGCAAATTTTGATTCAGATATAGGGCTTAAAAAATGCTGTTTACGTGTTTTGAGACTGATTCTTGGTAGTAAATTGGTAAATTTCAGATTATGGTTATATATTTCAGGTAGAAAACACAAAGCAGTGACTCTGTGAAATACCAGTACAATGCCTACAGCTAGCTAGTTGAACAGCTCAAAGCTCAGTGAAGTTTCAAAACTATTTTTATAATGTTCATATACAGCAATTGTTCTTGCTCGATCTAAATGTCTTCTACACCCTCCCTTTCATCCCCATCCCTCTCCCCAGACAGATTTGATCTTAATCTTTTACCTGTGACATTACCACAGAGTATCAGGGCGTCAAACCTTTTCTTTGTGGTCTGTACTGTAGAGTCTTGGACCCAATCCACAAGTCCAATCCACCTGGTGCTCTGATTTATCCAGCTCTCTCTTAGGCAATCCCTCGGAGTCGAGGATTTATCCAGCAATGAGCCAACAGCACTCTGAGCAGCAGGTCAGGCAGCAGCTGTGGAGAGAGAAACCAAGTTAAAGTTTCAGGTCTGTGACCTTTCTTCAGAACTGGAAAAAGTTGGAGATGCAACAGGTTTTAAGCAAGCACAGAGGCAAGGAAGGAAAGAACAAAAGGGAAGGTCTGTGATAGGGTGGATGGTAGGAGTGATTAAATGGCAAAAGGGGATGGTAATGGGACAAGAAAAAAAACAGAAGACTAGATCTAGACCCATCTTTTGTTTCTTTGTTGATGATTCTGCCATCTCCATTTACACCCTATTTAGACTCCTCTTTTGTTTCTTAACTTGTCCCATTACCATCTCCTTTTGCCTTGCATCATCATCCCTTTTGTCTCTTAATCTCTTCTGCCTTCCACTCTATCACAGACCTTCCCTTGTGTGTTCTTTCCTCCCCTCCCCTGCCCCTACACTTGCTTGAAAACCTGTTACGTCTCTAACTTTTTCCAGTTCTAACGAAGGGTCATCGACCTGAAACGTTAAATCTGTTTCTCTCTCCTCAGATGCTGCCTGACCTGCTGAATATTTCTAGCCTTTTCTGTTTTTATTTCAGATTTTCAGCATCTGCAGTATTTTGCTTTAACAACATAAGAAATAGGATTAGGCCATTCGGCCCTTCGAGCCTGCTCCGCCATTAAACAATATCGTGGCTGATCTTCTACCTCGGCTCCACATTCCTGCACTATTCCCCATATCCCTTAATTCCCTTCGTTCCCAAAAATTTATCGACCTCTGTCTTGAATATACTCAACAACTGAGCATCCACAGCGCTCCGTGGTAGAGAATTCCAAAGATTCACAACTCTTTGAGTGAAGGAATTTCTCCTCATCTCAGTCCTAAATGGCCGACCCCTTATTCTGAGACTATGACCCCTGGTTCTAGATTCCCCAGCCTGGGGAAGCATTTCCCCAGCAATTAAACCTGTCACGTCCCTTAAGAATTTTACATGTTTCAATGAGATCACCAGAAGTCCAGAACCAGGGGTCACAGTCTGAGGATAAGGGGTAAGCCATTTAGGACCGAGATGAGGAGAAACTTCTTCACCCAGAGAGTGGTGAACCTGTGGAATTCTCTACCACAGAAAGTAGTTGAGGCCAATTCACTAAATATATTCAAAAGGGAGTTAGATGAAGTCCTTACTACTCGGGGGATCAAGGGGTATGGCGAAAAAGCAGGAAGGGGGTACTGAAGTTTCATGTTCAGCCATGAACTCATTGAATGGCGGTGCAGGCTAGAAGGGCTGAATGGCCTGCTCCTGCACCTATTTTCTATGTTTCTATGTTTCTATGTTTCATTCTTCTAAACTCTAGGGAATATAGGCCTTGTCTACCCAATCTCTCTTCATGAGACAATCCCCTTTAGCACTAGGAACAGCCCTTTTCAAACCTCCCCACCCTCAAAAATTTGAACAGGGCAAATCAGCAAATAAATATTATAAACACAAATAGAACTTAGGCGCGTGGGCTTTGGCGGGGATGAGGGAGACGCAGTTTGTTAAATTGCGGCATAAGAACATAAGAAATAGGAGCAGGAGTAGGTCTCTCGAGCCTGCTCCGCCATTTAATATCATGGCTGATCTGATCATGGACTCAGCGCCATTTCCCTGCCTGCTGCCCATAAAGTTTTATTCCCTTATCGCTCAAAAATCTGTCTATCTCCACCTTAAATATATTCAATGACCCAGCCTCCACAGCTCTCTGAGGCAGAGAATTCCATAGATTTACAACCATCTGAGAGAAGAAATTCCTCCTCCAGTTTTAAATGGGCGGCCCCTTATTCTGAGACTGTGTTCCCTCCTTTTAGTTTCCCCTATGAGTGGAAATATCCTCTCTGCATCCACCTTGTCGAGCCCCCTCATTATCTTATGTTTCAATAAGATCACGCCTCATTCTTCTGAACTCCAATGAGTATAGGTCCAACCTACTCAACCTATCTTCATGTCAACCCCTTCATCTCCGGAATCAACCCAGTGGACCTTCTCTGGACAGCCTCTAATGCAAGTATATCCTTTCTTAAATACGGAGACCAAAACTGTACGCAGTACTCTCAGTGTGGCCTCACCAATACCCTGTACAGTTGTAGCAGGATTTCTCTGCTTTTATACTCTATCCCCCTTGCAATAAAGGCCAATATTCCATTTGCCTTCCTGATTACTTGCGGTATCTGCATACTAACTTTTTGTGTTTCATGCACAAGGACCCCCAGGTCTCTCTCTACTGCAGCACTTTGCAATTTTTCTCCATTTAAATTAGAATTTGCTTTTCTATTTTTTTCTGCCAAAGTGGATAACCTCACATTTTGCCACATTATACTCCATCTGCCAAATGTTTGCCCAGTCACTTAGCCTGTCTATATCCCTTTGCAGATTTTTTTGTGTCCTCACAATTTGTTTTCCCACCCATCTTTGTATCATCAGCAAACATGGCACTTGGTCCCTTCATACAAGTCATTAATATAGATTGTAAATAGTTGAGGCCCCAGCACCGATCCCTGCGGCAACCCACTAGTTACTGTTTGCCAACTGGAAAATGACCCGTTTTTCCCAATTCTCTTCTCTGTTAGTTAGCCAATCCTCTATCCATGCTAATATATTACCCCCAACCCCGTGAACTTTTATTTTGTACAGTAACCTTTTATGTGGCACCTTATCAAATGCTTTCCGGAAATCCAAATACACCACATCCACGGGTTCCCTCTTATCCCACCCTGCTTGTTACATCCTCAAAGAATTCCAGCAAATTTGTGAAACTTTTTAGTATCTTCTATCGATAGACCGATACAAAATATTTGCATGCACAACCTTTTACTGCTCATTCCTGGAGTACAATGTATTTCATCATCTTGTCTCATTCCCTCATGGAGCACGTCATAGCTTGTGACCTTGTACCGCTCAGCTTCAGTCTAAGAGTGGCTTGTGTATCACATCTAGTACCATTTGCCTTTGAATATCCTGTAAGTGAGCCGCACTATAGATCTTACTGAATACTGCGTTGTACACTTTTGTACCAATCCACATTGGAGCGTACGTTATCCTCTGCTCCAGTGCCATTGTTTTGTGTGTCCATGCCATAGTAGCAGAATCCAAAGTCAGTCTTGCATAATTAGTTTATATCTGTAAAGTATTCATCCATACTACTTTTTACAATCCTGTTTTATTGATCTTGTTAAAGTTACATTCACCATTTTAGGGATGTGCTTGAAATAGGTTTTGTTTTGGTACCAGGTGAAATATTAATGAAGAGTAGTGAGGAGAACGAGGCAGAGGGTCTGTAGAACACTGAAAACTGTGCTCCAGAATGAATGCAGTAGAAACGACAGAAAATGTTAGTATGTGGCAACAATCGATACAGGTCTCTGCAGATCAAACTTGGCAAGAATTGAAGATCACAGATTA
The DNA here is from genome assembly GCF_044704955.1 of Pristiophorus japonicus. Taxonomy (NCBI): domain Eukaryota; kingdom Metazoa; phylum Chordata; class Chondrichthyes; family Pristiophoridae; genus Pristiophorus; species Pristiophorus japonicus. Next base: position 256,424,148 of record NC_091982.1, on the reverse strand, counting down.
AAAATGGATCTGCTCTGAGCATGAAAACTGTTTACTGTCAGCAAAATTATAAATAAGTTGAATCATGAATGTATAGCTACAGTTTCCTGAATGTTATCTTGTACTGTCTCCTTCACAATCAATATCTCTTTTTTGAGAAGCTTATATTGACCAGGAGGGAGCTAAGATTCCCCAAAGTCCATTTGAACTGTGCTCGGTTTAGAAATATATCCAGTTCCTTATTGAATCATTGACTCGAGTCTGCATTCACTGCATTATTTTGTTTTCTTCTGGTTCAACACAGAAGTTTTTGCAACATAAGCCAATAATTTACATTATAAGAACTTTTCTTAAGTCTCCCTCTACTTAAATGACTAAAACCTTAAGGAACCTATCCACCACACCCTGTTGTCGTTGGGCCATTTTCTCAATTGAATGTTGAATCTGTATCCTTTGACTGCCCACAACTCTGCACCTGTTTTCAGAACTGCCAAAATTCTATTCTATGCCAAATGTTTTATAAAGGTTTAGAGTATACCGAATCCTTGGAAGAGAAGCTACACATCAAGCAGAATAAAAGATTTGTAAATGCATTATTTAAAACCATTATAGTTTTTGTGTAAGCAGATTCACTGAGCATTGTTGAATGGCAGAAAGTGACTGGGGGCATGCTAGAATCCAGCCCTATTGCTAATGGGAAAAATTGTTTCATCATTTCTGGAGGATGATAGAGAAGTAAAATAACATTGATAGAAAGACTTGGATTTACATAGCGCCTTTCACAACCACTGGACGTCTCAAAGCATTTTTGGAATGTAGTCACTGTTACAATGTAGGAAGCGCGACAGCCAATTTGCGCACAAGCAAGCTCCCACAAACAGCAATGTGGTGATAACCAGATAATTGTTTTTTGTTATATTGATTGAGGGATAAATATTGGCCAGGACACTGGGGATAACTCCCATGCTCTTCATCCGAAAGACGGCACTTCCAACAGTGCAGCACTCCCTCAGCACTGCACTGGAGTGCCAGCCTAGATTTCTGTGCTCAAGTCCCTGGAGTGGGACTTAAACCCACAACCTTCTGATTCAGAGGTGAGAATGCTTACCCGCTGAACCTGATAATGAGACATGTTGACAGGTTAACAGTCTACTTTCCTGAAAAAGAATTCTTCCATTTGAATTTCTGATTTTTCTCTCTAACTCATCTGAAAAAATCATGGTCATTGTCTTTTGAGTGTGATTGATAAGAACAGATAATGCTGGACATAAACATCTCTGAAGAGAAAATACGTCAAGCTTGGCTCTGTGATAGTGCTCTTGTCTCTGAGTCAAAAGGTTGTGGATTCAAGCCCCACTCTAGAACTTGAGCATCAGCTTGAGGCTAATACTTCAGTGCCATACTGCATTTTGTATGAAACATTAAACCTGTTCATCTGAATGCAAGATTCATGGCACTAAAAGAGTGGGGAGTTCTACATGTCCTGGTCGCCACATATCCCTCAACCAACACCACCAAAAACAGATTAATTGTCCATTTATCTCCAGTCTGAATCAGTTCCTATGGACTGGAGGGTAGCTAATGTAACCCCACTTTTTAAAAAAGGAGTGAGCGAGAAAACAGGGAATTATAGACCGGTCAGCCTGACATCAGTGGTGGGGAAAATGTTGGAATCAATTATTAAAGATGTAATAGCAGCACATTTGGAAAGCAGTGACAGGATCGGTCCAAGTCAGCATGGATTTATGAAAGGGAAATCATGCTTGACAAATCTTCTAGAATTTTTTGAGGATGTAACTAGTAGAGTGGACAAGGGGGAGCCAGTGGATGTGGTGTATTTGGACTTTCAAAAGGCTTTTGACAAGGTCACACACAAGAAATTAGTGTGCAAAATTAAAGCACATGGTATTGGGGGTAATATACTGACGTGGATAGAGAACTGGTTGGCAAAGAGGAGGAATAAATGGGTCCTTTTCAGAATGGCAGGCAGTGACTTGTGGGGTGCCGCAAGGTTCAGTGCTGGGACCCCAGCTATTTACAATATACATTAATGATTTAGACGAAGGAATTGAATGTAATATCTCCAAGTTTGCAGATGACACTAAGCTGGGTGGCAGTATGAGCTGTGAGGATGTTGCTAAGAGGCTGCAGGGTGACTTGGAAAGGTTAGGTGAGTGGGCAAATACATGACAGATGTGGTATAATGTGGATAAATGTGAGGTTAGCCACTTTGGTGGTAAAAACAGAAAGGCAGATTATTATCTGAATGGTGACAGATTAGTAAAAGGGGAGGTGCAATGAGACCTGGGTGTCATGGTACATCAGTCATTAAAGTTGGCATACAGCTACTGCAGGCGGTGAAGAAGGCAAATGGCATGTTGGCCTTCATAACGAGAGAACTTGAGTATAGGAGCAGGGAGATCTTACTGCAGTTGTACAGGGCCTTGGTGAGGTCACACCTTGAATATTGTGTTCAGTTTTGGTCTCCGAATCTGAGGAAGGACATTCTCAGGCTATTGAGGGAGTGCAGCGAAGGTTCACCAGACTGATTCCAGGGATGACAGGACTGACATATGAAGAAAGATTGGATCGACTCTGCTTATATTCAGTGGAATTTAGAAGAATGAGAGGGAATCTCATAGAAACATATAAAATTCTGATGGGACTGGACAGGTTAGATGCAGGAAGAATGTTCCCGATGTTGGGGAAGTCCAGAACCAGAGGTCACAGTCTAAAGATAAGGGATAAGCCATTTATGACCAAGATGAGGAGAAACTTCTTCACTCAGAGTTGTGAGCATGTGGAATTCTCTACCACAGAAAGTTGTTGAGGCCAGTTCATTAGATATATTCAAAAGGGAGTTAATGTGGCCCTTACGGCTAAAGAGATCAAGGGGTATGGAAAGAAAGCAGGAATGGGGTACTGAAGTGCATGATCAGCCATAATATTGAATGGTGGTGCAGGCTCAAAAGGCCGAATGGCCTACTCCTGCACCTATTTTCTATGTTTCTATTCTCTTGCTGAGTGCAAAGTGGCTCTTGCATTTGTCTACATGATGACAATTGCTACACTTCAACAGTACTTAATTGGCTGTGACCCTCATCCATGCCTTTGTTACCTCTAGACTTGACTACTCTAACACACTCCTGGCTTGCTTCCCACATTTTTCCTATGCAAACTTGAGATCATCCAAAACTCCAGCAGCCCATGTGCTAACTCGCTCCAAGTCCCGCTCATCCATCGCCCCTGTGCTCGCTGACCTACATTGGCTCCTGGTTAAGCAACACTTCGATTTTCAAAATTCTCATCCTTGTTTCCAAATCCCTCCATGGCCTCACCCCTTCCTATCTCTGTAATTTCTTTCAGCCTCACAACCCCACGAGATGTTGGCATTCCTCAAATTCTGCCCTCTTGAGCATCCCTGATTATAATCGCTCCACCATTGGTGGACGTGCCTTCAGCTGCCTGGGCCCCAGGCTCTGGAACTCCCTCCCTAAACCTCTCCGCCTCTCTACCTGTCTTTCCTCCTTTAAGACGCTCCTTAAAATCTACCTCTTTGACCAAGCTTTTGGTCATCTGCTGTAATTTCTTCTTATATGGCTTATGTCAAATGTATTTATTTTGTCTTATATCACTACTGTGAAGCGCCTTGGGAAATTTTACTAAATTAAATGTGCTATATAAATCAAAGTTGTTGTTGTGAAGCTCTTGGGACAGTCTGAGGACATGAAAGATGCTATACAAATCCAAGTTTGTTTGTTCTTTAACATTTCAGGCGAGCAGACATTCTGTGTGTCTGCTTCTGTCTATAATCATTTGAGTCTACAGACTACTTAAGGGTTTGGAGATGTAATTTTGTATATTTAATTGATAAGTTGTATACAATTTGTAATTAATGCGGTGGAAGATCAACGGAGCTCTGGACTTTTGGCTACATCACTCACGTTCCATTATAAAGTCTGACCGGGACCCAGAATAACACTAACACTATACCTAGAAAGAGGTCTGCATCTCCTTGACAATTTCTCAACTTTCAAGTATAGAAACATAGAAAATAGGTGCAGGATTAGGCCATTCGGCCCTTCGAGCCTGCACCACCATTCAATAAGATCATGGCTGATCATTCTCTCAGTACCCCTTTCCTGCTTTCTCTCCATACCCCTTGATCCCCTTAGCCGTAAGGGCCATATCTAACTCCCTCTTGAATATATCCAATGAACTGGCATCAACAACTCTCTGCGGTAGGGAATTCCACAGGTTAACAACTCTCTGAGTGAAGAAGTTTCTCCTCATCTCAGTTCTAAATGGCTTACCTCTTATCCTAAGATTGTGTCCCCTGGTTCTGGACTTCCCCAACATCGGGAACATTCTACCCGCATCGAACCTGTCCAGTCCCATCAGAATCTTGTATGTTTCTGTGAGATCCCCTCTCATCCTTCTAAATTCCAATGTATAAAGGCCCACTTGATCCAGTCTTTCCTCATATGTCAGTCCTGCCATCCCAGGAATCAGTCTGGTGAACCTTTGCTGCACTCCCTCAATAGCAAGAATGTCCTTCCTCAGATTAGGAGACCAAAACTGTACACAATATTCCAGGTGAGGCCTCACCAAGGCCCTGTACAACTGCAGTAAGACCTCCCTGATCCTATACTCAAATCCCCTAGCTATGAAGGCCAACATACCATTTGCTGCCTTCACCACCTGCTGTACCTGCATGCCAACTTTCAAAGACTGATGAACCATGACACCCAGGTCTCGTTGCACCTCCCCTTTTCCTAATCTGCCATTCAGATAATATTCTGTCTTCGTGTTTTTGCCCCCAAAGTGGATAACCTCACATTTATCCACATTATACTGCATCTGCCATGCATTTGCCCACTCACCTAACCTGTCCAAGTCACCCTGCAGCCTCCTAGCGTCCTCCTCACAGCTCACACCTATGCTCAAAAACTTCCACTGTGAGCCAATCCCATTGGAACTATGTTCACTCCCCAATAAGTTCTTGCAAACACATCTCTAGCGTGTATGCCTCTAGATCAAAAGATGACATAGAAAGCCTTGGGCCTGAAAGTGAAAACTAGGTCACCAGTTAACTGAGGAGAAATTAAAGGAAGTGTGAAAACAGGCTCTTATGACTACCATCTGCAACAGAATGCTGGAGGGTCAGTTCAAGGTAATACATTGAACATACCACAGCCAACATCTGCTTTCCACCCTTCCCTGACCGGGGCGGTGGTGGGGGGAAATGTTGAAAGTTCTGTAGCCACAGTGATGCATTGCTGCACACATTGTTCTGGTTCTGCCCCCTGGCTAGTAATCCAAACTGCCCCAGGGGCGATGACAGGCTTTTCAGTCTCTGCAGAACAAGCTGGGTCTACTCATTGCAGAACAAATATCCCTTGGAAAACGCACACAGTATAGACTTGTCCCTCGGTATTCCTTCAATCATACACTGAATTCATAAAGTGTATGTACTTGTTAAGGAAATTGAAATTTTAAAAAAAAATCCACATTAGTACAGATGGCACAGCTGACTGCAAAGTTGATGCATTTCCCACTGCCTCCCTACTGTGGTGGAGTATAGTTCTCTCCTCAGCATTTGCCAGTCGGAAAGAGGGCTATATGGAACTTGGGAAATAAAAAAAATAATGTGGAACTTATTCCTGGATGCCCACATGAACCAAGCACCTTCCAGATGATTGTGGACTATTTTCCAAGAGAGGCAGACAAAGGCCACAATAGGCCAGTGCCCCAACCTTATAAGGCCCATTGCCATATTTGATTCTCTTCTCTTCTCTCCCCTCCCCCCCCCCCCACCCCACCCAGCAAAATCCCAGGAACTCTCAAGTTGTCCCCCCTCACATAGTGCACTATTTCAATTATGTGTACGAAGTACAGATTTCCCTAATGTATTCCTTTTAAGTACTACATGCCTAATTCTACAATGTACTTTTTTTCTTGAGGAAAATCGATTTATTAAAAAGAGTCGTAGCTATCAAAATATCTGTGCAGCTTTACCCCCTGACTGCAGTATATATAACCAGTTAAATTTGTTGACACATTCAGATGTTCTTCAGTTGCATGTCATTTGAATGTTAAATTTAGCATGCCTGAACTCTACCTTCAATAAAAAAAAATTAATTGCATTATATCCGAGAGCATGCAGCAGAACCCTTGTAGATTTTTCAATCCGTGTAAAGCTCTAATGCCCATTTGGTAACCCGCCGTGAGCTGGATGGAGGACTGCATCTGCCTCCCTTATTTGTTCCGGAGTGGTGTTTACTTCTGCGGTTTAACTAGTTGTGTACAGAATCTAGCCAAGCTGGACGACTCCATCGCTCTCTCAACTATCCATCTTATAATTACACATTCTGATTTTTGTGGTGGTTTATATGGTGCAGTTTATATGGCCAATAAGAGTTATATTTTTTTTAAAGCACCATGAATGAATGCATGCATAATCTACACTGCTAGATGTGAATTGTACTGATAATACTAAGCTACATTAGCATCCTCTCCGTACATCTGCCTAAAATTGCTGAAACATAAATGTAAACATAAATCCTTAACACTGGTACATTTTTAACAGGATGCCATTTTCTGCATTTTTTTTTTATTCAGGTGTGTAAACAGATTTGGCTGGGATTGTATGATGAAAGATCATCAGTTTATCCAGATTTCAGAGATCCGCAGAAAGTTAAAGATTTCCTGCAGGAAAAATACGAGAAGAAAAGATGGTAAATGTTAAATCTCTGCTTGTTTATGTGGACTGTGGTTAAACAGTGAGGTGTGCCAGTCAGTCCCCTCCCTGCGAGTGTTCATTCAAAGCAGTTGTACAAATTCAGCTCATCCGCTGTCGGGCCTTGGCTCAAAATCTATAAATAGAGCATGGAAGGATTGTGCACATTAATGCCAATAGCATGAGGCCGCGAGCTTAGTGTTAATAATGCTGGGAAGTGCAACATGTAAGGCAAGTATCACGATGGGAGGAAGCAAGTGAAGAGGGAGGCACATGCAGGATATTTTTACATGGGAGGTGAAGCATCTCATAAGGCATGACGCACGGAAACTGGAAGCCAGTAGGGAGATGTTTTGGGGAGGATGTGACTGTGAAGACATACAATGAGGTTGCACATTGTGAAGTGTGATGTAGAATCATAAGCAGTGCATAGGCAAATGGTGTGGTGAAGTGCCATGTGGAAGGGGTAGAAAGGATTGGCTCATGGAGGAGTAAAGGGAGCTAACGGGCATCACTTCTGATGCCATGTTGTCAACTAGTGAACAAAGTAGTAGCCTAGTTGTAGGCATGCTGTGAATTTAGATTATTCTACTCAAGAGAAAATTCCATGAGGGTCCCCAAATAATGGAAGCATTATTCATGGAGTGTCAACTTTCCAATAATAATAGTCCTGTAGGAAATAATCTGATATCTGGTCAGTGTGATATGCAATGCTGGTTGACTTAGGATTCCTACGGCTGTTATGACTGGAACATAAATATTCTCTCTATTTTTAAATTCTTCAGAAGCTCAAAGATTCTAATCCAGAATCCTTTAACTTTAGGACAAGTCCAAAACAGATGACCAAAAGTACCTTGGCTTTCAGCACATCTCCACAGGTACCACTTTGTCATAATCCCACTTTCATTACTGTAATGGGTGTGACGGAGACACTATTAAGAATCTTAAATTGGAGTAAACAGAAGTGATCATAATTGTTACTAATAAATGCTTTTGCGTAACACTCTATCTCTCACAAATAGCCTTTACCTGCTGATCCTTTGCACACTTTCAAACTGAACACAAATCTTTAGGATGACATTTAATAAAGAATTGATGTGTTGGAAGTTGGGGGAGTGGGAGAAATGTGCATCCAGAAGATCTATTGCAGTAAGATTAGTCAGAATCTTCTTCACGAGATGGATGTGTTCACTATTTTCGCAGTCCTGTTAGTTGATTATCTGTGACATGTAATTCAAGAGAACCACAATTATTTCCTGGAACAACCTAGCTGCTATATCTGATAAACGGTTGGCAATATCAGACCTCCAGGGTTAACTGAATTGTCTTCCTCTTCAGTAAATTAAGAATAAAATCCCAAAGGAGTGACTGGAGGGAAAGTAATGCAGGTATTTTGCAATACTTGTCTTGTCAAGGGGCCCATTTGCCCATCATGAATGAAGGGTTATGTTCTCATTCTGGGATTGGATATAGATGATGCTACTAAATCTATTAGTATTTCAATTAACGTGAGTGTGTTAGTGGGTGAAGCCAGTAAATGAGGGCATCTTGTTGGGTGAGATGGTGTGGTACACAGGAGAGGTATTGCCATGGGGGGGGGGCATCTGGCATACAGGAAAGTGAGAATCTGGAAGCTTTAGTCCACTTGATGACCTTTCCTGCTGCATGTTGAGAAATGATCACATTTTATTTCAAAATAGTATTTCATCTCGCTTTACAAAGGGGGAATCATTGTGAATGTATTGTTAAAATGTCAACTGCAGCAAAACTACTTACAATATCGGAGGAAAAAGGTAAGATTCAAAAATGTAGTCCATCGAGGCTCGTGTGCAGGACCTGTTCATACCGTTTTCATCTCTCATTTTATTGTAAAGCTCATATTCCTCTGCTGCTAGTGAGGTTGGGGCATGTGTTTGTTTGTGTTTGAATTATTGAATACTACAACTGAGGTTTGCATGTATTTACCACTCTAGGTGACCACTTCTTCCATGAGTTAGCAACTTTTGAGACTTGGCAAATGATCCTAAATAAATACTACAGCTTATTCTGTACTCGCCATGCTCTCTGAGGGACCCCGAGTAAGTACTTAATATGAGGTGTCATTTACTGGACTCTGAGGAAGTGCAAATGAAGATTTGCTTCCCCCCCCTCCCCCCTAAACTTACAGAATTAGGATTGAAAATGATTGAAAATTGATGATGTACCTCTAAGCCATGAAATAAATCATGTGCCTATATTTTTCCAGTCTTTTCCATTAGCCGTACAGATGGTTACTATTTTAGCACATTAACCATGTTGTAACTTTTCATAGGAAACCTATTGATATAGGGAGAGGAGCTGCATGAAGATTTTTTTGCTTTATCACAATTTAGTAGAACAATAATCCATATTTTATCCGTCTCAATAACAAAACATTAATGTTAAGAGCTTATTTCTGAATTAATTAAACTAGATGCTACACTGATGATTTTAGCACCTGCAAACTTATGTTAATATCTCCAAGAATAATTATAAAATTGATCATTGTTTGAAAGACAGCGATTTAAATAAGCAATGATATCCCATTTCTCCATGAGAGGTATTTAACAAATGTCACATTGAAATAATTGAGATTGTGGTCTGTTAATATTTTGGGTTGTGATGCATTAATTTAAATTCCGGATAGGTGTATTGATATAGTTTAGGATATTATACACTTAGGATAGTAATGAATGGGTGTTGGTATAATAATGGTTTGAGTTGTGGTGGACTGAAGCTTATCTGTTACATTACTTCATCTATGCGTTTTTCATCATCAAATTTTTTGTAGTAAAGATAATTTTAATAAATTGAGATCTTTATAAAAAGTATTTATGGGGGCTAGAATAATAAGTTTTTTGAAACAGTAAAAACTATCTTCACGTGAGGGAAAATTAATAGAAAAGGCTGATAACTTCTGTATTGCTCAGAGTCATTATTGTCAATCAAAATAACTGTGGCTGAGGTCATGGTATTCACTTGTACACTATTCTGATGGTAAGACTAGAGCGAGGTTTGCTGATGAATCTCTCCTAGCAGTGTAGCCAACCTTCCCTTCTCCTGTGTTAACTGAGGAGGATTAAGATCAGTTCCATTTCCTTCCCAGAGATGGCACTGAGAAGGGTTTAGCGCTTGTACAAAGATATAAACATATTTTTGCCTATTCCAATGCCCCTAGAAATGTTGCTAGGATTCAATGCACCAGCAATGGGAAAAGCTATCCCTTTTACAAATCAGACTTGCAAGTGATTTTCTTGTTTTTTATGTCTCTTCAAAGTATTAGTTTAGTTCAGAATGTTGCCCTTCAATAAAATAGTTCTTATTAAGCATATTATATGGCCAAAGTCAGTATGAACTTTAACAGTATTGCTGTACACTTATGAGTTGCTCTCCTACTGATGCAGGTCGAGAGTTATTGTCATACCAATGGAAGGAGAACTTACCTAGGTCACTCACTGCGAGTGAAATTGCACTTTACTATGGAGATTAAAGAGTGGTATTGGTAAGCTATGTCTCCGTTAACATAAATCAGTCTCTCTCTAAATGTAATGCGAGAGACATATAAAGGAAATAAAACAAAGAATACAAAAATAAATACAAATGTAAAAGATAAAACCAAATTAGTACTTCACGTACCTTGCAGCAATGCTAACTATTAGGTTATTACTGTACTTTCAGAGAAACATAACAGTTCAATTAAAACATTTTTATTTCCTTCTGTAACAGGGCAGCAGCAGGAAAGGACATCTCATAGAAACATGTTGCAATCTATCCTCAACCCTCCATCTGTTTCTTATTTCTGCATCTACTGACATTTGAAATAATACACTCACCATTGCCCCACTCAGCAGAATCTCATGCAGAAATCCCAAACACTGATGATTAGTTTTTGGGGGTAAAACTGCAAGTCTATTAATTGTGTTGGCAATTTGTTCAGTAGGCTAGTTGGCCAATCTTCAGTGCAATGACTACCTCCACGCAGCTGGAACCTGGCCTGGACTGTGGTCAGATTTAACAATATTGCACATAGGTGCATCCATCAGAGAAATCAGTAGCACCCTAAGTACTCGGCAGTAGTTAACATGCAAACTAGAGAATAAAATGGACATTCTTTTTCCCGGAGTGCTAGAGATGCCAGAGCCAAATTATTGCCCTCTATCTGCCAAATCTGTTTACGCTTGAAAGGGACCCATCCAAAATCACTGGTGAATCACCAAATGAGAGTAGCAAATCTATAGCTTTTACAAATAGCTATGCTAAATCATAATTGGGAGTCCAAATATTGCCTAGAATTGAGTATTTGCCAGCATGTACCTCCACTCCAGAGCAGAGTATTTACTATTTTTTTAACCAAATCCCTTTCTTTACAGCTCTTGAAGGAATAAGCAGCACCATTTCTCTATTAAATTTAGATAAGATTTTGCCCAAGATGCTTTCTAATTGACTCATTAGAGATTGTCTTCTGACAATACTCATGAAGCCCATTCACCGAGGGTGTGATCTGGAAACCTCCCTGTGGTTGGCTTGTCCTTGGATGCCAAAAATGCTTTTGATTCTTTGGAGTGAAATACCAGCTTCGAATGGTCTAGCACTTTAGTTTAAACCCCTGTGTAATAACGTGGATGCTGTCTAGTACAGTAAGCCCACTACAGAGATGACCAGTGTGTGAGTATCATTTAATTCTGCCTGTAGCACGGTATTCAACAAGATTGCGTTCTGTCACCTTGAAGTTTGCCCTCATTGAAACCACCAGTGGAGGCCACTGTAGTATCAGCGGTATTGAGTGTAGAGCTATGGGCAATTGCTTCTGCAGCAGCACCTCCCAAACGCATGCTTGTGGTTACCAGCATAGTAGATGGCAAACTAGATATACCTTGGGTTTTTTTTGTCTTGCAATTCCTATGTTCCAAGCAGGTGCATGGGAACACCATCACCATCACCTTCAAGTTCTCCTCCCAAGTCACACACGTCCAAGTCTGACTTGGACACACATCACCATTCCTTTATCATTGCTGGGCCAAAATCCTGGCCAGTAAAGTGGCTTTAGGTGGCACTAGGCAATACAAGGTGTTACCAGGTTGAGATATCTAATAAGATCTCAGCTCCTTCTGTGTGTTGTATTGAAAAATAAAATACCCATAGACCCATGGGGGTGGGGGGGCGGAGAAAGAGAGGTACAGGTGTGTTTCCTGATTTGACGACATTTATATAATTAATATATAATACATTACCAGCTGTAATAATTGAGAACTTGTTAGGTCTATTATTGTGAGACAACGATGCACACTAATATATATTTACAGTAAGGATTCAATGCATATCTGATTCCTTTTTGGCTTCCCATTCATAAGTTGCACGTTATCCAGAATGCTAAGGCCCACGTATTCATCTGCACAGAGGCCTGCATCCTCACCACCCCTGTTTTTTGACCAAGTTGCACTGGCTTCTATCCCAGAATATCAACTTTATGTTCTTGTCCTTCCCTTCAAATCCCTCCATAGTCTTGCCTCTCCTTATATCTGTAATTTCCTCCAGTTCTATGTCCCTTTGTGCATCCTCCAGTCTCCAACACCATCCTATTGTGCCCCCTCCCTCTAGCCCACCATTGGCAGCTACTCCTTCAGCCACCTTGCCCCTTTTTCCTATGCAACACCTGCTCTCGATATCTCTGCCTTGCTACCTTTCTCCCTGCCTTCTAAAACCATTTCCCCAAAGATCATGCTTTTGCCTGCTCCTAGTTCCCTTTCTTTTTACTCCATTCACTGTCTACTTGGTATTATTCACCCTGTAAACTGCTCTGAGATGTCTTTTTGAAGGTGCTGAGCACTATAGAAATGTAAGTTGTCGATTACATTGTACACTTCAACTGCCTTTTGTTTGTATGTTTCTTTACATAAGCTTTGTTTTGTCAATCAGTGGCTCAGTGGGTAGCACGCTCGCCTTTGAGTCACAAGGTTGTGGGTTCAAGTCCCATTCCAGAGACTTGAGCACAAAAATCTAGGCTGACACTCTGGTGCAGTACTGAGGGAGTGCTGCACTGTTGAAGGTTAATCACCTGTACCTGCAGTGAACAGTCATTTGAACCCGTACCCAGGTTTGAATCTGCTGCTGCTACAATTACTTTAAATTCAGTTTAAATTAGTTTAAATTCAGTCAATTACCGTAGAGCAGGACATACCTGTGTGGCCTCAATTGACTCCTGGTCACAGGTCTTCTGTACCAAGGGCAGATCAACGCAGTCAGTCGAAGCCAATTAAAAGTAATGTCAAGAGTATTAAATCAATCAGTTGAACAATGTCGAATTTCCTGACAATCCCACTTCTCTTTGGCGCTGGAGAATGCTCTGTTCCATGCTTACGCTTACGCTGCTTGGTTGCGCTGATTCGTGGGAGATTTTGCGTTTGGTCTTGTGCTAATGAGTTTGTGGAGAAACCTAAGCATAACTTCACCGTGGCAAAACCGGCGTGGTGTCCAGCGTATTCTGGATTTTGCCGATTGCACACCCTAGCGGAAAGTCCACGCTCCCACATACCCACTTGCCAACTGCAGTCTCTAAGTTACTTGAGCAACTTCTGGCACTGTAATCACAAAGTGAAAATTACATCGAGTCTCACTGGTGAAGTAAGCATTAATGGGTGACACCTGCACATCAGTGTTGCATTGGTTCTGATTTACTTGGTGGCACTGATCCTTTTATAGACTGAGACTGATATTCTATCAATGTAACTCTGTTTTAACAAACAGCACTAATTTGGATGGTTTCTTGATGCAGCATGATTCATTTTGTGTATTCTTTTCCTCTAGGTTTGTGCCAGCAGAACGGGCCTGGGCAGTGGCAGCAGCCCATGCTTCTATTTCAGGTTCCTCTGCTAGCAGTGCAAGTAGCACTCCTGAAGTAAAACCACTAAAGTCACTCCTCTATGAAAGCACACCAGCACTACCTTTGAACAAAGGAACATCAACTCGAGTAAGTAAAGAAAGACTTGTATTTAAATAAACCCTTATCGTGTTTCTCAAATACCTGAATTACTTTGAATGGACAGTCTGTAGTTATACAAGTAAATGTGACCGCAAGATCCCCCAAAAAGTAATACGGAAAGTGACTGCTTAATCCTTTTATGTTGATTGCAGAAGAAATGTAACTCAGAACTCACTTCTGTCTTTCAAGTATACCTCGGGAGGTAACGTTTCTGCTTGGGTGCAATCAGCACTCTGGGTGCAAATTGCACTCAAAATTGTGCTAGTTTTCCCAAGTTAAGTTATCGTTCAAGTTTCTGCTCAAGCTCGTTTGCATAATCACAAACTTAAAATCTTCCATGAACCAGTGCAATCAGGCATTATTCTAGGATGTGGCTGTTTATTTTTTCTCTTGCATTAATAAAAAATCCCTTGATGTATTTGAGTGGTAGCCTGGTGCAGTTTAATTAAGATGGCTGAAATTGGGTTTATATCAAAAAATAGGCATTTTTAATGAGTGTCTAGTCCACCACCTGTAAGTAACCTGATTTTAAATAACTGAAAACGGCTTTAAAAACTATACAGAACCATTTGCTGGTTTTATTTGGTGTACTCTAGTCAGTTTCTGAGTAAATTAAATATTTTTAAATATTTAAAATCTTTGAAAAGGTGTCTACTCATACCTCTGCATAAAAAAAAAAGCTTAATTTGAACAGCCTGATTGATGGGCTGCAAATGGGCGCAATTGGCGGAGCCTCGCCATGCTCATTAGTTCGATCTGAGGGCAGTGCCCGTTTTGTGGGCAGGGCCTGCTTCAAAACCAGCATAAGAGATCGCAGAAACTCGATTAATGCTGGACTTAACTTGCGCTTCAAACTTCTCTCTTATGTTGGTTTGGCCGATTTCAGGTGAATTCAGCCTGGTGGAAATTCTACCCCCTGGATCTTTACTGAACAGGCAAGCAGGGCCTCAGTTTAACATCTAATCTAAGGGGTGGCACCTCCAGCAATGCAGTACCTCTCAGTATTGCACTGGAGTGTCAGCCTGGATTACAGAGTCAACTCCTGGAGTGGAGCTTGAACCCACAACTTTCTGACTGAGAATTTGAGCCAAACTGCCACTTAAAACTACAATCCACCATATCTCAATAACAGTTTCATTTCAGAAACTGCTGATATGTTGAATTACTGTAGCTTGTAACGTTACAAATTATATATATATATATATACATCGTTCCTTTATCAGAAATTACTTGCATTGTGTTAACAATTGCTGTAAGCGAATAATTAATTTCTGCAGGTGATGGTTTACACCCCACCCACGCACTTGTTCTCGAGCCTCTTATCATTAATACAAAGGCAAAATACTGCGGAAGCAGGAAATCTGAAATAAAAACACATAGTGCTGGAAATACTCAGCAGGTCAGGCAGCATCTGTGGAGAGAAAAACAGATTTAATGTTTCGGGTTGATTGCCATTCATCAGCATCTGAGGGATGGCACGTTCAACAATGCAGTACCTCTCAGTGCTGTACTGGAGTGTCAGCCTAGATTACATGGTCAACTCCTCGAGTGGAGCTTGAACCCACAACTTTCAATTCTGATGAAAGGTCATCGACCTGAAACGTTAACTCTGTTTCTCTCTCCACAGATGCTGCCTGACCAGCTGAGTATTTCCAGCATTTTCTGCTTTTATCTCTTCACCTTTAATGGTGGTTAGGCGGTGCATGAAGTGGCTCTAGGTAACTCTGCCTCCAGGTACACAGTCAAATGGAAAGCCTCACCTCTGTATGACATCAGTAACTTATGTTCTTGTGATGCAGCAAGTTGGCATCATCTAATGGTTAAAAAAATCATTGTCTTGTTAAATGAATAATTAAAGCACTTGCTTTGTGCAGGTATGGCTTATAAACAGAATTGTGATTTGCACATTGCCTCTGACCAATGTTATTAATTAACAGTGAGTTGGTCTCCCTTGCTGCAAGGGAAAAGACAGAACAGAAAAAGAGCTGTAGAATAGAAAATAAAACTATACGGGAATAGAGAGCATTAGTTTCAGTGAAACTCAGAAACCGGTCAAAGCTAATTATAATTTGTGCCCGCGGTTAGTTACGGAATTTCCTTTGTTGCTCCTTTTGACGCAAGTCATGTATAACCTGCTTCAGTATTTCAGACTGATGGTAGGTTACACTAGGTTCAATTGCAAAACAATTATTGTGCAAGTGATTCTGATGTGGCCTTGTTCAGAGTCAGAAGAAATGGTATTTTTTTTAAGCTGTGTTTGTGGTAATATACTGATAGTGCCAGCTGCAGAATTAAGTGTTCCACTGCAGGAAATAAGAATGGCAGGTGTTACTGTTACATTATCCATTAATTTCAGCGGAATGTTGCATAGTAGCATTGCCCATTGATTTTCAGTGTACCCTGTACCACAGTGTCACAAAACTCAAAATAAATTAATACTTTCAATATATTAACAGATAATTGTTTCACACCACACAACAAGATTTTTAAAAATTCAGCTAAAGTTAAGACCAGTTGATATTAACTGACATTTAGAATCTTTTATACTAGGCTTAGTTATACATTACTGAGTCCTTGTGTTACGTGTGACTAATCAGCAATATTGTCTGCCTCTGAGTGCAGATGGTGTAGAATCTACTGCACAATCTACTGATGTCATGTGTTGAGGCAAGCTGCACTGAAGATGGACCTTATTAAAAGCATTCAATTAATAATGCTTCAAATAAAAGTTGAACCACCTTGGCTCATATCAAGCACATTTATTATTCATAATGTTAGAACAGCAGTTACACATGTACAAAAAGGGATGCCAAAGAGCTCATAAGTGCTCATTCAATCCATTAGACACTACAACCACATTCATCACCTTCCCCTATTGTTAACTACTGAGAGAAAACATCTCCCTGAAATTGTGGCTAATTTCTGGAAAAACTTTGGGAAATTTCTCCATGAGGTAATCAACCCAGTTCCAGGAGATCATGGATCATTAAGTGAACTTAACTAACCCACACATTCCCAATATTGTCCCTCTAAGGTGCTAGTTAAGTCGTCTCTTAAATTCCCTAGCCTCACCATCTCCCTTATGAGATCCACATCCTGTGTTCTCTATCCTCTCTTGAACCCCCCCCCCCCCCCCACTCTCACTACCTCTCCTCAGCTCAGTGCTCACTGACAAACTCTGGCTCCACCCTCTGTCTTACACATCACCATGCCGCCCCTCAGTCCCTCCAACTAGAACACCCTATCGTCAGCCTCCGTGCCCCCTCTCTCATCACTCACTGGAATAAGAAACATGGATAGTGGCAGAGCTTGATGGTGCACAAGTGAAATAAAGCTAAATTTATGTTCTTGAAGTCCCCAGCGGTGAGTCGCTCTCAAGGATCTCAACAGAAGAAAGTGGCTCCGTTTGACCTCCTTACTGACCTTGGAGGGGATATTTTCGCTGCTCCTCAGTCTGCACCTCCATACTTTGCAAACTTTGCACATTTTAACAGTCACACAGGTAAGACAGTGTTCTCTCTCTCTATCCCTTTGTGCTGTTGTCACTTTATTGGTATTGAGTGATTGCAAACGGAAAACTTTGGGAAAACTGCGTCGTGGTTGTTTCTAAATGAGTTAAGGAGGAAGAGAGTAAAATATTGGATGGGATAAACATAGTAAGAGAGGAAGAATTAAGGAGTTTAGCATCTTTGAAAGTGGGTAAATCACCAGGACTGGATGAAATATATCCTAAGCTATTAAAAGAAGCAAGGGGGGAAATTGCGGAGGCTCTGACCATCATTTTCCAATCCTCCCTGGCTACAGGAGTGGTGCCAGAGGTTTGGATAGCTTTAAAAAAGGAGGAAGGGATAAACCGAGTAATTACAGGCCAGTTAGTTCAACCTCGGTGGTGGGCAAATTATTGGAATCAATTCTGAGGGACAGTATAAACCTTCATTTAGAAAGACACAGATTAGTCAAGGACAGTCAGCATGGATTTGTTAAGGGAAGGTCATGTCTGACTAATTTTATTGAATTTTTTGAGGAGGGTTGATGAGGGTAGTGCGTTTGATGTAGGTCCACATGGATTTTAGCAAGGCTTTTGACAAGGTCCCGCATAGCAGGTTGATGAACCAAGGGAGAGTGGCAAGTTGGATCCAAAATTGGCTCAGTGGCAGGAAGCAAAGAGTAATGGTTCATGGGTGTTTTTGTGACTGGAAGGCAGTTTCCAGTGGGGTTCCACAATAAATAGGAGGATACTGAAAGGTGTAGAGGAACAGAGGGATCTTGGAGTGTATGCCCACAGATCTTTAAAGGTAGCAGGACAGGTCAATGAGGTAGTTAAAAAGGCATATGGAATGCTTTCCTTTACTACCCGAGGCATAGAATATATAAGAGCAGGGAAGTTATGCTAGAACTGTATACAACACTAGTTAGGCCACAGCTTGAGAACTATGTACAGTTCTGGTCACCATATTACAGGAAAGATGTGATTGCACGAGAGAGGATACAGAGGAGATTTAAGAGGATGTTGCCAGGACTGGAAAGTTTTAACTATGAGAAGCTGGGTTTGTTTTCATTGGAACAGAGGAGGCTGAGGGGTGATTTAAATGAGGTGTATACAATTATGAGGGGCCTAGACTGAGTTGATAGGAAAGAGCTATTTTACATAAGAATATAAAAATTAGGAACAGGAGTAGGCCATCTAGCCCCTCGAGCCTGCTCCGCCATTCAACAAGATCATGGCTGATCTGGCCGTGGACTCAGCTCCACTTACCCGTCCGCTTCCCATAACCCTTAATTCCCTTATTGGTTAAAAATCTATCTATCTGTGATTTGAATACATTCAATGAGCTAGCCTCAACTGCTTCCTTGGGCAGAGAATTCCACAGATTCACAACCCTCTGGGAGAAGAAATTCCTTCTCAACTCAGTTTTAAATTGGCTCTCCCGTATTTTGAGGTTGTGCCCTCTAGTTCTAGTCTCCCTGACCAGTGGAAACAACCTCTCTGCCTCTATCTTGTCTATCCCTTTCATTATTTTAAATGTTTTTATAAGATCACCCCTCATCCTTCTGAACGCCAACGAGTAAAGACCCAGTCTACTCAATTTATCATCATAAGGTAACCCCCTCATCTCCGGAATCAGCCTCGTGAATCGTCTCTGTACCCCCTCCAAAGCTAGTATATCCTTCCTTAAGTAAGGTGACCAAAACTGCACACAGTACTCTAGGTGCGGCCTCACCAATACCCTGTACAGTTGCAGCAGGACCTCCTTGCTTTTGTACTCCATCCCTCTCGCAATGAAGGCCAACATTCCATTCACCTTCCTGATTACCTGCTGCACCTGCAAACTAACTTTTTGGAATTCATGCACAAGGACCCCCAGGTCCCTCTGCACCGCAGCATGTTGTAATTTCTCTCCATTCAAATAATATTCCCTTTTACTGTTTTTTTTTTTCCACGGTGGATGACTTCACATTTTCCGACATTGTATTTCATCTGCCAAACCTTAGCCCATTTGCTTAACCTATCTAAATCTCTTTGCAGCCTCTCTGTGTCCTCTACACAACCCTCTTTCCCACTAATCTTTGTGTCATCTGCAAATTTTGTTACACTACACTCTGTCCCCTCTTCCAGGTCACCTATGTATATTGTAAACAGTTGTGGTCCCAGCACCGATCCCTGTGGCACACCACTAACCACTGATTTCCAACCTGAAAAGGACCCATTTATCCCGACTCTGCTTTCTGTTAGCCAGCCAATTCTCTATCCATGCTAATCCATTTCCTCTGACTCCACGTACCTTTATCTTCTGCAGTAACCTTTTGTGTGGCACCTTATCGAATGCCTTTTGGAAATCTAAATACACCACATCCATCAGTACACCTCTATCCACCATGCTTGTTATATCCTCAAGGAATTCCAGTAAATTAGTTAAACATGGTTTCCCCTTCATGAATCCATGTTGCGTCTGCTTGATTGCACTATTCCTATCTAGATGTCCCGCTATTTCTTCCTCAATGATAGCTTCAAGCATTTTCCCCACTACAGATGTTAAACTAACCGGATTATAGTTACCTGCCTTTTGTCTGCCCCCTTTTTTAAACAGAGGCGTTACATTTGCTGCTTTCCAATCCGCTGGTACCTCCCCAGAGTCCAGAGAATTTTGGTAGATTACAACGAATGCATCTGCTTTAACTTACGCCCTCTCTTTTAATACCCTGGGATGCATTTCATCAGGACCAGGGGACTTGTCTACCTTGAGTCCCATTAGCCTGTCCAGCACTACCTCCCTAGTGATAGTGATTGTCTCAAGGTCCTCCCTTCCCACATTCCCGTGACCAGCAATTTTTGGCATGGTTTTTGTGTCTTTCACTGTGAAGACCGAAGCAAAATAATTGTTTAGGGTCTCAGCCATTTCCACATTTCCCATTATTAAATCCCCCTTCTCATCTTCTAAGGGACCAACATTTACTTTAGTCACTCTTTTCTGTTTTATATAAAGCTTTTACTATCCATTTTTATGTTTTGCGCAAGTTTACTTTCATAATCTATCTTTCCTTTCTTTATTGCTTTCTTAGTCATTCTTTGCTGTCGTTTAAAATTTTCCCAATCTGCTAGTTTCCCACTAATCTTGGCCACCTTATACGCGTTGATTTTTAATTTGGTACTCTCCTTTATTTCCTTGGTTATCCACGGCTGGTTATCCGTTCTCTTACCGCCCTTCTTTTTCACTGGAATATATTTTTGTTGAGCACTATGAAAGAGCTCCTTAAAAGTCCTCCACTGTTCCTCAATTGTGCCACCGTTTAGTCTATGTTTCCAGTCTACTTTAGCCAACTCTGCCCTCATCCCACTGTAGTCCCCTTTGTTTAAGCATAGTACGCTCGTTTAAGACACTACTTCCTCACCCTCAATCTGTATTACAAATTCAACCATACTGTGATCACTCATTCCGAGAGGATCTTTTACTAGGAGATCGTTTATTATTCCTGTCTCATTATACAGGACCAGATTTAAGATAGCTTGCTCCCTTGCAGGTTCTGTAACATACTGTTCTAAGAAACAATCTCGTATGCATTCTATGAATTCCTGCTCAAGGCTACCCCATGTGATTTGATTTGACCAATGGATATGTAGGTTAAAATCCCCCATGATTACTGCCGTTCCTTTTTCACATGCCTCTATTATTCCCTTGATTATTGTCCGCCCCACCGTGAAGTTATTATTTGGGGGCCTATAAACTGTGCCCACCAGTGACTTTTTCCCCTTACTATCTCTAATCTCCATCCACAATGATTCAACATTTTGTTCATTAGAGTCAATATCATCCCTCACAACTGCCCTGATATCATCCTTTATTAACAGAGCTACCCCACCTCCTTTCCCTTCTTGTCTATCTTTCCGAATTGTCCGATACCTCTATGTTTAATTCCTAGTCTTGGCCACCCTCCAACAACGCTTCTGTAATGGCCACCAAATCATACCCATTTGTAATGATTTGTGCCGTCAACTCATTTACTTTATTTCGAATGCTGCGTGCATTTAGGTGGAGTGTTTTAATACTAGTTTTTAAACCATAATTTTTAGTTTTGACCCCTCCTGCAGCCCCTTTATATTCATACATATTGTCCCTTCCTATCACCTTGTGGTTTATACTTACCCCAGTGCTATTCTGCTCTGTCGCCTCCTGCCTTTTGCATTCTTTCTTGGGGTCCTGTTCATCTGAGCACTCACCCACTCAAACTAACTAGCTCAGAGCCCTCTCCTGGGTTCCGAATACTCCTCGCATTGAGGCACCGAGCTTTTGCTGTACAATGACCCTTTTTGTTTTTTGCCTTGGGTTTCTCTGCCCTCCACTTTTACTCATCTCCTTTCTGTCTTTTGCTTCTGTCTCCATTTTGTCTCCCTCTATCTCCCTGCATTGGTTCCCATTCCCCTGCCATATTAGTTTAACTCCTCCCCAACAGCCCTAGCAAACACTTCTCCTAGGACATTGGTTCCGGTCCTGCCCAGATGCAGACCGTCTGGTTTGTACTGGTCCCACCTCCCCCAGAACCGGTTCCAATGCCCCAGGAATTTGAATCCCTCCCTGCTGCACCACTGCTCAAGCCACGTATTCATCTGATCTATCCTGCGATTCCTACTCTGACTAGCACATGGCACTGGTAGCAATCCTGAGATTACTACTTTTGAGGTCCTACGTTTTAATTTAGCTCCGAGCTCCTTAAATTCGTCTCGTAGGACCTCATCCCTTTTTTTACCTATATCGTTGGTACCAATGTGCACCACGACAACTGGCTGTTCACCCTCCCTTTTCAGAATGTCCTGCACCCACTCCGAGACATCCTTGACCCTTGCACCAAGGAGGCAACATACCATCCTGGAGTCTCGGTTGCGGCCACAGAAACGCCTATCTATTCCCCTTACAATCGAATCCCCTATCACTATTGCTCTCCCACTCTTTTTCCTGCCCTCCTGTGCAGCAGAGCCAGCCACGGTACCATGAACTTGGCTGCTGCTGCCCTCCCCTGATGAGTCATCCCCCTCAACAGTACCCAAAGCGGTGTATCTGTTTTGCAGGGGGATGACAGCAGGGGACCCCTGCACTATCTTCCTTGCACTGCTCTTCCTGCTGGTCTTCCATTCCCTATCTGGCTGTGGACCCTTCACCTGCGGTAAGACCAACTCGCTACACGTGCTACTCGCGTTATTCTCAGCATCATGGATGCTCCAGAGTGAATCCACCCTCAGCTCCAATTCCGCAACGCGGACCGTCAGGAGCTGGAGGCGGATACACTTCCCGCACACGTAGTCGTCAGGGACACCGGAAGTGTCCCTGAGTTCCCACATGGTACAGGAGGAGCATATCACGTGTCCGAGCTCTCCTGCCATGACTTAACTCTTAGCAGAGGGGTAAATAACCAGATGGCATAGATTGAAAGTAGTTGGTAGAAGGATTAGAGGGGAGATGAGGAAAAGAAATGCACCCAGAGGGTGGCGGGGGTCTGGAACTCACTGTCTGAAAGAGTGGTAGAGGCAGAAACCGTATTTAAAAAGTACTTGGATATGCACTTAGTCGTGACCTACAGGGCTACGGACGTGGTGCTGGAAGGTGGGGTTAGGCTGGGTAGCTTTGTCGGCCGGCTCAGGCACAATGGGCCGAATGGCCTCCTTCTGTCTCGTAATTTTTCGATGATTTTGAATTAGAAAAATAAACACTTCCTGTTTCATAATCTTAACCATATTGGAAATTGATATAATTGAGGGAAATACTTAGTTACAACATTATGATTATAGTTAGCATGATGTATATAATTTTGTAAATGATATCTGAAGATAACTTGAGCTAGGTTGGTGCTTGAGTTGGAGCATTCAATTTGAATTTCTTCTCGGGTGAGATTTTTTTACGGTATAGGTCTCTCCCTGTTCATAGAGCAGCTGGGTGTCCTGCTCTCTGCAGTATTGTTTGGAAGTCATCTGCTGGTGAATACACGAGAGTAGCTTACATCGAGTTACATAGAGTCTACAGCACAAAAACAGGCCACACAGGCCTCCCCCCATCCTTCTTCATCTAATCCTATCAGCAAACCCTTCTATTCCTTTCTCCCTTATGTGCTTATCTAGATTCCCCTGCAATGAATCTACTCCTTGTGGCAGTGCGTTTCACATTCTTACCACTGGGTAAAGAGGTTTCTCCTGAATTCCCTATTGGATTTATGAGTGACTGTCTTATACTTATGGACTTGAGTTTTGGTCTCCCCCACAAACCCTATCAAACCCTTTCATTATAAAGAAAAGAAAGACTAGCATTTTATATAGCACCTTTCACGACCACCGAACGTCTCAAAGCGCTTTACAGCCAATGAAGTATTAATTACCTTATCGTCATGACCTCTATTTAGTCATCTCCCAGCCGTCTCTTTTCTAGAGAAAAGAGCCCAAGTCTATTCAATCTTTCCTGATAGTTTCCGGAGATGAGGGGGTTACCTTATGACGATAGATTGAGTAGACTGGGTCTTTACTCGTTGGAGTTCAGAAGGATGAGGGGTGATCTTATAAAAACATTTAAAATAATGAAAGGGATAGACAAGATAGAGGCAGAGAGGTTGTTTCCACTGGTCGGGGAGACTAGAACTAGGGGGCACAGCCTCAAAATACGGGGGAGCCAATTTAAAACCGAGTTGAGAAGGAATTTCTTCTCCCAGAGGGTTGTGAATCTGTGGAATTCTCTACCCAAGGAAGCAGTTGAGGCTAGCTCATTGAATATATTCAAATCACAGATAGATAGATTTTTAACCAATAAGGGAATTAAGGGTTATGGGGAGCGGGCGGGTAAGTGGAGCTGAGTTCACGGCCAGATCAGCCATGATCTTGTTGAATGGCGGAGCAGGCTCGAGGGGCTAGATGGCCTACTCCTGTTCCAAATTCTTATGTTCTTTAAACTTCTCAGTTCTGGTATCATCTTTGGGAACATATTCTGCACCTTCTCTAAAGTCTCTATATCCTTGTTTTTATAATATGGAGACCAGAACTGTGCACAGTATTCCAAGAGTGGTCTAACCAAAGTTCCATACAAGTTTAACATGACTTCCCTGCTTTGCAATTCTATCCCTCTAGAAATAAACCTCAGTGCTTGTTTGTTTTTATGGCCTTATGAACCTGCGTTGCTACTTTTAGTGATGTGTACCTGTACCCCCAAATCGCTTTGCTCCTCTAGACTCCATTTAGACTCTTCTTATCCAAGCAGTATGTGGCCTCCATATTCCTCCTACCAAAATGCACTATCTCACACTTATCTATTGAAATTCATTTGCCAATTAAATGCCCATTCTGCAAATTTATTAATGTTTTGTATATTCTCACATTCTTCCTTTGTATTAACTACACCCCCACAATTTGGTGTTGCCTGCAAATTTAGAAATATTTCCTTGAACTTGAGTGTCACTCCATGTGCTCTGCATCTCTACACAGCATCAGTGCCTAAATTTCTATGAAGAATTATAGTGGCAACTCCGTCTTGAACTCTTGTGGTGCAGCCTGTTGACAGTTCATTGTACAGGTATAATGTCTCGAAACAGGAAACCTCGGGACCGATGCCATTCCGGTTTTCGGGTATTTGCGGATTTCTTTTCCTGAATTTGGAAACTCCTGGGCCGATTTTCGGGTATTTACGGATTTCGGAGCATTACATCCGATAGCCCGAATCCAGCAACCTCGAGGCCGGACCATGCCGGTTTGCGTAATTTTTTGGATTCATGTTTGGAAAAAGGTATGTACAGCTTAATAGTCCGGTTTTCGGGAAATATTTTCGGATTCCGGACAACGACTCTTGCAATCTGCGCAATGTCCGGTTTTTGGACAATTCCGGTTTTTAGAACTCTGGATTTCGGATGTTCTACCTGTACTGCGTTACTGCACTGGCTCATTCCTGATGCAAATTGAGGTCACAGACCCTGAATTGCTCATCAGGAATGACATCACTTTTAGGCTGTCAGGAGTTTGTGATCAGAGATGAAGTAAAGCAATTATTCAGTGGAACTCCGTTCAAAAAGAACATCTGGCTTTTGAAAAGGATTATAGTATATAGGGAAGTGGTACCTCCATTAAAATGAACCACGACAAACTGCTTTTTAAATATCAGGCTTTATCGGATTCCTCCTTAAATTATAATGCTGGTTTTAAGTAATTAAAATTTAATTGTAGAGCTCAGTTAGTGGTCTAAAATTAGATAGCCATACTGTCTCCTCCACTTCAAAATATTAAAAATCTATATTTAAAGGGTTGCTGGAGCTTCTAATACTGAGTGAGATAACGACTGATGTCATGTGGTCTTGCGCTGAGATTTCACTGATATGGGGGGGCTGGTAATTTTAACCAGGGCGGGGAACACAGTGGGTCAATGGTTTGAAGTCCGTGGAGAGTAAAATTGGGTGGGGTGTAAAAACCAACATTGCAGCCAATCCCATAATTTCCTGGTGGGTGTGTTTTGGTTAAAATTAACCCCCGGAGTCTTATCTTTCAACAGCTTGCTGCTGAATCTTCAGAACTAAAATTGAGGCCAATTGGGCTGCTGTTACACAGCAATGCTATTTAAATTGGTTCTCAGTTACAATAGCAGTCCAGTCTAAAGTGGATTCAGAAAAATAATTTTGCAATGATCACTGTTGCTGCCACAATTCATCATCATCATAGGCAGTCCCTCAAAACGAGGAAGACTTGCTTCCACACCAAAAAAAGGGCGAGTTCACAGGTGTTTCAATGAAGGACCCGAACTACATCCTGAAGGGTGGAAGATGCCTGTGCGTGGATTTTTTTAACGTGGGGTGGCCGTTGCACACCAGCCACCACACGGGCTCGACGGAGCTAGGTCTTGGTCCAGTGGCAAGGGTTACCCAAGACGACTGGAGACCAGCTCTGCTGCACGGACTTAGTGCGCGCACACATCGCAGTGCTGCCCCTGGGCCCCAGGCCCCGAACTCGCACCTCCCCTGGGCCCCAATCACAACCCTCTACAGCCTCTCGCCGCTCCTGCTGTATCTGCCCACGCTCCAATCACCGACCTGGACCTTGCTGACGTCACTCTTCACAGCCGTCGCCCTCCTGCACCAGCTCGCGCTGTACCTTGAAGTGGCATGCCTCCTACCTTGCCCATGGCCGCTGCTCGCCGCTCCATTTATGGCCCCGACCTGCCGCTGATGTTCCCTCGCAGGTCGGGGCCTGCACGCTACTCATGGCCGCCGCGCCCCGACCTGTGAGGGAACACCAGCGGCAGGTCGGGGCCATAAATGGAGCGGTGGCCATGGGCAGCATGGAGGCGAACACCAGCGAGATGCCACAACTAACCCTTAATTAGCTAGCCATCGAATTTGTTACTTTGTGGAATTAATTACCTAAATTGACAAATGCTCATTAAGAAAACTGCTGGGTGTAAGATTGTTCCTAGACCCCAGAGTATGGTAGGAAATAACCATGGGTAACATTTGGATGACACTATGCTGATTGTAGAGCATCTTATTATCCTGCGCTTAAATCAGCAACTCGATAGCTTATGTTAACAGTAGGAGTTCAGAGAGTGAGTGCAATTATATGGCACAAAGGGAAATGAGAGCAATTCACGCTCCAGTTTGTATCATTAATGAAGAACAGAAGCGTACCAGCAGTCCCATTGTGTCCCTGATTCCAAAATTGGTTCGCACTGCTGATCATATCACATTATGATGTTGTGAAATCACAGTGCCGAGCATTGCAGCAACATCTAATCTCCAGGAAACATTATACCAAGGGATTTCCACTAATGACAGTGAAATCCTCAATTACCGGTGGTTTCACTTTGCAGTCGTCAGTGCATTGTGGAGTAGAATCACCAATATGAATCCACTGTTCTACAGTTACGCTACTGTGACAGCAAAGTTGCATATAAACAGACCCAAAGACTCAAATCTCCAATTCATTATTTCAGGTATCAGTTGGAAAGAATCTTCAACAGAAATGTGGTCAATATTAGGTAAAATATTTGACTTTCTAACGTTACCAAAAAATTTAACTTGTTTGATTTAGAAAACAGTTTGTGATATTTTTAGGCATACATAGAAACATAGAAAATAGGTGCAGGAGTAGGCCATTCGGCCCTTCGAGCCTGCACCACCATTCAATAAGATCATGGCTGATCATTCACTTCAGTACCCCTTTCCTGCATTCTCTCCATACCCCTTGATCTCTTTAGCCTTAAGGGTCATATCTAACTCCCTCTTGAATATATCTAATGAACTGGCATCAACAACTCTCTGCGGCAGAGAATGCTACAGGTTAACAACTCTGAGTGAAGAAGTTTCTCCTCATCTCAGTCCTAAATGGCTTACCCCTTATCCTTAGGCTACGTGCCCTGGTTCTGGACTTCCCCAACATCGGGAACATTCTTGCATCAAACCTGTCCAGTCCCGTCAGAATTTTATGTTTCTATGAGATCCCCTTTCATCCTTCTAAACTCCAGTGAATACAGGCCCAGTTGATCCAGTTTCTCCTCATATGTCAGTCCTGCCATCCCGGGAATCAGTCTGGTGAACCTTCGCTGCACTCTCAATAGCAAGAACATCCTTCCTCAGATTAGTAGACCAAAACTGAACACAATATTCCAGGTGAGGCCTCACCAAGGCCCTGTACAACTGCAGTAAGACCTCCCTGCTCCTATACTCAAATCCCCTAGCTATGAAGGCCAACATACCATTTGCCGCCTTCACCGCCTGCTGTACCTGCATGCCCACTTTCAATGACTGATGAACCATGACACCCAGGTCTTGTTGCACCTCCCCTTTTACTAATCTGCCGCCATTCAGATAATATTCTGCCTTCGTGTTTTTGCCACCAAAGTGGATAACCTCACATTTATCCACATTATACTGCATCTGCCATGCATTTGCCCACTCACCTAACCTGTTCAAGTCACCCTGCAGCCTCTTAGCGTCCTCCTCACAGCTCACACCGCCACCCAGCTTAGTGTCATCTGCAAACTTGGAGATATTACACTCAGTTCCTTCATCTAAATAATTAATGTATATTGTAAATGGCTGGGGTCCCAGCACTGAGCCCTGCGCACCCCACTAGTCACTGCCTGCCATTCTGAAAAAGACCCATTTATCCCGACTCTCTGCTTCCTGTCTGTCAACCAGTTCTCTATCCACATCAGTACATTACCCACAATACCATGTGCTTTAATTTTGCACACCAATCTCTGTGTGGGACCTTGTCAAAAGCCTTTTGAAAGTCCAAATACATCACATCCACTGGTTCTCCCTTGTCCACGCTACTAGTTACATCCTCAAAAAATTCCAGAAGATTTGTCAAGCATGATCGGAGAGCTCGGACACGTGTCATGCTCCTCTTGTGCTATGTGGGAACTCAGGGACGCTTCCAATGTCCCTGACGACTAAATATGCGGGAAGTGAGTCCTGCTGCAGCTCCTGACAGACCACATTGCGGCAATGGAGCTGCGGGTGGATTCACTCTGGAGCATCCGCGATGTTGAGGATGCCGTGAATTGCACGTTTAGTGAGTTGGTCATACCGCAGGTAAAGGTTACACAGACAGATAGGGAATGGATGACCAGCAGGAAGAGCAGTGGAAGGAAGGTAATGCAGGGGTCCCCTGCGGCCATCCACCTCCAAAACAGATACACCGTTTTGGGTACTGTTGGGGGGGGATGACTCATCAGGGGCGGGCAGCAGCAGCCAAGTTCATGGCACTGTGGGTGGCTCTGCTGCACAGGAGGACAGGAAAAAGAGTGGGAGAGCTATAGTGTTGGAGGATTCTATTGTAAGGGGAATAAATAGACGTTTCTGCGACCATAATCGAGACTCCAGGATGGTATGTTGCCTCCCTGGTGCAAAGGTCAAGGATGTCTCTGAGCATCTGCAGGACATTTTGGAGAGGGAGGGTGAACAGCCAGTTGTCGTGGTGCATATAGGTACCAACGATATAGGTAAAAAACGGGATGAGGTCCTACAAGCTGAATTTAGGAAGCTAGGAGTTAAATTAAAAAGCAGGTATATTTCACAGTTTTCCTTAAGGCCAGCATCCGTGCAATGAGCACATGCCCGAGGACAAAATTCTTCTAAATTAAATTAAAAAGTAGGACCTCAAAAGTAGTAATCTCAGGATTGCTACCAGTGCCACGTGCTAGTCAGAGTAGGAATCGCAGGATAGCTCAGATGAATACATGGCTTGAGGAGTGGTGTAGAAGGGATGGATTCAAATTCCTGGGACATTGGAACCGGTTCTAGGGGAGGTGGGACCAGTACAAACCGGATGGTCTGCACCTGGGCAGGACCGGAACCAATGTCCTAGGGGGAGTATTTCCTAGTGCTGTTGGGGAGGAGTTAAACTAATATGTCAGGGGGATGGGAACCTATGCAGGGAGACAGAGGAGTAGAATGGGGGCAGAAGCAAAAGTTAGAAAGAAGAAAAATAAAAGTGGAGGGCAGAGAAACCCAAGGCAAAAATCAAAAAGGGCCACATTACAGCAAAATTCTAAAGGGGCAAAGTGTGTTAAAAAGACAAGCCTGAAGACTCTGTGCCTCAATGCGAGAGGAGTATTCGTAATAAGGTGGACGAATTAACTGCGCATGCAGCATTTAACGAATATGATATAATTGGCATCACTGAGACATGGCTCCAGGGTGACCAAGGCTGGGAACTCAATATCCAGGGGTATTCAACATTCAGAAAGGATAAACAGAAAGGAGGAGGTGGTAGGGTAGCGTTGCTGGTTAAAGAGGAAATTAACACAATAGTAAGGAAGGACATTAGCTTGAATGATGTGGAATCTGTACGGAAGGAGCTGCAGAATACTAAAGGGCAGAAAACGCTAGTGGGAGTTATGTACAGACCACCAAACAGTAGTAGTGAGGTTGGGGACAGCATCAAACAAGAAATTAGGGATGCGGCAGTAAAGGTGCAGCAGTTATCATGGGCGACTTTAATCTACATATAGATTGGGCTAACCAGACTGGTAGCAATACGGTTGTCGAGGATTTCCTGGAGTGTATCAGGGATGGTTTTCTTGACCAATATGTCGTGGAACCAACTAGAGGGCTGGCCATCCTAGACTGGGTGATGTTTAATGAGAAAGGACTAATAGCAATCTTGTGCGAGGCCCCTTGGGGAAGAGTGACCATAATATGGTAGAATTCTTTATTAAGATGGAGAGTGACAGTGTTAATTCAGAGACCTGAACTTAAGGAAAGGTAACTTCGATAGGTGATGTGAATTGGCTAGAATAGACTGGCGAATGATACTTAAAGGATTGACAGTGGATAGGCAATGGCAAGCATTTAATGATCCCATGGGTGAAAAACAATTGTACATCCCTATCTGGAGTAAAAAATAAAACTGGGAAGGTGGCTCAACTGTGGCTAACAAGGGAAATTAAGGATAGTGTTAAATCCAAGGAAGAGGCATATAAATTGGCCAGAAAAAGCTGCAAAACCTGAGGACTGGGAGAATTTTATAATTCAGCAGAGGAGGACAAAGGGTTTAATTAGGAGGGGGAAAATAGAGTATGAGAAGAAGCTTGCTGGGAACATAAAAATTGATTGCAAAAGCTTCTATGGATATGTGAAGAGAAAAAGATCAGTGAAGACCAACGTAGGTCCCTTGCAGTCAAATTCAGATGAATTTATAATGGCGAACAAAGAAATGGCGGACCAGTTAAACAAATACTTTGGTTCTGCCTTCACAAAGGAAGACACAGATAACCTTCCGGAAATACTAGGGGACCGAGGGTCAAGCGAGAAGGAGGAACTGAAGGAAAACCTTATTAGGCGGGAAATTATGTTAAGGAAATTGATGGGATTGAAGGCCGATAAATCCCCGGAGCCTGATAGTCTTCATCCCAGAGTACTTAAGGAAGTGGCCCTAGAAATAGTGGATGCATTGGTGATCATTTTCCAACAGTCTATCGACTCTGAATCAGTTCCTATGGACTGGAGGGTAGCTATAATGTAACACCACTTTTTAAGAAAGGAAGGAGAGAGAAAACAGGTAATTATAGACCGGTTAGCCTGACATCAGGAGTGGGGAAAATGTTGGAATCAGTTATTAAAGATGAAATAGCGCATTTGGAAAGCAGTGACAGGATTGGTCCAAGTCAGCATGGATTTATGAAAGGGAAATCATGCTTGACAAATCTTCTAGAATTTTTTGAGGATGTAACTGGTAGAGTGGACAAGGGAGAACCAGTGGATGTGGTGTATTTGGACTTTCAAAGGCTTTTGACAAGGTCCGACACAAGAGATTGATGTGCAAAATTAAAGCACATGGTATTGGGGGTAATGTACTGATGTGGATGGAGAACTGGTTGGCAGACAGGAAGCAGAGAGTCAGGATAAGCGGGTCCTTTTCAGAATGGCAAGCAGTGACTAGTGGAGTGCCACTCAGTGCTGGGACCCCAGCTCTTTACAATATACATTAATGATTTAGATGAAGAAATTGAGTGTAATATCTCCAAGTTTGCAGATGACACTAAGCTGGGTGGTGGTGTGAGCTGTGAGGAGGATGCTAAGAGGCTGCAGGGTGACTTGGATAGGTTAGGTGAGTGGGCAAGTGGATAAATGTGAGGTTATCCTCTTTGGTGGCAAAAACACAAATGCATAATATCTGAATGGCGGCAGATTAGGAAAAGGGGAGGTGCAACAAGACCTGGGTGTCATGATACATCAGTCATTGAAAGTTGGCATGCAGGTACAGCAGGCGATGAAGAAGGCAAATGGTATGTTGGCATTCATAGCTAGAGGATTTGAGTATAGGAGCAGGGAGGTCTTACTGCAGCTGTACACGGCCTTGGTGAGGTATCACCTGGAATATTGTGTTCAGTTTTGGTCTCCTAATCTGAGGAAGGATGTTCTTGCTATTGAGGGAGTGCAGCAACGGTTCACCAGACTGATTTCCGGGATGGCAGGACTGACATATGAGGAGAGACTGGATCGACTGGGCCTGTATTCACTGGAGTTTAGAAGGATGAGAGGGGATCTCATAGAAACATATACAATTCTGACAGGACTGGACAGGTTAGATGCAGGAAGAATGTTCCTAATGTTGGGCAAGTCCAGAATCAGGGGACACAGTCTAAGGATAAGGGGTAAGCCATTTAGGACTGAGATGAGGAGAAACTTCTTCACTGAGAGTTGTTAACCCTGTGGAATTCCCTACCGCAGAGCGTTGTTGATGCCAGTTCATTGGATATATTCAAGAGGGAGTTAGATATGGCCCTTAAGGCTAAAGAGATCAAGGGGTATGGAGAGAAAGCAGGAAAGGGGTACAGAGGTGAATGATCAGCCATGATCTTATTGAATGGTGGTGCAGGCTCGAAGGGCCAAATGGCCTACTCCTGCACCTATTTTCTATGTTTCTCTGTTTCTTCATGTTTAGTACTCAGATTGCTGTTCATTTGACATTGGTTAGTACTTAAAACAAAATTCACCATAAGTTATTATTAAAAGAAACATGTTTTTGATGCGAGTAGTGAATCTCGATTTCTGATTATTATAAAATGTTGACTGAGGGTGGGGTCCGTTATTTATCCCTCTAACACGTAGTTTTTAATTTATTTTTCATGAACAGACACCTCCAAAACTGGCAGTGTAACTGTGCAAATTTGGGTCTTGCGTTAGATGTTCCTTCAGGTATCGCGGTGCTAATCACTCCCGTAAGTGGTATGAGGGTCTTAATGTCTAGCTGTCCCCCTTCTATCCAATGTCTAACTATACCACAACATCCCCTGAGGTACATCTGGCCTTGTCTTACCCATGTTTCCTGGTGCATCTTCAAAAAGATTGGAGTGGTGCATGTGTTGAAAGACACAAATGTCTGGTGATCTGAACTGTATACTTGAGTCTTTCAGATGTGCACCACTCCGATCTTCTGGAAGACGGATCAGGAAACACTTGGTAAGCTATGGACAAATAGAAATCGGTAAGCTGCTTTATTTTACACCAAGCGAACAATAGTTACAAACAGACTCACTTAGTTCAATCAGTACAACTTGTGTTCATCTAATAACACAAAATAATGAACCGCTATACTTCTCGCCCTCCACCATCTGCCCTCTGCATTTTAACCTTCTGACTCCGGTGAAAACGTACCCTTGCAACTTTGTTTTTTTTTAAACTGACTGTTGATATATATTTCGTCTCCGTTTTTATCTCTCGCTTAACAACCGGAGGGGAGGGCCTATACCTGACAAGCACCAAGGAAAAAGAGTATGAGGTGTTTATCAATTACCGAGACCAGCTAATGAGTTGCTGATTGTTTACAGTCTGTGGGGAAATAATTTCAATGCGCATACGATTAGCATTTTTAATTACATTTCATCTCCACGTTGCTTTTTTCAAGCTTGTGTGAATGCATTTGTCTTCAATAACCCAACATTTAAATGTAAATCTCTCCCACATCCTTTCCATGGGAAAAATGGTCAAAAATCCCAAAACATGGTCCACCTTCTCCTCCCTCCTCCCCCCTCCTCTCTCCATGAATGAGGCCCCCACGAGAGCCCGATGGCTCGCTCACAAAGACCATGTATCCCTCATGACGTGCCACTACAACAAATTTTAATGATTGAAAAGAGCCAACAATCACACATCCTTTTTTCAATCATTAAAAATATGTTTCGGCATTCAGAAATCAATGAGCAAAGTGCCATGGATGCATTTGAGTGAACTTGAGTGGAACTCTGCCCTCAACTTCAGTGACCTGACTGCACAATTAATTGTAGCTTCTTAATGCTGTGAAGGTAGAGCTGATATTAAACTCATTGGTACAATACAAAAATGACATTAATGCGCTCATCTAATTCAACTCTGCATCTTCTAAAGGTCTTCCTCCCGAACAAGTTTCTTAATAGGCGCCAGCAGCCTTTGGTACCTCCTTCACATGAGTTTAGAATTGAATGTCAGTCGGCCATTCAGTTGTGGAGGTGCACAGCACAACACTGACACATCTGATCTTCACCTGATGTCCACGTGTACTTTCCAGCAACAGTGAGCACGACCCTTGCTTGATTCTTTCCCTTTGGCAATTGTAGTACCCACTTCTCCAGTGAAAATTGGCTAACTCAGTATGGATCAGTCTGGAATCGTGAGCTATTGGAAGAACCCTTTGCTCCCTTTTTCACTCACTTGCTTATGACTGCAAGCATGCTTTTTCTCCCTATCTTTCACTCGTTTCTCTCTTTCTCCTTCACCCTCCCTCAGTTAATGTGGCTGTAGGATTTTCTAGTGCTGGTATTCAGAGTTTCACCCACTTCCCAGAAAAAGAAAGCTTTTTGGAAGTGAGGCAACTTCAGCCCAAATGAAATGTTTTGGAATTGCTGGGCCTTGGAAAAGAGGAAGCTGCTATTCCTGGTGGTCTGCTATAGTGAATTATTGGCAGGGAGTAGCTGCCGAGGAAGGTGCTCCATGTGGGAAGATTTTGCAGTGAAAGTTTAAAAAGAAAAGGCGATTTGGTTTGCTTGATTGAAGGAGAGAGAACGTGATTACCATATAGAAATTGGTACAAGTGCATGCAATTCAAGATGGGTTATATTAAACCACATACGTATTGGTTTGTTTTTTCTTGAGAGTAAGATATTTATTGAAGATCCTATAGGTGTCCGGTGTCATCTGTACTGTTTGGGACATGAATCCATTCATGGTGTTTATTGTGCATGACTTTCATAACCATTAACATGTCTATTTTTGGTTTTCTTCTTCCATTCCTTTTCCTCCATGTTACTGTTACAGCTCCAACATCTCTGAATACAGATTTTGCAAACTTTGATGTGTTTGGAAGTTGTAATGCTTCTGATAATGTTGGAGGTTTCTCCTCAGCAAGTCTGCCACCTTTGCAGTCCGACAGTACAGGTAGTGCAGGTTGCAACTGCCCAGCTTTGCTTTTAGAAATTGTGAGGTGTGTGTCTGTTGGAACAAGGCAGCTCTAAAGGATTCAGTCAGTCCAGACAACGTTGGTTCTCGTTTTCAATCCATTTTCAATCCAAAATGTTGAGAATACAGTCCATCGGCATCTTGCAAGAGAAAAGCTAGGCCAATGCTTTGGGTGTAGGCCCTCCATGTATAGAAAGAAAAAAACATCATCTTTTCTCTCTTCAGATGCTGCATATTTTCAGCATTTTCTGTTTCTTATTTCTGATTTCTTTTTATCACATTTTATTTTCACAATTCCTTCTGTTTTGTTTTATTTGGACCCATTCTGTCATGTTTAAAGTGTGTGGATTTATGTTCCCCATTAAAATGAAGAGGGTTAGAAAAAGAATGGTAAATGAAAATAAAACACTAGAAATAGCAACAACTCACATTTATCTAGCGCCTTTAATGTAGTAAACCAGTCCAAGGCGCTTCACAGGAGCGTTAACAAACACAATTTGACACTGAGCCACGTAAGCAGATATTAGGACAGATGAAAGAGCTAGGTTTTAAGGAGCGTATTAAAGGAGGAGAGAGAGATAAAGAGGCGGGAACTCCAGAGCTTGGGGCCCAGACAGCTAAAGGCACGGCCGCCAACAGTGGAGCGATTAAAATTGGGGATGCTCGAGTCCCGAATTGGAGGAGAGCAGAGATCTCCGAGGATTGTTGGACTGGAAGAGGTTGCAAGGATGGGGAGGGGCGAGGACATGGAGGGAGTTGAAAGCAAGGGATGAGTACTTTAAAAGTGAAGTGTTGCCGGACCGGGAGCCAATGTATGTCAATGAACATGGGGTGATGGATAAATGGTACTTGGTGCGAGTTAGGATATGGGCAGCAGAGTTTTGGACAAACTCAAGTTTTTGTAGAGTGGAAGATGGGAGGCTGGCCATGAGTGCATTGGAATAGTCAAATCTAGAGGTAACAAAGGCATGGATGGGGGTTTCAGCAACAGATGAGCTGAGGCAGGAGCAGAGTC
Source organism: Pristiophorus japonicus (assembly GCF_044704955.1). NCBI lineage: Eukaryota > Metazoa > Chordata > Chondrichthyes > Pristiophoridae > Pristiophorus > Pristiophorus japonicus. The sequence goes on along the minus strand of NC_091982.1, from coordinate 256,388,025 downwards.
AGGCGATGTCACGGAGGTGGAAGTAGGTGGTTTTGGTGATGGAGTGGATATGTGGTTGAAAACCACAAATACAACACCGAGGTTGTGAATAGTCTGGTTCAGCCTCAGGCAGTTACCGCGAAAGGAATGGAGTCGGTGACTAGGGAATGGAGTTCGTGGCAGGGACCGAAGACAATGTCTTTGGTCTTCCAATATTTAGCTGGAGGAAATCTCTGCTCATCCAGTACTGGGTGTCAGACAAGCAGTGTGACAATTCAGAGATGGTGAAGGGGTCGAGAGAGGTGGTGGTGTGGTTAGAGTTGGCTGTCGTCAATGTACATGTGGAACCTGATGTGTTTTCGGTTGATGTCGCGAGGGGCATTGTGTAGATGAGAAGTAAGACAGGATCAAAGCTAGATCCTTGGGGTCTCCAGAGATAAGGTGCCAAACTAAGGATCATTGAATAGAAACAGAAAGGCACCAGGATTAGTTTCCAGCTAAGCTACAAACTCAATTAGGTGATGGGTCACTTTCAAGTGGAGGTACATGCTGAGTGAACATTGTGGTAATATTGTTAGTTGGAATTAACCGCTAGAATTGAAAGCTGGGATTGGGTATCATCATTATGAGGCAAGGTTACAAAAGCTGGAAATGTTTACACTGGAGAAGTAAAAGCTCAGGGTAATCTTACTGATGTGTGCAAGGCTCAAAGGTATCGAAAAAATAAATATTAGTGTATTTAACATAATCACAGGAAAGACAGCACAGACTGAAATTTAGAAGAGTGGGTGAAAAGACGAGTTGCAATTTAATTCTGCCGAAGGTGAATAGTATCTGAAAATTTGAGAGTTGAATAGGTACTGGGGCCAGCCAGATGGTAGTGCAATGGTATTTTCTAGTTGTGAATGTTCTTGTGGTCTGTTCCACACACGAATAGCTTATTTCCTGCCTGTTGCTTCGCAATACAGATTATCTGCCAATTTTTCTTACTTTGAAATATGGAACTTCTCCTACGTAATGAGAATTTTGAAATAGTTGGTCTGAAAACATATTTTAATTATTTTAAGCTGTTTATAATTAATAGCTCAACAGCTCTTCATTCTGAGAACATATGTTTATTTGGATTGACTCGACCCGGAAGACAGTACTTGAAGCTTGGCCTAATTTGTTGCCATGTCATTTGGTCTTGTGTCTGTAAAACACTTCACTTTTGTATTTAATTTCTGTTCTTCTGTTTCCCTATTGATGTCGCCTCCATATCTCCCCTCTTTCCAGTCTTCAGAACACTTTCATCAGGCTGCAGTTTTGGTGACTTTACCTCAGCTTTTCCTCTCCCAGCTGCCCACAGTAAGTGCTATTTTAGTGTAGGGACCTTGGCTCCAGTGTCTATTTTCTATGTTCAGCTCAGTCTTCGTGTTATTTATATTCTGTCCTTCCTCTTGTCCTAGTTTAAACTACCCAAGCTCATATTAGACATCCATAACTCTCAACAACAATAGCAACTCGTATTTACATAGCGCCCAACATCCCAAGGTGCTTCACAGGAGTACAGTATTATGAAACAAAAAAATTGACACCGAGCCACATAAGGAGAAATTAAGGCAAGTGACCAAAAGCTTGGTCAAAGAGATTGGTTTTAAGGAGTGTCTTAAAGGAGGAAATAAAGATAGAGATGCAGTGAGGTTTAGGCAGGGAATTCTAGAGCTTGAGGCCCAGGCAGCTGAAGGCACGACCACCAATGGTTGAGCGATTATAATCAGGGATGTCAAGAAGGCAGAATTAGAGGAGCGCAGCTATCTCGGGGGTGGGGGGGGGGGGGGATTATGGGGCTTAAGGGTATTGCAGAGATAGGGAGGGGCGAGGCCATGGAGGGATTTGAAAACTAGGATGAGAATTTTGAAATCGAGACATTGCTTAACTGGGAGCTGTTGTAAGGCTGTTTTGCTTTTTTCGCTTTGTTGCTTTAAACCTCGAATTATGCACACACTCAGTTGTAGTAAAGGCAGGATCGGGTCTTTGATTTAGACATTCATACTAAACAAGCTCTCTGCTTGCATAGGCTGCTTTCCAAGCAGTGACACACCTTTCGAGATTCCAGTGTCACTGGTGTCTGTGGTGTGTGTGTGTGACAAAAGCCAGCTCCATCCCTTTACACCTAAAAAGCCTTTGAACTATTATTTCTTTGCATTTAGACAATCACGGCTAACTGCTTTCTGAATTACTTTACACAAAACAGATTATTTAACATACAGATGTCATCAAATAGTAACAAGGTACTCAAATACAGACAATGTCATGAATTACTATTATAGTAACAAGGTACACTCAAATACTTAACGTTGTTTAACATACAGATGATGCCATCAAATAGTAACAAGGTACTCGAATACTTAACATACAGACAATACTCATTTCAACGGCTAAAAAGCAGCCTATCGTTTAGCAGCCTGTTTTAATCCAATCTTGAATCTTCCAATTTTTAACCCTTTCGATCTCCAGACCGTGTTGAAGCAAAGTGTTCAGAAATGTAGGCTTGCGCTCCCACAGGAACCAATGTAGATCAGAAAACACAGGGTGAGCGGGACTTGGTGCGAGTTAGGACATGGGCAGCCGAGTTTTGGATGACCTCAAGTTTACGTAGGGAAGAATGTGGGAAGCCAGCCAGGAGTGCATTGGAATAGTTAAGTCTGGAGGTAACAACGGCATGGATAAGGGCTTCAGCAGCGGATTTGCTGAGGCAAGGGCGGAGACGGGCGATGTTGCGGAGGTGAAAAAAGGCGGTCTTAGTTATGCTGTGGATATGTGGTCGAATGCTCATTTCACGGTCAAGTATGACACCAAAGTTATGAACAATCTGGTTCAGCCTCAGACAGATGTTAGGGAGAGGGATGGAGTCAGTGGCTAGGGAACGCAGTTTGTGGTGGGGACCAAAGACAATGGCTTCGGTCTTCCCAATATTTAATTGGAGAAAATTTCTGCTCATCCAGAACTGGATGTCGGACAAGCAGTCTGACAATTTAGAGACCGTGCAGGGGTCGAGAGAAGTGGTAGTGAGGTAGAGCTGGATGTCCTCAGCGTACATGTGGATACTGATGCTGGGTTTTCGGATGATGTCACCAAGGGGCAACCTGTAGCTGTGAAAGAGGAGGGGCCAAGGATAGATCCTTGGGGGACACCAGAGGTAACGATGCGGGGGCGGGAAGAGAAGCTGTTGCAGGTGATTCCCTGGCTACGATTAGATCGATAAGAATGGACCAAGCGAGTGCAGTCCCACCTAGCTGGATGATGGTGATGAGGCGTTAAAGGGTGGAGTGGTCAACAGTGTCAAACGCTGCAGACAGGTCAAGATGATGAGACAGTTTGCCGTTGTCATAGTCACAAAGGATGCCATTTGTGTCTTTGATGAGAGCCGTTTTGGTTCAGCGACAGGATGGAAACTGGATTGGAGGGATTCAAACACAGAGTTAGGGAAAGATGGACCCGGATTTGGGAGACAACAACACATTCAAGGACTTTGGAGAGGAAAGGGAGGTTGGAGATGGGGAGGTAGTTTGCAAGGACGGAGGGGTCAATGGTTGTTTTTTTTTGAGGTGAGGGGTGATGACAGCACATTTGAGGGAGGGGGACAGTACCTGAGGAGAGAGAACTGTTAACAATGTCAACTGACATGGGAGCCAAAAAAGGAAGTTGGTTGGTGGAAATAGAGTCCAGGGAGATGGAAGTGGGTCTCATTGACAAGATGAACTCAGAGATCATGAGGGGATATCGGAGAGAAACTGGAGAAAGATGTGAGGTCAGGGCTAGAGCAGGGGGGTCCTTAGAGGATGTTTGATCCAGTGGGTAAGGGGAAGGAAGAGGCAGATGAACGGATGATCTCAATGTAGGAGACAAAGAAGTCAATGAGCTCCTCACACTTCTTGTCGGAGGTGAGGGTGGAGACAGGGGAGAAGGGTTTAAGAAGACGGTTAGCATTGGAGAATAGAAGCCGGGGTTTTTCTTTGCATTTCAGATGATTATAGAATAGTGAGCAATTTTGGCAGACGAGAGCAAGATACGATAATGCTTTATGTGGGCCAACAGAGAAAAGACCTTTTAATCATTCAGTCTAGCCATATTGAAACCCTTGTGAAGAACAGTGCAGTGGGTTTATTTAATAGGTAAGCCCTTTTTGTTTGTATCTATGCCATTAGAAGCTTGAGACCCTGAGGATTTCTGCTCAGGGTTGTTGTCTATCATTTTGCAATATGGCTGTCTGCTGTTGTAATTCCAAAACCAGTGAGATCAATATAAAATGGACACCAGATTAAATCAACAAATACAAAAGTTTTGGCTCTCATTTCTGTCAAATGCCTGTCTAGTTTCTAACATTACGAATTACTTAATGCAGTCCAGATATTGGATGAAATTGAGCTTTGTTTACACCTGTTCAGGAAGGCAAATGGAATGTTGGCCTTTATTGCAAGGGGGATAGAGTATAAAAGCAGAGAAGTCCTGCTACAACTGTACAGGGTATTGGTGAGGCCACACCTAGAGTACTGCGTATAGTTTTGGTCTCCGTATTTAAGGAAGGATATATTTGCATTGGAGTCTGTTCAGAGAAGGTTCACTAGGTTGATTCCGGAGATGAGGGGGTTGACTTATGAAGATAGATTGAGTAGGTTGGGCCTATACACATTGGAGTTCAGAAGAATGAGACGTGATCTTATTGAAACATATTTGATAATGAGGGGGCTCGACAAGGTGAATGCAGAGAGGATATTTCCACTCCTAGGGGAAACTAAAACTAGGGGATATAGTCTCAGAACAAGGGGCCGCCCATTTAAAACTGAGATGAGGAGGAATTTCTTCTCTGAGGGTTGTAAATCTATGGAATTCTCAGCCCCAGAGAGCTGTGGAGGCTGGGTCATTTAATATATATAAGGCAGAGATAGACAGATTTTTGGGCGTTAAGGGAATAAAGGGTTATAGGGAACGGGCGGGGAAGTGGAGCTGAGTCCATGATCAGATCAGCCATGATCTTATTAAATGGCGGAGCAGGCTCGAGGAGCCAAATGGCCTACTCCTCCGATTTCTTATGTCTCCCAGTTTTGCTCCTCTGAATGCTTTAACTATTATGTTTCTGCTGCAAACATGTTTCGTATAAATTACATACTTTCTGATATGTAAATTATTTCCCCGCTAAGGTTGCTGTTTCAGTCTTTTTTAAAAAGCCACTCTCACAAATGCACTCAGGAGGAACTAAAGTAGCAAATTTTACAATAGCTCTCAGTTTTGACAATTCAAACCTTGTTAAATATGGGGCCTGAAATCGTGGCCTCTCCAGGCGCGCCCGTAGAGGCCCCACACGTTCCAGGTCTAGGTGTGCACTGCGCATATGCCTAAACCTGGAACTTGTGATCTGTCAATATTTCTTTTGCCAAATCACACGGGAGAAGGGCCTTAGAAACATAGAAAATAGGTGCAGGAGTAGGCCATTCGGCCCTTCGAGTCTGCACCACCATTCAATGAGTTCATGGCTGAACATGCAACTTCAGTACCCCATTCCTGTTTTCTCGCCATACCCCTTGATCCCCCTAGTAGTAAGGACTACATCCTTTTTGAATATAAAGAAGTGTGAGGAGCTCATTGACTTCTTTGTCTCCTACATTGAGATCATCCGTTCAGCTGACTCTTCCTTCCCCTAGCCCACTGGGTCAAACATCCTCTAAGGACCCCCCTGCTCTAGCCCTGACCTCACATCTTTCTCCAGTTTCTCTCTGATATCCCCTCATGACCTCTCAGAGTTCATCTTGTCAATGAGACCCACTTCCTGCTCCCTGGACCCTATTTCCACCAACCGCCTTACCGGGCGGTAATTTCAGCTGTTTGCCCAACTCCTGCCCAGTGAATGTCCTTAACACTCTTACGCCTAGTAAAAGCAGACGTAAGGCCTGCTTTTACTAGCATAAGAGTTTTAATAGAAAATAAAATGTTATAAAAAAAATTTCTATTGAAAACCCTGTCCATTTATTTTTACCCCTATTAAAACATATTAAAAAAAAATTCAAAAAAATTAATTTTTGTCTAAAACATTTAATTAAATTCAATTTCAATTAATTTTAAATATGAAGTGTTTTTCATATTTATTTAATTTGTTTGTTTTTGGGGTGTCCCCATTCATAGAAATGGTGATCTCCGTACAAATGGAACTCACCATTACTATGAATGGGGGTACGCCATTTTCATTGGTTGATCCAGCCCACGTGATCCCAGGATGCACATACGTTCCTGGAATACATGGGCCTGTACGCTGGGCTGCGCATCGAGGCCTCTGAGCCAAAGTCTTCGTTTCTCCAGGACTACCAGGTACAATCGTAAATAGCTTTGTGGTCGGAGGCATCTGCCCGCGGGAAGCCTCTTACCGCAAATTCAGGGCCGTTGTCGTGTGCACCATCTTGAAATGTTCTTCAACTCTAAGTCTTTCTATGTCGCATGTAGTTCAGAGATGAACAAAAACAGTCCTGGTGTGGACATCCACTTAGACTTAAATTAATTTCCTTTTTTCTTTTTGAGTGAATTGTCTTCACTGACTAGTGCTCAAGTGCGTTTCTCATTCATGGCTGCAACATGTTAGTACATCAAGGGCCCGAAATTGGTCAACATACCGCCCCCTACTGCCCGCGTACCGCCCAAAAATGTGATTTTGGTCAAAAAACACCTATATACCGCCGACATATCGCTCGGCGGAATATTCATCATTGACATACCGCCGAACAGTTTGCACACCATCCGTCGTGCAGGACCACCTGCATGCCGCCCAAAAAAGTGCAAGTTGCATGACGCCACCGGAGCTGCATATCGTCCTGAAAAAGATGGTTTTACGCGATGGTAAGTGGGCGGGAATGGGCAGAGTTCATGGATCCGCCATTTTGGAAATCGGGAACTGTCAGCTAAAGCAGACCTCTCTATTCCTGAGGTGAACAGTGATTTTACAGTGCAATTTAGTGGAAAAGGTATTTTTTATTACTGAGTAAGTTATTAAGATAGAAGGCATTTTAGTTACCTTTCATTGAAAAATATTGTGGAGATTTAAAAAGAATGGGGCCTGTACTATCTCAGCCTGTATTGCTGACTACTTGTCTAATGGAGGGACCAGATGTGAGAAGGTTTATTGAGCAGAGTTATAATGGAGGAGGTCGCAGACTGATGAGGAGGAGGAGGCATTACCCGCAAAGGATTTTCAGAGAGAAACGTTCATACTTGAACCTGACCGATCGACAGTGTGTCCAAAGGCTGTGCTTCTAAAAAGAGATGATCACTGAGATTTGCCAGCTCATTACCACAGACCTGCAGCCCAGTACCAGCAACATTACTGCACTCTCTGTCGAGATGAAGGTGACTGCGGCACTTTCCTTTTATGCATGTGGCTCTTTTCAGGCATCAGCTGGGGACATATGCTCTATTTCTCAGCACGCTACTCATCGCTGCATTCGACAGGTAACCGAAGCACTGTATGCATGCCGGATGGAATTTATAAACTTCTCAATGAGCAGGGAGGCACAGCTTTGGGATTTGCACGCATTGCCGGCTTCCCCAAGGTGCAGGGTGCTGTTGACTGTACCCATAGTGCCCTGCGAGCACCATTACAGGAGGCGGAGGTGTACCAAAACCGTAAGGGATTTCACTCCCTCAACGTGCAGCTTGTATGCGACCGTACACACCGCATAATGGCAGTGAATGCCAACTTTCCAGGGAGCATCCATGATGTGCACATCTTGCGTGAGAGCACAGTGTCTGACCTGTTCAAGCCTGAGCCACAAGGTGGATGCTGGGGGTCAAAGGGTACGGCCTCGCTACCTGGTTCTTCACCATCTCTTCCCCGCCCCCCCCCCCCCCCCCCCCCTGTGAAACCCTCACACACAAGCTGAGCAATGATATAATGAGCCATATAGCCACACGTAATATTATCGGTAAGACCATTGGAGTGCTGAAGCAGCGCTTTCGATGCTTGGACCGCTCGGGGGGCAGGCTGCAATATCACCCTCAGCAGGTTGCTCAGTCCACAGCGGTGTGCTGCATGTTGCATCATTTCGCAATCATGCGGGGACAGGAATTGCCGCAGGGGCCTGCGGGACCACCTGAGGAGAGAGTGCAGGAGACGGAGGAGGGAGAAGAGGACAATGAGGGGCAGGAGGATGACGAGGAGCTTTCCAGGTGAATCCATGGCACCACCTGCCCCCCCCCCCCCCACACCACAGCGGAGGGCACACTGAGCGTATGCCACTGCAAAATTGTTACATCAGCAGCTCATAAATTAACGCTTTGCTTGAATGTGGAGAGCTGCGTTTTGAGACCCTGATGACTGTTACCCCAAAAGCTTGACACAGCACAAGAGTGGTTAAATTCAATTCAAACATTTATGTAAAAATCTCAAATATACAACAATTTAAAAATTTTGTAAAACTTATAACTATAAAACAACTGTAACAACTTTAATAACAGCTTTAACCAAACTTTTACAGCTTTAATAAACTTTTACAGATCAAACTTCAATTATTCAATGAACAAGAACACAAAAAGTCCCTTTACTGTCCTCGACTGCGTGCTACACCAATCTTGGGACTGTTTTTCCCGGCCCCCACCCCCCCCTTCTCACTTCCACCCTTCCCTTTCCCAGTGCCCCTGAGCCTGGATCCCTCTATGCTGATACCAAGCCGGCGTGCAGCACCGCACCCAGAGTGTTGTCACTGTCATTGGGGGCCAGGCATTGCAGGTGCAATAAATGGGGCCTCAGGAGACGCTTGCGATGTGGAAGGCACGGCTTCAGGACATGGGAAGATGATGTCAGCTCCCCACCTTCAGGTGCTGTCGACCCGACTACTATGGCACGGGGGGGGGGGGTGTTCTGCGCCATGTCCTGATCCTGTCGATTGTCGCATGGCTTCGATGGCATTGGCGGTTCGCTCCATCACGGCGATCATACGTGACATATCCTCCGACTGCCGCGCTGATAGAGCCGCGATGTTTGTGGCTACTGTAGTCATGGCCTTGAGCGGTTCTCGACCTATGTCGACGCTGGCCTGTGACAGATGCACCATGTCCTGGTACACGCCTACAGCAACCAACCTTTCCTGCACCAACCTCAGTCGCTGCGGCAAAGGCGCTGCAATGCTGGGGGGTGCCTTGCTGCGCACCGCTTGGTCCCACAGAATCAGAGGAGCCATGGGGGGAATCCCCTGAATATAGACTCGGTGGTGGAGGATGTTCCAGCTGTCCCACATGGAGCTCTTGTATCCTTCTCCGTCTCCATCCCAGCTCCACCTCCACTGGCTGCAGGATCAGCGGCTCTTCCTCTTCCTCTTCCTCACCTCTGCCAGGGGTGAAGTCAGGAGAGGGCTGGGTGACGCCAGAGGTGGAGGCAGTGGGTCTGTGTCGCTGTGGTCTGAATCATCTGAGTCTGGAAGTGCAAAACAACATTTAAAAAAGCTTGGCACCAGGGGAGGGGTCAGGGTTACATGTATATAGTACAGTGACTTATTGTAGTCTGTCTTAAATGTCCACCACTGCTGCAGTACTGCATTACATATCGCAGACAGACAATACATATATGTATTGCGTTACATGGCCCCAACATTGCAGTACATCACGAAGCCAACATTACAGTGCAATAAACTTACATTACAACAGGCCAACATTACAATGCAATAAACTTACATTACAACAGGCCAACATTACATGACATGAGAGGACCGCGAAACAGACTGGATTGTGTTCCACTTACCACCCTGTGAGAGTGGCTCAGCTCCAATGCCAGTGGTGGCACAGTTGCTATCACCAACCAGGGACAGGGCACGGATCTCGATGTCAGTCAGAGGCTCCTTTCTCCCCCCCCACCCCCCCCCCCACCCCGGGTACGCCGCTGATCGGCTTCTTCTGCAGAAAGTAAATTAAATCAAAGTAAACATCTTCAATCCATTTAAAATCGCAGACACACACACACACACACACACACACACTAAAAAGAACACTGCATTGACCCTCCTGTCATTGCCTGAAAGCACGAATACATCGGCGTAACCTTAAGATAAATAACATCATCCGTGTGACACGGAACCTACATTTACATGGCACATGGGGGGATGCATAAATAAAATCATTGCTACTCTCACCAGGTCGTTCCACCTCATACGGCACCTTTCCCCAGTGCTTACCATGGTACTTGTGGAGGACACAGCCTCCCCAATCTCGTCTCGCATCCTGTTGTATTCCTTTGGGGGTGGTGGGGGAGGCTTTCCACAACCACCCTTCGTTAGCATGGAGTACCCGTTTTATGCTTGAGAAGGGCAGGTAACTCCGTCTCGTCTAAGGCAGGCGGCCTCAACCTCCAGACCATTTTGACATTTCTGCGTTTGATTTTTTTAAAAATATTCACAGAATATTTCCGTTATGATTTTTGCTTTGTAAAATATGTCGGTCTTATTCAAACTGTAGAATTATTAGTTCTTAGGAATACTTTTTAACTCTGCAATGTGATTTTAAAGTAACTGCCCGTCGACTAACTTGCTGCTCCTTCTCACTCTTCCCCCCCTCCAAGTCACTGCACATGCGCGGGTGATCCCTGACCCCCGAAATCACGGGCAAAACGCTCCTGCGAAAAAAATCGTGCATGCGCAGTTCAGTGCCGCATCATCCATCAAAGAGAAAGTCGATCTGGATTGACTATTCGGTTACGTACCGCCCGCTGCATACCACCAACATAATGGCGAAAAGATTTTGAACAATTTTGTCCTCTTCGGTCTCGGCGGTATGCTGGTGGTTTGAAACGACGTACTGCCGAGAAATAGGCGGACCTTATGCATCGACCAATTTCGGGCCCCAAGTGTCGCGATCTCCTTCGGATGAGACATTAAACCGAGGCCCCAGTCTGCGCGCTCAAGTGGATGGAAAAGATCCCACGGCACTATTTCGCAGAAGAGCGGGGGAGTTATCCCCGGTGTCCTGGCCAATATTTATTCATCAATCAACATAACATAAAAAATTATTATCTGGTCGTTTGTGGGAGTTTGCTATGTGCAAGTTGGCTGCCGCGCTTCCTACATTACAACAGTGACTACACTCCAAATGTACTTCATTGGCGGTAAAGCGCTTTTGAGACTAACAGTGGTCGTGAAAGGTGCTATATAAATGCAAGTCTTTTTCTTCTTTCTCTGCCATTGGGCTATGAGTCATTGTTTTAATGTAGAGATGAAATAGGATTCATGAGAAATTGGGATGTAGAATGGTGATATTGGTTGCTGTTCAATGCAGTAATCTGTTACTTATATATAGACTCCCAAATAACTGGTAGGCCTTAAAAATAGCTTATTAGCACAGTGAGTGTGCTGTTTGCCAAAGATGCAGGCTCTTTTTTACATGCTCTTATTGCAAGATAATGAAATGCACAATATGACTTTACATCCTATGAACGCAGTTTTCCTCCCCCTCACCTCGCACAGCATGTGGACGCCTAGGTTAGCCCATGTAAGGTCTCTATACGGTAATCAAGAAAATATCAATCTAACCTTGGCCAGAAATGGAAGTCAGATTGCATTAAAAAAAAATTTTTTGGTGTAAATAAAGTGAGGCCTGGAGGCTTCTCTTCCAAGATGTCTTGATCCCAGGAGCATGCAGATGATTGCAATCCTTCATTGAGAAGGACCTGTCGTTGACTTGCCGCACCAATCATGTGCGAGAACTGGTCCAGCTATGACTTCTTTCCCCATTCTCAGGTGGCAGATAACTGGTGGAATAGAGCAGTGTTCCCCAACAAGTTTTGAACAATTTTCCAAAAATAATGCTATTTCTGATGCTTGTAAATGCTTTCCACCTGAGGCAAGTAACTGGCACAACATCAATAATGCGGAGTTTGCAGGTTAAGATATTTATATAGGATTTTAAACCATGGTTTCCTATTTCTACACAATTGTTGCTGAATTTTTTTCCTAATCGGAGAATAATGAGGCTAACATGTACTCTACCCGAGTGTATGTGAGGAGGGCATTTAGCTTGTGTAAATAATGCTACATTTTGATTAGGACATTTTTTAAATTGAAGTAAAGTTCAGCATTTGGAGGGGAACTTTATTTAGTAATAGTGGAATAAGTTAAAGAACTGTGAGTACACTGAGTTTCAGAATCCCAACAAGTATATACCAAGGAACCAGACAAATCCTTAATTCCTTCTATCAGCTCCTCAATAAGGAGCTGTTTGGGGTTTACCACCCTGCTGGAGTCTAAGAGCGAAAGATTCCTGAGTTTGGCTTGCTGAGCGGCCTTGCATCACCCAGTTTGGATTGAATTTGAGTTCACCTTACCAAGCCTTAAATTAAGATACCCACAAGCTATTGAATGAATGGTGACTCTTTCTTACCGAATTATCAAGGCAGAAGTCAGGCAACAAGTTATGCACTAACAACTGTTTATTGACTATGAAATCACAATTTTCACTACTTAATTGTAAAAACTGAGTATACTATCAATTAATAGATATTATTAGCTATAGGCAGGGTTACCTATAATTTTAATAAAATTAATATTAACAAAATGAATAACCAAAGTTGTAAAAGAAATTCATTAATGTCTCCATAATTCAGCACTAATAAAATTTGAGACTGTTAAATTATAGTTGAGATCAGTGTCTGAGACAACCGCAAATTGGTAAAATTAAATTAGGATTAAATCTCTAGATAGCTGGCAAGTTAACAACGTTAGACAGCCTGTCTATTGGATTGTTTAAAGTCTATATGCTGGTGGTTAGCAATGTTTCCAGAGCTTATACAGCCTCGTCCTTATGAGCAGCGTGGTTGAGTCAATCCTTGCTGGGACACAGGTATTAGCTTCTTAAACATCGAGTTGATAAGTGGTGACATGGTAATCTGTTCCACTTGGATCGTCCGTCTAAATCCACCTTGTGCACAGTGGCAATATCTGAGATAGCTGGCCTCCCTTGATCTCAAACATTTTACAGTTAAGTGACGCACGCACTTCTGCAAGTATCTGGATGGTATAGCTATTCAAGTTGACTCTTACTGTCTGTCCTGGAAACGCTTGGTACGTTTCTACATCTGCTAGGTAAAGGTTACTACAGAAGAAAACTAGCGAAGACAAGTAGAATCTTCTAACTAACGAGTTCTAATGAGGACAAACCAGGTCTAGGCGAGTCTGAGGGAATCTGCTGAGTCTGCCAAGCACTCCTATTATATACCTTAAATATAATTAAACCCCTTTCCAACAACAACAACTTGTATTTATATAGCGCCTTTAACAGTGAAACGTCCCAAGACGCTTCACAGGAGTGTTATGAGATTTTAAAAATTTGACACCGAACCACACACGGTGTAATTAGGGCTGGTGACCAAAAGTTTAGACAAAGAGGTTTTAAGGTGCGTCTTAAAGGAGGAAAGAGAGGTTCAGGGAAGAATTCCAGAGCTTGGGGCCTAGGCAACAGAAGGCACGGCTACCAATGGTTGAGCGATTATAATCAGGGATGCTCGAGGGCAAAATTAGAGGAGCGCAGACATCTCCGGGGGGGGGGGGGGGGAGGGGGAGGTGGGTGTTGTGGGGCTGGAGGAGATTACAGAGATGGGGGGGGGCGAGGGCCATGGAGGGATTTGAAAACAAGGATTAGAATTTTGAATCGAGGTGTTGCTTAACCAGGAGCCAATGTAGGTCAGCGAGCACGGGGCTGATGGGTGAGCTGTACTTGGTGCGAGTTAGGACACAGGCAGACAAGTTTTGGATCACCTCTAGTTTACGTAGGGTAGAATGTGGGAGTTCAGCTAGGAGTGCATTGGAATAGTCAAGTCTCGAAGTAACAAAGGCATGGATGTGGGCTCAGCGGCAGATTTGCTGAGGCAAGGATGGAGACGGGCGATGTTAGAGGTGGAAATAGGCGATCTTAGTTATGCTACGGGTACGTGGTCGATAGCTCATTTCAGGGCCAAATATGATACCAAAGTTGCGAACAATCTGGTTCAGCCTCAGACAGATGTTAGGGAGAGGGATGGAGTCAGTGGCTAGGGAACAGAGTTTGTGGCAGAGACCAAAAACAATGGCTTCAGTCTTCCCGATATTCAATTGGAGAAAATTTCTGCTCATCGAGAACTGGATGTCGGACAAGCAGTTTGGCAATTTAGAGACTGTGGAGGGATGGAGAGAAGTGGTAGTGAGGTAGAGCTGGCTGTTTCCACAACATGTGGAAACTGACGCGTGTTTTTGGATGATGTTGCCAAGGGGCAACATGTAGATGAGAAATAGGATCCATCCAATTGATCAGTCTGAGTGACACATGTAGCAAAAGGTTCCCTCTTTCTGGTGTCAATCACTTCTAGCAGTAAGTAAGTGACCTAGGAAATCTCAGGATAGCCCTCTTTACTTTTCAGTCTCTTCTTTAACAAAGGGTCCCGCACAGGACATAAGAACATAAGAAATAGGAGTAGGCCATACGGCCTCTCGAGCCTGCTCCGCCATTTAATACGATCATGGCTGATCCGATCATGGACTCTGGTCCACTTCCCTGCCCGCTCTCCATAACCCCTCCTTTATTCCCTTTAAGAAACTGTCTATTTCTGTCTTAAATTTATTCAATGTCCCAGCTTCCACAGCTCTCTGAGGCAGCAAATTCCACAGATCCACAACCCTCAGAAGAAATTTCTCCTCATCTCAGTTTTAAATGGGTGGGCCCCTTATTCTAAGATTATGTCCTCAAGTTCTAGTCTTCCTTATCAGTGGAAACATCCTCTCTGCATCCACCTTGTCAAGTGCACTCATAATCTTATACGTTTCGATAAGATCACCTCTCATTCTTCTGAATTCCAATGAGTAGAGGCCCAACCTACTCAACCTTTCCTCATAAGTCAACCCCCTCATCTTCGGAATCAACCTTGTGAACCTTCTCTGAACTTCCTCCAAAGCAAGTATATCCTTTCCTAAATATGGAAACCAAAATTGCACGCAGTATTCCAGATGTGGCCTCACCAATACCCTGTATAACTGTAGCAAGACTTCCCTGCTTTTATACTCCATCCCCTTTACAATAAAGGCCAAGATTCTATTGGCCTTCCTGATCACGTGCTGTACCTGCATACTAACCTTTTTATGTTTCATGCACAAGTACCCCCAGGTCCCGCTTTACTGCAGCATTTTGCAATCTTTCTCCATTTTAAATAACTTGCTCTTTGACCTAACACTTTCCAACATTATACTCCATCTGCCAAATTTTTGCCTACTCATTTAGCCTGTCTATGTCTTTTTGCAGATTTTGTGTGTCCCCCTCAAACATTGCTTTTCCTCCCATCTTTGTATCGTCAGTAAACTTGGCTATGTTACTCAGTCCCTTCCTCCAAGTTGTTAATATAGATTGTAAATAGTTGGGGTCCCAGCACTGATCCCTGCGGCACCCCACTGGTTACTGATTACCAACCCGAGAATGAACCATTTATCCTTACTCTCTGTTTTCTGTTAGTTAGCCAATCCTCTATCCATGCTAATATATTACCCCCAATCCCGTGAGTTTTTATCTTGTGCAGTAACCTTTATGTGGCACCTTGTCAAGTGCCTTCTGGAAGTCCAAATACACCACATCCATTGGCTGCCCTTTATCCACCCTGTTCGTTACATTTACATCCTCAAAGAATTCTAGCAAATTTGTCAACCATATGATTTCCCCTTCATTAATCGATGCTGACTCTGCCTGACTGAATTTTGCTTTTCCAAATGTCCTGCTACTGCTTCTTTAATAATGGACTCCAAAATCTTCCCAACCACAGCTGTTAGGCTAACTGGTCTGTTGTAGTGTCCTGCTTTTTGTCTGCCTCCTTTTTTAAATAGAGGCGTTACATTTGCAGTTTTCCAATCTGCTGGGACCTCCCCAGAATCCAGGGAATTCTGGTAAATTACAACCAATGCATCCACTATCCCTGCCGCTACTTCTCAAGACCCTAGGATGCAAGCCATCAGGTCCAGGGGATTTATCTGCCTTTAGTCCCATTATCTTAATGAGTAACACCTCCTTAGTGATTGTGATTGTGTTAAGTTCCTTCCCCACTATAGCCCCTTGACTAGCCACTGTTGGGATATTGTTAGTGTCCTCTACCGTAAAGACTGATACAAAATATTTGTTCAGAGTTTCTGCCATCTCCATGTTCCCCATTTCTAACTCCCCGGTCTCGTCCTCTAAGGGACCAGCATTTACTCTAGCCACTCCTTTACAGTGGTCACAGGAAGGCCAATGGAATATTGGCCTTTATTGCAAAGGGGTTGGAGTATAAAAGCAGGGAAGTCTTGCTACAGTTGTACAGGGTATTGGTGAGGGCAGTGAAGGGAAAGGTGGAAGGAAATTAAGACTTTAGACTGGCTGGCAAAAACTGGCAGGACCAAATAATGCATGGCATATTTGTGTTGCCACCTAAGAACTATTGACTAGGCCTGTTTCTTCCAAATAGGATTCCTTTATCTAAGTCTTTATGGCTTAATTCGCTTTAGGAACGTTCATGGTTTTAATTAGTTTCTCTTTCACAGTCATTTCCTCGCATTCAGTTCAACTGGCAGATGAAGTATAATGTGGATAAATGTGAGGTTATCCACTTTGGTGGTAAAAACAGAGAGACAGACTATTATCTGAATGGTGACAGATTAGGAAAAGGGAAGGTGCAACGAGACCTGGGTGTCATGGTACATCAGTCATTGAAGGTTGGCATGCAGGTACAGCAGGCGGTTAAGAAAGCAAATGGCATGTTGGCCTTCATAGTGAGGGGATTTGAATACAGGGGCAGGGAGGTGTTGCTACAGTTGTACAGGGCCTTGGTGAGGCCACACCTGGAGTATTGTGTACAGTTTTGGTCTCCTAACTTGAGGAAGGACATTCTTGCTATTGAGGGAGTGCAGCGAAGGTTCACCAGACTGATTCCCGGGATGGCGGGACTGACCTATCAAGAAAGATTGGATCAATTGGGCTTGTATTCACTGGAGTTCAGAAGAATGAGAGGGGACCTCATAGAAACGTTTAAAATTCTGACGGGTTTAGACAGGTTAGATGCAGAAAGAATGTTCCCAATGTTGGGGAAGTCCAGAACCAGGGGTCACAGTCTGAGGATAAGGGGTAAGCCATTTAGGACCGAGATGAGGAGAAACTTCTTCACCCAGAGAGTGGTGAACCTGTGGAATTCTCTACCACAGAAAGTAGTTGAGGCCAATTCACTAAATATATTCAAAAGGGAGTTAGATGAAGTCCTTACTACTCGGGGGATCAAGGGTTATGGCGAGAAAGCAGGAAGGGGGTACTGAAGTTTCATGTTCAGCCATGAACTCATTGAATGGCGGTGCAGGCTAGAAGGGCTGAATGGCCTGCTCCTGCACCTATTTTCTATGTTTCTATGTTTCTAACTACTGCCTCCATTTTGAGTGGCATCTTTAAGCTAAAACTCAATTTTGAGAACAAATGAGCCAATTTAAAGGGCATTTTCTTTAGATTGTAACCCTTTCTATTGTAAGTGTATTTTGTAGCAAATCATCGTGTTTTTGTGTTCTGTATTTGCTGCTATGGTTTCTGTAGTGCTGATGGCCAACTTTTCTCCGACGACTCTTGTTCTTCTCTTAACAGGTGGATCCTCTGCATCAACTAATGCTAACTTTGCAAATTTTGATAACTTCCCAAAATCTTCTAGTGCCGACTTTGGAACTTTCTGTTCCTCTGGGAATGACACATCAGTAATCAAAGCGCAAGCTGTTACTCAAGATAAATATGCAGCACTTGCTGACCTGGATAATGTTTTCAGCTACAGTACATCTACACAAGGTAAAACCACACCTGTACATTACTCAGCTGCAGTAAGGCAGTGAACTATGTTGCAGTAAAGGTAGTTGAGTCATCAGTCCTTCATTACCTAGCCTAAATGGCTTTTTGACATGTGTGAGCTTGGGCAATGAGCATTTTCGTAGCATTGGACGGTTTTTGGGAAGATGGGGAGGTATTATAGCTGAGCCTCATCATCTCACTGACATTTACACACATGCATGTCCCAGCAGCAGGAGTGGGAGCACCCGTCTGACCTGATGCCTGTTATATCCCCACTGCTGCCCAGCTGAAATCACCAAAAATACCTGTGGCCTTCCTGGTCTGTTTAACTCCGTAACGCATCACCAGTGCATATACCCACTGAGTCTTTTTTAAACCCATCAAATCACGAAATTTGTTTGGGGATTTTTTTAATTCAAATTTAGTTCCTTACATTTTCATGAGATTCAGGAACAGCCCTTATTGAGATTAGTTACCTCTAACAATAGTACAGTTGTTCATGACAAAATATTAGAAAGGAGCTACTGTTGGAGGTGAGGAATCTATGATTAAAGAGGAAATATTCGACTAATTAGTATCTCTTGTCATGATTGATGAATAACATTATATCGTGGGATGCAGTGGAGGATGCTGACTGACCCATTTTAGCTCAATATGGCTGTTATGTCATCAGGCCCAGCAATTCGGTTAAATAAAAATCTTTCACTATTTTTCATTTTTCTTAAACAAATTAAACCTCAATTATTATTTTAATATCAATGTTTTCACAAAAGCTGATATTTGATATTTGCATTATTTTAAGTTCTAAAGTATGCTCTTACAGGCTCCGTAATCATCTTTTTGAATTATTTATTTTTGTTCCTCCCTCATATAGGGGCAAGTAGTCAACTAACCAATTTCGGCTCAACGTCTGTTGGACCTTCTGCGATGACTGCCAATCAGTCAAGCTCCTCAACAAACAAGTATGCAGCACTAGCAGAATTATATAATGTCTTTAGCTCTCCGGCACCCACTAGTAATGTATTTAGTGTAAACAGGTAAAGTGCGCGGTCTCCCTGGCACTTTAGAACATAGACTTTCTAAACTCAAAACAGAAATGCTGCATGCAGCAAGTTTACAGTCCTGGAGCTGTGGCCACGTGAAAACCTAACCCTGTGAATCATCCTCCAAAGACAGGACTGTCAGATTTAGGTGAAAATTCAGCAAAGATTCACTGGATAAGATTTTCCTTCCTCTCACTCCAGTATTGTACAGTCTTGTTTTTAGTGAATGAGCTGTGGGTTTGGGGGATTATTTTACAAGGATATCTCAATAACTATTAATTTTATGGATTACTATAATGAGAAATAGTTATCAAAAGAGCCTAAACTGTTGCATTATATATTTGCTTATAGCTGTACAAAAGCTTGCGCGATAATGTATTTTTATTTTAAAAAGCTAAGGTATATACATGTGGTTAGGGTCTTGTTCTTTGAAAGAAGTTCCACCTCTGCGTAAAATAGGCTATTACTGATTGGGGAGAGGGAGTAGAAGTAGGCCAGATTGCCAAGGGCAGTCCCTTTTAAAGGACTTTGTCAGCTGCATTCATCTTGATCAAAATATCTTCCTCCTACTCTGGCATATATAAGGATTCATTCTGGGCCATGACCTTGGTTCATGTGTCAGCTGTGGCTCAGTGGGTAGCACACTCACCTCTGAGTCAGAAGGTTGTGGGTTCAAGTCTCACTCCAGGGACTCGAGCACACAAAATCTAGGCTGACACTCCAGTGCATTGCTGAGGGAGTGCTGCACTGTCAGAGGCGCCGTCTTTCGGATGAGACGTTAAACCGAGGTTCCATCTGCTCTCTCAAGTGGGTGTAAAAAAGATCCCACGGCACTATTTTGAAGAAGAGCAGGGGAATTATCCCCGGTGTCCTAGCCAATATTTATCCCTCAATCAACATAACAAAAAAAAAACACATTAATCTGGTCATTATCACATTGCTGTTTGTGGGAGCTTGCTTCTACACAAATTGACTGCCGTGTTTCCAACAACACTTCAAAAAGTACTTCATTGGCTGTAAAGTGTTTGAGACATCCGGTGGTCGTGAAAGGCACTATATAAATCCAAGTCTTTTTTCTTTGACCTTATGAGACGGCATTGTTCTCGACATCAGTGGATAAACATCTTGCATTTAACATGAGCATTAAATGGTGAGGCTTTCCTGGATGTATGGAGAGATGACAACTGCCTATTACTAGTTCTGTGTTTATCTGCCCCCCCCCCCCCTCCCATGCCCCTCCTCTTCAAGAGGTGTGCGCTAAATTGGTGATTCTTCAGGTTGCTGTGCCACACATTGTTCTCCAACTGAGTTAGCAGATCTGTCTGTCTGGAAACCTGAAAGTTTGATCAATGTCGAGCAACGGGAAGTTCAAGAATTAAGTTTTACTCGGTATGGAATTAAGAGAATATTTTTTCCAACCAGATCTCAGGAATTTGCAGAAAAAGCTGTTCTTCTGGACATTGTGCAACTTCAGAAGACAGTGTTGTAGACATCAGTCACTGGGAAAGGTCCATGATATTCAACATCAATTTTAAAACCAGTAACCAGCATAACCAGAGGCAGATAATGAGGCGAGCAGAAATAGGCCAACTGAAGTAGTCCGCAGTGGACTGATACTGAAGTGCAAGGTATCCCCCAGAGGAAAATAGTATTGATAACTAAGTGGGGGGAAAAAACTTAATGAAACTTTCTAATAAATTTTTTTTAAATCTTTCAAATAATCTATTCGAGGACTATTTCTAGAATGAATAAGGGCAACGTTTACAGCAGTGAAAAGGCTGATGAGACATTTCTAGGAACATTGTGGCTAGGCAATTTCCTCTTTGTCCCCTCCTCATTCAAATCTTATTTATATGTGGAGGTGGAACAAACATGGATGAAATCACCATTACCCCTCCTTATTTACCCCTTCCTCTTTGTTAGTTTTACCCCATATGCTACATAGAAATCCTTAGCTGAGAAACTTGTAGGGAATCATACTGAAACACCAGGAAGATGCAACTGCTGTGATGTAATGTTCTTAAATTCCAAGCTAACAGCTCATCCTGTTGCTGTTTTCTTTGGCTTTTATTCCATTACAACGTCCATAAATTGCTTCATATTTATTTCGGATTTCTGTCCATTTGACCTGTCCATTGTCCCTTTGTCCCCATGCCACCAGATAAGCATGTGAGGCCCCAATCATGTGTATGTTCATGTAATAAACTGTCCATTTTTGTCGTAACAGTAAATGGAAAACGGTTTAAAGTTCCAGCAAAGGCTGTGTGAGCGTCTTTTAAATGTCAGTTAATGAAGCAACATGAGATATAGCAGACCCTCTTATTGACCAGAGAAAATCCCAGTCTTCAGGATTTCGTCATAACTTTCAAGTTTTTATTGTCGTCATGACATGAAAATAATTAAAATGTTTCTATGAAACCTTTCCATCATTTGGTGTTCCTCAGTCACTTGCCCTTGAAAACCATGGCAATAGCAAAATGTTAAAAACAGACAAAAACTGGGTTAATGCTGTTTCTGTTTTGAAGTTAGTAACGTTCTGGTATGGAGACAGGACTATGTTTAACGTTCTCACCGACTCATGAGAGAGTGCAGAATTTTAGTTCATTTGGTCTAATGTTTATGGAACACTAGATCACATAGATATCATCTTTTTCCAAAGACGTGTGTGTAATTTTGTTGGGCTGTGTGCAATGATAGATTTACTTGAAATAAAAAATTGTTTTGTTTTCATGTAAGACTCCACACATCATTCAGGTAAGGAAAGAAACGCAACCAGAAAAATCAGATGGCTGCCTGTCCCTTCCAGAGATTTCAGTCCAGAACTACATGATCTTCACTTACTGCATCAGTAAAACCTCCAATCCCTCTCCCCTCTGCTGCGTCGTCTCCCAATGTTCGTATCAGTTAATGTCATGGGCTGGTCCTCTCTCTGGGTGAAGTCAGCAGTACACCGAGCCTGTCCAGTCATTTCTTGCAGCGAAAAACCTTTTCACCAGTTTGTTTGCATGGTTTTGCATGTGCTCCCGAAGTTGTATGCTGTTTACTGTTGTAAAATTCCGCAGTGGGTTCAGGAAGTCATTCCAATGGCAGATTTGCAATTGCAAGCTTCAAACATAATTAATTTTAAATGGAGGGCCCTTGTAGCCGCAAGTAAAGCAGACAAATAATGAGGACAAACAACTAAATACCTGCATTTCAAAGACACAGTCATTTACATTACAGAACAAGAGAACACCTCAAAGAGTTGTTTGTTCCAGCTCCTAAAGAGGCTATCTGCTGATTAAAATGACTACTTTAGGTAAATGTCATTCTAAACCTAATCACTTTAAGTGTGCCTTTCCTACTTTTTTTTTGATGCTGAACTGGGACGAGCCAGGAGTGCACCGCTCTGTGTGACCACCTGATACTATGCTCTGCTTGGAAGCTGTAGTCACACTGGTGCTGAACTTGTAGTCTGAATGCTGAGACAAGTTATCAAAGTTCAGCACAACCACGCCAGAGTTTCAGTCCCTGTGCACAATGAGTCCAGCCTCCGGCGATGCAACCATCCAATCAAGCCAATGATTTTGTGAGAATTGCACCATAATCAGTGACTTAGATGAGTGGACCGAGTGTAATATATCTAGGTTTGCTGACGATACAAAGCTAGGTTGGAAAATAAGTTGCGAGCAGGACACAAAGAGGTTGCAAAGGGATATAGACAGGTTAAGTGAGTGGGCAAGAACATGGCAGGTGGAGTATAATGTGACGTTATCCACTTTGGTAGGAAAAGTAGAAAAGCAGAATATTTTAAATGATGAGAAACTGGAAAATGTTGGTATTCAGAGGGACCTGGGTGTCCTTTTACAGGAATCACAAAGTTAGCAGGCAGGTACAGCAAGCAATTAAGAAAGCAAATGGTATGTTAGCCTTTATTACAAAAAGATTGGTGTATAAGAGTAAATAAGTCTTACTGCAATTATATAGAGCCTTGGTGAGAACTCACCTGCAGTACTGTGTACCATTTTGGCCTCCTTACCTAAGGAAGGATATGCCTGAGAGGGAATGCAACAAAGGTTTACCAGACTGATTCCTGGGATGGGGGGGATTGTCCAATGAGGAGAGATTGAGGAGACTAGGCCTATATTCCCTAGAATTTAGAAGAATAGAAAGTGATCTAATTGAAACCTAAAATTCTTACAGAGCTTGACGGGATAGATGTTGGGAGGATGTTTCCCCGTGGCTGGGGAGTCTAGAACTAATAAGAGTCACAGTCTCAGAATATGGGGTCGGCCATTTAGGACTGTGATGAGAAGAAATTTCTTCACTCAAAATGTTGAATGTTTGGAATTCTATATCTAAGATGGCTTTAGATGCTCAATTGTTGAGTATATTTAAGAGATCGGTGGATGTTTGGATATTAAGGGATATGGAAAGGTGGCGTTGAGGTAGGTCAGCTATGAAGAGCAGGCTCGAAGGGCTTACTCCTGTTCCTATTTCTTACGTTCTACCACTGAGTACTTCCAATAGAGTAAGCATGACCTGTGGAATGCACTGACCCCTGAGTCAAGGAAGCCATTTCTAAAGAATGCCTTAAAACCTAAGGTCTTGACCTTTCCTATAAGGGAAAGTGTTGCTGAACAAAGTGATTACTAGCAAAAATGAAAGTGCATGGAATTGGATGCAACTTTGCGACATGGGTTGGAAATTGGTTGGGAGGTAGGAGATGGAGAGTAGGAATAAAAGTGACAAAATGTGTGCTTCCCTAGACTATTTAGGAAGTGCCAGGTGACCAAGAGATGGGCTACATTTATTCCCATTTTTTTTTTGTGGCCTTGTGTTCTACCCTAATCTGGGTATTTGTTACTGAAGCAAATCCTTAAAACCTGGAGCATTTCTGTTGGTTACCCTGCCAAATATCCTTGGCAGTTTACCCTGGATGGTGGACATGTAATCTTTGAGTGTTTCTGCTTTCACATCACCATCAATAAAGACAGTGTTCTAATTATTTTGAGTGAGTCATTCCCCACCCACTACATGCTAAAACCACAATTCATCTCGCCATCAAGAAACACCGTTATCTGTAAATATGAGCTGATCATTTATTTCCAGTTGTTTTTTGGCTTAGCAACATTTTGCCAGAGTGGAAATGACCTCACCTGGATAATTTAAAAATTGGACACAATGGAAGAATAGCATTAAGAAATAAACAATTTCCAAAGCTAAGACAGTTGGTAAAATCTGCCCCCTTAGGATCATATATATGTAAACCAAGTTAATTTTCTATTTTTAAAATTGTGCAGCAATCAGTTAATGGTGGATACATTGCTTATACATCTCTACCATCTAACACTTCTTGTCTCAGCTGCCAGGAAGCTCGTGCAGTCTGGTAGACCTGTGCTTAACATGGCCCGTCAATCTGAAGCAGATGGGTCTTGTGAGATGCCACTGTAGGGGGCAATGCGGAGTATAACTAAATGGACAGAATTTACAACACAAACCGACCATTTGGCCCAACTAGCCTCCTCCCACCCCGCATCTAACCCTATCAGCATATCCTAAATGACACACAATGTTTTGCTTATCATATGTTGTTTGAGTGAAGGTTAGGGTTTACATATTTGCCAGATCCTCTCATTTGGACTAATTTCTGTTTTTTAGTGGCCCATAATTTCCTTGTGTGTTTTTTTTTAAGAATCCCTAGTTTTCAAGGACACTGATCTGTATGAGCAGAGTTTGTCAATGCTCTGAAGTGTTTACATTTTCAGTTGTTTAAACCATATCCTTTTACTGTCTATTGAGCACACTAAAATATTACATGTTTAATAGTTCTATCTATTCCAGTGTTACAGGCAGGGGTTTTCTCTCCTTCCTAAAGATCATAAGGGAGTGAGTCTACGCATCTCTTCACAAAACCGAATATACCGCCTCTGGTCGAAAAGAACTGGAGATGACACAGCAAGGGGGCAGTCTTTATAGACACAGTAAGTGAAGATCACACAGATCTGACCTGAAACCTCTTAAAGGAACAGGTATATCTGATTTTCCCAGTTACGTATCTCTCCTCACCTATGGTATATGGGGTCTAAACTTCTTTCAAAGAATGGTTGTTACACCTAAAGGTGAGTAATCCATCTTCAAAATGGAGGTTGATTACAATCTCATATGGTGATAAAGTGCTACCGTTTGATCAGCTCCTAATGTCCAGCCAAAGCATTGCATGTAAATTATTTTCTGTGTTGCCCTGCCTCCTCAAACACTCAATCAAATAATTTCGGCTCCGGGTACTGTTAGTACTAGTCGCATGGTAATAAAGAAATTATCAAAACGCTTTGTGCAAAATGGCAATCTTGGTGGAATTTGAGAACTATTGGTTCTAATGCCTTACTCTTCTGTATTATATGTGGAGACTGTTATAAAGACCGTTTTCTCCTGCAGTGTGTTTGGAACAGTACAAAGTGCTCCAATGGCACAGACTCACCCTGGGGTCAGCACTACACCGGCAACTTTTGGAGGTAAATCTTCTATTTTGCCGGGACAAATTTATTTTTTGGTAAACATTAAAAGTTTTTTTTCCACGATTAAACATTAGACCTTTCTAAATTTTGGATTTGAGAAGTGAAAATATGTGGTAACAAGCTGTAGTTTCCAACAAGTTGTGTCGCTGAGCAATAGGATGCAAGTTTGTGCTCGTTTGTTCCCTGTGTGATGAATTCTTGATGTCAGGGAACCATCGAAGAAAGCCCAGCTACTTCAGAGAGGGGAAAAGTCAGGGTGTGTTTTGACCCTCGTTCTTCCATCCCTTTCAGTATCTCCTTGCCATAACTCCGAGTGATCAGTAAGTGGTTTTATACCATGTATTATACCAACTTAAAAATAAACTCATAGGACACATTATAACACAAGGTTTTACTGTACTCTCTCCATTATCTTTACTTACTGTATAGTGGATTTTTTAAATATGTCCTGTCTTGAATATAAAACACAACATAAACTGGGACCTTTGAAATCCAAGATTCCTTAGCACATTGATCACAATAGCATGACTCTCAGTTCATCAGTAGTTGCAGCAGTCTTCTATTACCAAATGCACACGTTTAAATGTCTATATAAAATGGGAAATAAAACATATGTTTACATTTCAACTGGCAAAAATTACTCTCCATTAGTAAAAATGTAAATGGTTTGGAAAATGAGCTCAACTATTGCCATCTAAAACAGATCATCTGCTCAATTATCTCATTGTTGTTTGTGGGACCTTGCAGTGGACAAATTGGTTGCCATGTTTTCTTACATTACAACAGTGACTATACTTCAAAAGTACCCAAGTAGCTGTGAAGAACTTTGGGATATCCTGAGGACGTGAATGGCACTATATAAATGCAAGTTTTTATTCTTTAATCCAGTCAAAAAACTCGGGTGACAAACACCTCCCTGTAACATGTACCAATTGTTGGTTGAGAGTAAGCAGGCAACCTGCTCCCTGACCTATGCCAATGCTAATCTTTATCTGTCAGCTTTAATGATGACTTCGAGTTGACTTACCCTTTTAATTTATTTCCTCCCTTTGATGTGTGGAAGGTACCTAGTCTTTGCGTTGATGGCATGGCCAAGATTGGGAACTAACCCCAAAATCACAGGCCTTCTCAGGTTTTACTTTCACTTTTTAAAACTTTTTAGATAGTGAAAATTTGTTTTAAACTTTCATCAACTGTGGTTAGAAGAAAATCAATGTGTTACTGTAGCTGTCTTGGATTTCAACCAGGCCCAGTATTATATTCCAGCCGTAATGTAGAAATATATAGTAAGTAAATTAGATAATGTAGAGAATACAATAAAGCTTTATACGTGTTACAATAGCAAAATATGTGGCCTCTGGTTCAGTCCTGTCAAGATTCAATCCCCTGGGTTGTGGTAAATCAGCCAATCTTCAGTTGCTTTAGAATAACTGGCCTAGGGAAGGATAGACTTGCTGACATTTATTATCTAGCCACAAATATGGAATGGAAACATTTTTATCATCGCCTTTGGAAGAGGTGTTAGGGAAAGAAAATCTGTTGCACAATATAATTGCACAAGTATCAATAGCAAGATATATACAGTTTTGAAGTTTTTCATTTCGTAGCCATCCAGAAGGGGCAGGATGTCATTAGGAAGGGCCAAATGCTTCTGCAAGCTTAGGACAACAGCACGCTCCTGAAGAATTGCTGGAGTCAGAGTAAAGTCCATTATCAACTCTACAAAAAGTGGGAGAGACAGATAAGGGCACTGTCAATACTGAGAGAATGGTGGATAGGCAGTGGGAGTGAAGAGCTGCCAACACACAGAGAGAGTGTCAAGACAGAGAAATGGAAGGAGTGGACAGCAAAATATATCTGAGAATTAGCGAGAGATCTATGGAATTATTTAGAATGTGCAGAAAGTGTGTGGGGAGGAGTCATTCCATTTAGTTGTAAACTTGTGCACTGCCCCTAAATGCATCACATAATCCAAATATAGGTACAATGCATCATGGCCAAGATGTGAGACTTCATTGATAAGAAATGGCATATATAAAATTTGGTTATGATTGAATCTATTCAAAATAATTGTTTGTGAGAAAATTGTAGACCTCTTGATCGTGGATCATGTGACATGGATTTTTAGCAGATTACACCCAGCAGTTGCAGCTAAGCATGCTTTTACTGTTCTCACTAAAATGGAAGTGCACTTATTTGGATTTCGCCTGCTCATTCACAGGTTTTTCTAACTGAAATTTGAAGTGCACAAAGTCCTGTATGCTGATACAACAGCACAGTTGTACATCTGTTGTAATGAGCTTTTCCTGGTTGTGCCTTTTCAGCAGCAACCAATCCATTTGTAGCAGCTCCTGTTTTGCCAGCAACTGCTGCCACAAACCCGTTCCAGACTAATGGAGGAACTGCAGGTATGGATAATGAGCCATTGTGGCGACTTGATTGAAACACATTTGTGTCCGTGATGTGACGTGTCTATTTTTCTATACTCTATTTGAAGTGCATGCATTATTGTGGAGCCAGAGAAACAATGGAAAAGACATCGTCAGCAATTTATGATTTGCAAGGCAGAAGTTCCTGGTGTAAACAAACTGGCCATTCGTAATTGTAGGTGGTGGGAGTATTATTCCTCTTTCACTGATGGTATTTTTGAAAAGTTTTGGCACAGAATGTTCATACAGGTTTGTCTGCAATAAAGACCTAACTGTTTCATTGCTTCATAATAGCATTATTGAAATGGTCATAATGGACTTGAAATCTGGCATCATATTGGGTAGAATTGTCATTGTTGCTAATGTTCTAACCTATTACTGTAGCAACAACTCCCCATCCAGACAGCCGTATTTCTTTCACAGAACCAGTGGCTTGGAATATAACCAAATCTTTACAGAGGGTAATGAAGGATGAGTGCCTGAGGGACTGATCATATTTTTATCCTGTTTCATGCCTGGCCTTGACCTCATTTTCAACTGAAACTATTCTAAATGACCCGAGGCTCTGAATTTTAAAACAGCGTTGTCTTTGAACACCAATAATACGTTTGCAATTGTTACAAGTTCTAGAACCTGGGGATTTGACCACAAACTTAGAGGAGGGTGGGGTGCACAGATGGTTTAGATTTAACTACTTATGCAGAACAAGGTAAATGTGTGGAATGGATTACCCAGGACGGCAGTGAAGGGCTGATAATATAGAAAAAGTTAAAGGAGATTTGGATTTGAGGGTGTGGGCAATTGAAAGTTAGTTTCTTTGAACCCACTAGATAGACTGCAGTTGTTTCCTGTTACAAATCTTTCAAGGTTGCTACGCTCTGCGAGCAGAAGATGGGCTTGAGGTATAGCTGAGAGTATACAATGTTTCTCAAAGGTAGATTGTGAAGCTGGGTGAAGTATAGTACCATTATTGGTAAGGGATGATATAACAGCTGGAGCAATCCAGATATAAATTAGCAATAAGGCCAACAAAGTACTAATTGCTGTCAAGCTAAACAGGGCTAGAAATTGGCCAGCCTTGTGCCCGTTTTTTCGGCGATATTTCGCTGTTTCTGGCAGAAAAAAGGTGACCAGGTAAATTGCCCAAAGTCTTGTGCCGGCGGTTTTGAAATACCGCTGAAAAGCGGATCGCCGGCTTGCAAGACGAAAAAAAGCACTATCGCTTTAAATTGGCCATTTGGCGCACTCGTATTCTGGGTGAAAAAAAATGCCCGAGAAAAGCCTGCATTATATCCCTAGAAACAGCGGTAGGTATGAGGACCCGAAAAAAAGGTAAGTTAAAGTTTTTATTAAAAAAATGTATTTGCTGCGATTACTTAGTTACGGGTCTTCTAAATGTTTTGTGATTTTTTTTTTTTGCTTTTTTTTTGTGTTTTCCTCCCTTCCAGGGCCCTGTCTTTTAGCGGTAATAGACCTCGGACTAAAGTTGGCAAGGACCACGGTTTCCACCACAAATCCTCATGCAACTCCAATTTTTACAGCTGGGCGCATTTTTTTGGCCAGTTTTAGACCTTTTTTTTTTAAAAAAAAAAGGCGGTGTGATTAGCTGTACTTTTGGTGAAAAATGCCGAAAAAATACCGTTATCACCAAAAGATCAATTTCTGGCCCATAGATTTTAAGCTGTATAGGCAAGTAGTACAGGCTGCAGAGAATCACAATATACTAAATCTTGTGATAATTAAGTGAGAATTGGGTAGATATTTGAGGGAGTGGGTGATGGTTTTTGGGATGGCCAA
This sequence comes from Pristiophorus japonicus, assembly GCF_044704955.1. Lineage (NCBI taxonomy): Eukaryota > Metazoa > Chordata > Chondrichthyes > Pristiophoridae > Pristiophorus > Pristiophorus japonicus. Next base: position 256,358,469 of record NC_091982.1, on the reverse strand, counting down.
ATGGGAGTCTTTTCCAGTCATGTATTTTCCTATAACCGAGAATTTCAATGTCCCAGTGTTGAAGTAGTCAGGCCAGAGGTAACTAAAAATAAAGAGTAAAAGTACACACAGCAGTGACACAAAAATGAAGAGGTGAAAGTACAAACGCTCTTCATAGAGGTAATCAATTACCCTTTCTTAACAAAACATGATGCAGAGTACAAAAACAGATGCCATTTTTTTTAGTGCTTAGCACGCCACTTGAACTTGGATGTGGGTGAATAATTGGCTGTTAGTTATTGTATAGTTAGATTTGTTATTGTATAAAAGCTAGGGCCAAGCCTAACAACTTTAGAAAAGCAAACCTTGAACCTCTGCGAAGAACTCGAGTGGGGTTTAAGTGAGAAGAATGTGAAAGATTTCATTTTCTTGTTTTTAATTATCATGAAAAGTATGAAGACGTAAATAAACTTTGTCACTAAGATCGAGACTACTTTCAGATTTTTTCCTTTCCCCTTGCACGTCAATTCAGATATCCCCAAGGTTCCCCTGCCCTAGCATTCAACCTGCATCTTTCTTTGGTTTCTCTCCGACCTTCCCTTATGCCCTCTCTGAGCTCATGTTGCCCATGAGACTCCCCTCCTGCGCTCTGGACTCCATTCCCATTAAAATTCTGATCACCCAACTTCTCTTCCTGACCCTCTTGCTAGCAATAGCTTCTGAACCTGCCCCCACACTGTTACCTCTTGAGTTCCCCCAAAGATGTATCCTTGCCCTTTCCTCTTCCTTATCTACATGCTGCCCCTTAGCGACATCATCTGGAGGCAAGGGGTCAGGTTCCACATGTACACTGACAACACTCATTTCTACCTCTCCTCCACCACTCTCGATCCCTCCACTACTTCTGTGTTGTCAGAGTCTGACATCCAGACCTGGATAAGCCGCAATTCCCTCTAGTTAAACTTCGGAAAGACTAAAGCCATCATCTTTGTCCCTCCCCTCCCCAGCCACAAATCAGTGCCCTCACCATCATTCCGTTCCCCTTCTCGGCCATTGTCTCGGATTGAACCGGACTGTTCTCAATCTGAGCTTCCAACCCCATATCTCTGTCACATACTTCACTTCTGTGGCATCGCCTGCCTTTGCCCCTACCTCAGCCCATTTGCTGCTGAAAGCCTCATCTGTGCTTTTGACTATTCCAGTGCACTCCTGACCTGTTAATATTTTAGGAATTCCATAAACATAGGAGCTGTAACTGTTAATGTGAAGGATGCCATAAAGGAACAAATGTTAACATGAAATCAGCGACCATTTTATCAGTCTGTATCGAAAAAGCACAGAAGCCTAAAGGAGTTGTCAACTTGGGTTTAGAAGCAATAGGTCACACTTTACTACTGTGATGGATCTTTTTGAAGAGGTAATTAAACCACTGGATATTTCAGAAAGTATTTGATAAAGTTCCACATATGCAGTTTTTAGAAATGTTGAAGCTCATGAAGGTAATGGCAAATCTAGCTGGATTGAAAACTGGTTTTGCAATCAAAAATAATTGGAGAAAACTCAGTCTGGGGCACTGACTTTCAGTCTTGTTCACGTTGTTTGTAATATTTATTGAGAGAGAATTACTTGTAACAATATTTACTGATGACCTCAAGCTATGCAGCTAGTAGATCCGAATGTGGGAGATAAAATAGCATTTGTTCTAGACTAAATAAACTAATAGGTTACAGAACAACCGAGGATTTTCCTCCCTCTAGTGTCCTCCCCTCCTATCCAGAAATACAGAATCATGCTACGGTACAGTTCCTCCGCTGCCAGCATGTCTCTGGTGCCTCGCTTGTCTGTAAATGTTTAAAGTGATTGTTTATAGGCTGTTTGACTGTGCAAGGTATCTCAAGCTAAACCTGATCCTAACCACTGGTACACATTTCCAGCAAGATCCCTCACATCCTGATGAGGAATGAGAATGTTGACTGGATTTTCACCTCCTCAGTCCAGAGCAGGTCAAGCAGCAACTGTGGAGAGAGCAGCCAAGTTCACATTTTTGGGTGTGGACCAATTTCAGGACTGGAAATTGGAGTAGTTTTATCACTATAATAATATTTCTTTGTGTTAGAATGTATAAGCTAAAACATCTTGCAACAACATCTGGTTTGAGGTGATGGTCATTTCCCTGGACCCTTGGCAGTCAAAGGGTTAATTATCCTGTACTTGCCATGGGAGAATTCTCGTATGAGATTATGTACTATTGCTTCACAACACCATGTATTGCTATGCCGAAACCCTTCGCCTAGCCACTGCTTTTAAATGCCCTTAATCTTTTCTGCATGGAAAGCATCTGAGACATCAAGAATTTAAGAAAACTGTGTTTTTTTTTTTAATCTGGCATAACTCCTGCGCTGCTGACAACTATTATGAGCCTAAGAAACTTAGTTGAAGCTGTATTGCTTTTATGTTGAATCTAATAGTCACCGCTTGTTATAAATTGAAAGTCGTCTGTAGCTCAACTTGTACATGCTTGAAGGGACAAAGTAATCTAATTTAGAAATAGGCTCCAGTCTTTTAGTAAATTATAATTTTAAAGTCCCTGTGTCAGTGGTTAATTGAAGACCCAATTTCTGTGAAACCCTCTCTTTACTGGAGCAGTGTAGTTATTTAGCTCGCTGCACGCTAGCTGGTGTTTTGAGAATGGTAAATAATTACTACTTTTCTGTAACTTTTGTGGCTGTTCTTGAGGGCTTTTAGGAACTTTGCGCACTCGAGCAATTCCACACGCTCGTTTTGGTAGGTGCCAGCACTTTGTTTGATACTAGGCTAAATTAAGAATGGCTTTCTGTTACACTTTCTAATGACTAGCCAACACATCCAGGTGTTTTTTTGCTCCTATTCTTGGGATGTGGGCGCTGCTGACAAGGCAGACATTTGGTTCCCGTCCCTCGTTTTCCTGAGAAGGTGGTGCTGGGCTGCCTCGTTGTTGTTCGTTGCAGTGGTTTAATGCACTTCAGAGCGTAGTTAAGAGCCAATAGTCCCAATGTGTGCCTAGAGTCACATACAAGCAGAACCAGGTTAAAAACAGCAGGTTTCTTTCCCTAAAGGACATTAGTGAATCAGTTGGGTTTTTGCAACAATCCAACAGCTTTGTGGTCACTTTTTCTGCTACCAGCTTTTTAGTTCCTGATATTTTAACTGAATTTAATTTCACATACTGCCAGGGTGGGATTTGTATTTGCGTTCTCTGGATTATTAGTCCAGTAACATTCCAACTACACCACGTACCCAGACTTCAAGGCAAAGAAATAACTTTAAAAATCTATAAATGGTTTGATACTCATTCGTACCCATGGTGTTCCTGCACTCACAAAAAAATTTATTATCAATGTTTTTTAAGATGGATATTTGATGGCTTGAGTGCTCATACTTCCTATACTGGATATTTTAAAATGGTTTCATTTTAATGTGTATTTAAGATGGTTGTTTCAAAAACTGTGCATATATAGTTTTTTCGGTCTCTTTTGTAGCTCAACATATTGGCCCAGATTTTGCAGTCAGTAGCAAAGTGACAGCGAACTGACCTCAAAGAAAGCCGCCCACAAAGATCTAGTGATCTCTGGCGTGGATTTCACCTTTCCTGGCATTAATTTCATTCTGGCACCACCTATACGGGATCTCCAGCATCCAGCAAAAGTGATGCCATCAAGCTGGCCAAGCAGCCAATCACATTGAAGAATTCTCACTGACAGCAAACAAAGTAAAATGTAGATTATAATTTACTTTTTAACCATTTTACAGAGAGCAAAATAAAGATTAGACAATACACGTGGGATTAAGGTAGAAGCTGAAATATCAAACTTGAAACATTTTTTTAATTAAAAACCTATAGAATTTTTAACATAATGGAGAAATTTGACATTCTACAAATATAAAATTAGTTTTTCAGGGCCAGAGAGGTTGTTCAGCAATCATTATGATTTAGTACACCATTAAAAACTCAGTTACACATCATTTATCAAGGCGTAACTTTTTCAGGGGGTGGGGTTTTACAGCAAGATTAAAGCGTTAAAAAATGGAAGTTCACGTCGATTCAAGTGATTTCTAAAGATTTCAGCCTATGGGGACTTCAACAGCACACCCTGTGGAGGAGCAGGGAATCACTGTGACAGCAACTTCCGGATTTCCACGTTCAACTACGCATGTGTGGACACCAGTAGTTGCTGTCAGTTTTACAGATTAATGACGGTGAGCGTTGACCATTTCACCGTCATTGCAGCTTCAAAATCCGGGCTATTGTGTTGAGTACGTGCTGTGTTTTGTAACAGAATCAACATCCATGCTCACCCACGACATTGTGATTGCAATCCCTTTTAAAGTGTTATATATGTAAACCTGTAATTACCATGTCTAACCACCAGAGGGCTTATCCCCTGGAGTCCCAAGGGATCCCACAATCCCTTGGGAGCACCTGTATATAAGGAGGCCTCACAGGCTGGAGAGGCGCTCTGAGATCTGCAATAAAGGACTATGGTCACACCTTACTTTGAGCTTGCAGTATCTAGTCTGACTCTTTATCCAAGACATAACAAGAAATGTCTACTATAAAGGCTTCTGTATGCTGTAAACTGTGTTTTTAAACTATCAGTTAATTTGGATTGAATTGTTTTCTTTTCTCTGTAGCAGTAAGCTTTGGAACAGCATCAATGAGTATGCCCACTCTGTTTGCCACTCCAGCCGGATATACTCTTCCCACCAGTTTCAGTGGTGGTTTTCAGCAGCCAGTTTTACCTGCCCCCGTGACCTTTCCTCAGCACTCTGTCTTTCCACAGCAACCAATGGGTAATACTAATAGAGCTTCTCGTCAACCTGTGCTTTTTGTTTTCCAATTATAAGCTCCACTCTCGTTAAATCTCTTGCCTCTTTTTTTTTTATTTCTTCAGGTGGAGGTTTCGGTTCATTTGGACAACCAAAGCCTATGGTCATGCCGTATGGTCAACCAATGGGAGCATCTGCAGGATCTAGTAATCCATTTCTGGTAACTTTTTTTATGTGTGTGTATTTTTTTAATGATTTTCTCTTGTCTTGCATCCCGACAAAAATCTTCTCTTAACAGTGGGAAATTCCTTGTTTCTTTATGTTCAAAAAGGTGCCTCCAAATTTCTGGACCCATAAAAGGGCAGATATAATTTAATGTGAAGTGTTGAGTGTCAGTTCATGATCTAAAAATCTGAATTCCAATGTCCTTGTAAAGTTTTTAAGGGATCTTGGGTCAGTGAGTTGTATGTAATCTGTTGTTAACTGGACATTTGTAGAGATAATGTATGAAATTGTTCAACAAAAGTCTGCAGCATACTGTGAATATAATTCGATAATTATGGTAATGGCAGCGAATTAAAGAAGACTGTTGGTGCAGGTGGGGCTGCTTTGAGGCATGATGGTGGCGGTACAATGAGAAGTAGTATTTGTCAAGTATTGAGGTGTTGTGTTTGTTTTAGAGAGTACTGTACTTACACAAACAGACAAGCTGTACATGGATGTACAGACACGGCCTATGCCCAAACCTGCCACTTTTGTTGACTTAGCTTCCAGGAGGGTAATCTGGCATGTTTACTCTGAATCTTGCAATTCATTTTAAGTAAACTATTCTGTGCACATTACAGTTAAAAGCAACACAAATTCATTGTCCTTTTTTTCCGTTCTCCTCCATATAGGCTGGAACTCCAATGGGGCAGTTTCCAACAGGAAGCTCTTCAACCAACCCGTTCTTGTAGCCCGATTGGTTCCTGTCAGGAGTGTGAGGTCAGTGCGTGACATCTCCAGACCTCTTACACAGTTGCATTGGTCACTGATCTTAGCTTTAAACACAAGTCTCTAAAGCCTGTATTTTGTATAAAACGGGGTAATATATGCAGACAGGAAGGCCTTCCTCCTGTCCTTTATTTAACCATTATTTGCAAGAAGGTTCAAGATGTAGCCATATCGTGTATATTGAAATGGGCTAATGTTAAGTTATTGCAAATCCTACCTTTCATTGCTCTGCAGTACTGTACATATTTTTTCTTAGAAATTTAGCTATTTGTGCAAATCGGTATTTGTAATTTAACACATTTATGTTAATGTGAAATGTTACTGAGCAAAAAGAATCATCAGTAAGATTGCTGTATCTATAAGGATGAAATCGCTACGACATCGTTGGCCTTTTATGTTCTGGTTTTGAATTAAACTAGAAGTTTTATTAATTTGGTAACTTAAAAATAAAGGGTTTTTTTCTCAGAGGAAAATGCTCTTATTTATATTGAGTATGTAGAAAACTGTACCTCTACCTAATAACGGAGATCATGTTTTGCTACAAAGTTTGCAATTGACAAAATAAAAAGAATATTAGTAAAAATGTCCATGGAGATTCATTTTAAACATGTAATTACTGTATTGTTGCATTTTTCCATTACATATCGAATCATAGTAGTTAGAATACAACTCATTTTACCTGTGCCCGTGTTTCTTCAAGTGGGGTTATCTATTCCCATTCCATTTCTTTGCCTTGTCCTCATACATTTTTATATTCCCCTTTTCAAATATTTATCTAGTTACTAAATTTCAAAAGTACTTAATTAGCTGTGAATGCTTTGGTACATCCAAAGTATGGGAAAGGTGCTATATAAATACAAACTCTCGCTTTCTTCCATTCCCTGTCAAATAATGCTATAGTCTGTCTTAATATCCACTTGTAGTAAACCATTCTATGATGTGACAACTTGTGGATACATTTTTTCACTATTTGCCCCATCCAATCCGTCCACTCGCTGCCCCATCAGGCTACTCTCAATAAGTAAAGTGATGGAAGGCGTCGTCAACAGAGCTACCAAGCGGCACTTACTCACCAGTAACCTGCTCACTGATGCTCAGTTTGGGTTCCGCCAGGATCAGTTGGCTCCAGAACTCACCTTGGTCCAAATGTGGGCACGAGCAGAATTCCCGAGGTAAAGTGGGAGTGGCTGCCTTTGATAGCAAGGCAGCACTTGGCTAAAGTGTAGCACCAAGGTGCCCTAGTAAAACTGAAGTCACTGGGAAACAGCGGGGGGGGCGGGGAAGTCTCCAGTGACTGGAGTCATACCTGGCATGCTGCCTGACCACCTGAGATTTCCAGCATTTTCTGTTTTTATTCCCGATTCCAGCATCCGCAGCATTTTGCTTTTGTTTTTTTTTTATAAAAGAAGATGGTTGTGGTTGTTGGTGGCCAATCATCTCAGCCCCAGGGTGTTTCTCAGGGTAGCATCCTAGGCCCAACTATCTTCAGCTACTTTATCAATGATCTTCCCACCATCAGAAGTGGGGCAGTTTGTGGATGATTGCAGTGTGTTCAGTTCCATTTGCAATTCCTCAGATAATGAAGTCCATGCCTGCATGCAGCAAGACCTGGACAACATTTTAAGCTTGGGCTGATAACTGGCAAATAACAATCGTCCCAAGCAATGACTATCTCCAACAAGAGAGCTAACCACCTCCTTGACACTCAGTGCCATTACCACTGCCGAATACCCCAACATCAACATCCTGGAGACGCCATTGGCCAGAAACTCAACTGGACAAGGCACATAAATACCATGGTTACTCGTGCCAGTCAGAGGCTGGGTATTCTGTGCTAAGTGGCACACTTCCTTAACTTTCCAAAACAAGAGAATTTCCCTCCCCTCCCTCTAAATTTTGCCCGTTCCCCTCCACTGCAGCACATCTAATGAGGATTGGTGGAAAAATAAAAACAAATGTTGAAAGATTTACTACAGGTTGAGTGTCCGAAATCTGGAAACCTCGGGATCGAGGCCGCTCTGCATTCCGGGTATTTCCGGATTTTGGAACGTCTTTGCCTGGGCCGAGGTAAGGGGGTGAGGTCGGCCCGCCAAAGAGGGGGGGGGGGGCGGTGGGGGTGCGCGGCGGGGCGAAGTCTGGCCAGGGTGAGGTTGGGCCGGGGTGGGTGAAGTCGGGCTGGAGGTCGGGCCACCAAGGGCCGGAGCGAGGGGGTGGGGGGGGGGGGGGAGAAAGAGTCCGGATTTCGGAACATTCCGAATTTTGGAACTCCGGATTCCGGACGCTCAACCTGTACTTCACATTTTAACAAAAAATCTTCAGAACTGTTCTGTAATTTCTATATCATTTCTGGACAGTGAGGGGTTTCCATTGATCTCTGATCCCACTTGTCTCTTTCCTTTCCATCCAGTTTGAATAAAAGTGTAGATTGCTGTGATGAGGAAAAATCCTGCTATTCCTGCAAAGTAACTCCCATAAATAAGAACCTGCAAAAATAAAACCCAAGTGTTTAGTTTGTTGCTGGTTACTCTGGACGCTGATGAATTTTGTTCAGTATGAAGTTTACAACCATCGTCAAAAAATAGATCTAATAACCAGTTACAAAATCCCCAAGAGACCATGCTTCACTGCCCACTTATTTCCTGTAGTATTTAGGGGACAGGATATTACTGGGTGAAACAGCATCTTTATTATCCCCCTCTCCACTTTGCTGGAGATGTGGGGGTTAATGTGTTGCAGTGTCAAGTCTCAGCAAATTCTACATGATGCCTTGATTGCCTAGTCGTCTGTAGAGGGCAGTACCCTCTACAGGCTAAGCAGGAACCAGATGGCACTGCCTGTTGCTTAACCAAGTCCAGGTGCCACTGTTATATGGTGCAACAGGCTCGATCTGACATTGCCTCCATTCCATGCAGGCTACTTGTGATTCTGCCCAATTACTCAAAACAGGTTTTCCCAATAACTTTCCAAGCTGTGCCTGTTTGCATATACTTTTAATTCTTGTGCACGATTATTTTTTTTTGAATGTACAATAACGGAAGTGCGAGAGCTGTAAAAATGTTTGATTCAAACATGATAATTAACCCACTATCGCAACTGAATGAAGCAACGTTTCTGATAAGGCAGCAATTGGCAGCAAATACACGTGTACATATACTGAATTCACCTGGGTGGTGATGTCCAAACCAAGGCCTCTTGAATCTACTACAACAATGGTCAGAATGGTTTGAATTGCCAGGGCCACAGAGGTGTTTACTCCAAACGTTAGTGCATGGTGTCCCGTGTTCAGGTCAACTGCTATCTGGCACCTGCATTTAGAAAATATCTTTTTATATTTTAAATGCCCATGCTTTTTAGGGATTTTTTTTTAAAGTCGGTATTTTTATCCATGCAAACATTGAAGCTAATACCATATATTAGATCATATCAATAATTGCTTACTTGCAACAGGGCTAATTGCCTAAATCAAATTTTGTCTGGAGAGATTCAAGTGAGGATTCATACAGTGTATGTTCCCGGGGCTTACAAAACAGACTGTTATGAAGAAAATAGGATTTATTTTCCAGTACCACATATCACATGTCAGTTGGGAGAATTTTCCAAGTAATAGTGATAGAAGAAATTCAAATTCCAATGCTTTACTTCTGGCAAATTGGCAATGGTTAAATTCGATATAACCAAGATACAATTTGAAACTAGCATTCTACTCTGTAAAATTGGATTTGCAAGAAAAGAGGAATTTAAAATAAATCAATTGACTGACTGGGCTGGGACTAAAAGTAAAATCTTGACTTTTTGGGTGAAATTTCCTCTCTCGATCAGCAAGTCCCAGGCTCCGATAGGGCTAAGTATTTTGTTCATAAGGACAGTCTCTCAATTAGGTGAAAGCCAGTTCAATAAAAAGTCTGTGGGTTTGATTCTAAGCCTGACTTTTCTTTTTAAATCGTTATTTTTTTTGTGAAATTCTTTACTTTCATTTTAAGCAGCTCCACTAAGGTAGAGTTACAGTATCATACTCACGTTGCTATGGTAATCAGCAGCATGTAGGAGCCCTTGAACACAACATAACAAGCGTAACAAACCCAGATATTGTTTGACAAAGCCATGGCATATAAAACACCGCTATTTGCTGCTGAAAAGATTGCCAGTGCCAGTTCTCCCCAGATTGCCAAATCCAGCTTTATATATCCAATGGCAAAGGAGGTAGCAGCACCTGAAGAGGAGAATGAGAAGCAACACTGGGGTTGTCTAATTACAACCAGAAGTCAAATGAGTTAGTTTATAAGATTATTTTCATCCCTTCTAACCTATTTTAACTGATGGTAGATTATTTGCCGCAGATAAAGTTTTCTTTCTTGGTTTTTAAGTCTCCACACACAATCTGAAATTCTATCTGTTCTGAAACAAAAATCTGGTCGGAGCGGTATGGCTTTAAGGAAATTGCACCTCCTGCATCAAGTGAACTTCCCCACAGTCTCATTTTGGGGCTTTCTTTGCTGAGAAGAGGCAATTGCAAGATCTACGAGACCAGCGAGGCCAATGAAACACATCAGTAACAATATAATTTGGTGCACGACAAGTTCCAATAATGGTAGTAAGTAACGAATAAAAAAAAAATGAGCCACCATTTAAAACTAGTGAGGCACCGTTACAAGTTACACCAGATCAACAACAGAAGAGCCGTTTGTAGTTGGAAGTTGAAACTAGGAAAAATGTATCTATGGCAATTAATCTCTTACAAATCTCTGGACTATTCGGTCAATGTCTAGGATACAATCTGTAAAGATACCAAAGTAATACAGAAAGCAGGAGTATATCTCTCAGGTCTTTACCTTCAGGCCACAATCCAGTTAATTAATATTTAAGTGTACCAAATTAGCAGTGGGACGGCCTGCACCCAATCTCTGAAAGCGTTGATCCCAGTGCCAAATTTGTGGGGCCCATTTCTTTTTAGGCACCCGGGCAGGCATTAGGCCCCTTGAATAGGTTAATGGATCTCGTACACAAATTGGTCACCTCATGAGCGGGGCAGGAGTCGAGATTCTTCAGTGGCCCTGGCAGCCGTCAATCAAAGGTAAGATTTTGAATTTATTTTCAAAAATACATTCCTATGGAGCCAGGAGGAGCAGGATTAAAATCCCCCATCCCCATTGCCCGCTTTAATTCCCCTCATGGGACTTACCTGAGGACTGCCGCCTGCAAGGCCGGTGACCCAAAATTGGTTTCTCCTGTGGGCCAAGCTACCTTGTGGAAATGTAGAAACATAGAAAATAGGTGCAGGAGTAGGCCCTTCGAGCCTGCACCACCATTCGATAAGACCATGGCTGAACATTCAACCGGCAGCTCGCCCCGGGTATGTCGATGAGGCCCAAGGAACAATTTAATCAATCCTAGGGTCTTTTGCTTTGGTGGGCATCGCCACTGCAGGGCCGAGTCTAGGCCCAAAATCAGGCCTAGGCAAATTTCTACCACTTTAATGGTTCTTAATAATGCTGGACAATCATCAAACATACTGGTAAGCTTCAACTGGCACAGGGAAACTCCACTCTCCCTGGGCTGATTAGCTCTTGTGTTTTCAGCTCATACGCTGACACTGAAATTAACATTAATATCACACTAATAAAGGTTTACTAGTGTATTATTAACCCTGAATAACTAAAATACACACTTAAAACAAAACTTTAAATATAAATCAAAATATATTGAAAATTACCCCCGAAATTTCTGTCTGCTCTACTTTTTCCTCTCCTTCTCTCACAATTTGATTTTAATTTTTTTTTAAATTTCTCACCTAACCCTAAGCTTGTTCTCCAACTCCTTTAAGTCCTTTTACCTGGCTAGTTCTATCAATGTTGGAAGTGGAAACAATTTGCAAAGGTTTACTGGCCAGAAATAGCACTTTTCATGATTTTATTTTGCCAATCCAAAGCCCATAGTCTTGACTTGATTACATCATAGATATGGTTAGGTAAATTCCTGATCAGTAAACATCATCAAAACATGAGAGTGGCAGTGAAACAATGGTTAAATTTGAGCTCCGGGCATGAAATGTGCAAACTCATCAGTGATCAGCTCAACCCAATAGCACCCAGATGAGTGAACATCACTCTGGTATGGTAAGAGCTATTTCTAAATACAAGTGAATAGTCTCAGCTTTAGATGTTGTTGTACTTTGTTTTTCCGTGCAATCAATTTGATACCACCATAAAATATCTGATAGTTAAACCACTGCTTTAACAGAACATTTTGTTTCCTTATATTGGTCCTGAATTTGCAGTATGCGTCATACTGCCTTTCAAATTGACCGTAAGGTTAAATCCCGAACTTGCGATCTGTCATGTTCCGACTGCTCATAGGCTTCGCTGCGTCCTTCACCATCTCATACGAATGAACATGCTGGTGAAAAGTTGGGCTAATTGCCCGCCTACTGCAAGGTAATTACACTGAACATTTTGAAGTCTGGTGCAAACAGGTGCAGGAAGCACCGAATTTTGGTTTCATGCGGCCCAAGTTTGCCCCCAGGGTTAGAACGGCGCACCTCCGTGTGGTGTGCCAAGTTTTTAGAACAGAAACGGCGCCTATTATTTACCTTGGTATTCTCCCCGCAGTCCGGTCAATCCAGGCCCTTGGCGCAGCGCAGCAGAACTCATGTGCGCGCATGTGCAGTAGCTCCTCGCAGCCTGAATCTGTGCAGGCTGTGTGGGAGGGGCCCGGAGAACACCGCCCCTAGCCCTGGCCGAATGGGCTCACTGGGCATTGAAGATCGGAACTCGGGCTTCCCTCCCATTCAGCTTCCCCCCCCCCTCCCTCACTTCCGTTCAGGCCCCCCCCCCCCACTCCCGTTTAGTTCCCCCCTGTTCAGTTCCCCCCCCCCCCTCCCGTTCAGCTCCCCCCCCCCTCCCTCCCGTTCAGCTCCCCCCCCCTCCCGTTCAGCTCCCTCCCGTTCAGCTCCCCCCCCCTCCCTCCCGTTCAGCTCCCCCCCCCTCCCCCCTGTTCAGTTTCCCCCCCCCTCCCTCCCGTTCAGCTCCCCCCCCTCCCTCCTGTTCAGCTCCTCCCCCCTCCCTCCCGTTCAGCTCCCCCCCCCCTCCCTCCCGTTCAGCTCCCTCCCATTCAGCTTCCCCCCCCCTCCCTCACTCCCGTTCAGCTCCCCCCCCCTCCCTCCCGTTCAGCTCCCTCCCATTCAGCTTCCCCCCCCCCCCCTCCCTCACTCCCGTTCAGCTCCCCCCCCCTCCCTCCCATTCAGCTTCCCCCCCCCCCCTCCCTCACTCCCGTTCAGCTCCCCCCCCCCCCTCCCGTTCAGCTCCCCCCCCTCCCTCCCGTTCAGCTCCCCCCCCTCCCTCCTGTTCAGCTCCCCCCCCCCCTCCCGTTCAGCTCCCCCCCTCCCTCCCGTTCAGCTCCCCCCCCCTCCCTCCCGTTCAGCTCCCCCCCCTCCCTCCTGTTCAGCTCCCCCCCCCCCTCCCGTTCAGCTCCCCCCCTCCCTCCCGTTAAGCTCCCCTCCCTCCTCCTCTCCCCCTCCCTCCTCCACCTCCTCCTCTCCCCCTCCCTCCCTCACCCCTCCTCTTCCCCCTCCCTCCCCTCCACCCCCTCTCTTCGCCCCACCCCTCGCTGTCAGAAACACAGATACTGACAGAGAGAGAGAGAGAGACACTGGGGGTGGGGTGGGGGGGCCCAACATGCTGTTGGAGGCTCCTGGTGCTGCAGTCGGTGAGTAGAAACGTAATTTTTTTTTTTTTTGATTGATTTATTGGTTGATTTATTGATTTATTTATCATTTATTATTGATGATGGCTCTTTATTTGTAAAAGTGAAGTGTTTAATGTCTGTAAACTTCCTCCCCTCACCCCCATCTCTCGTTCCCTACGCCTGATTTATAACTCGAGGCAAGGTTTTTCTGAGCGTACAAAAATCTTCACTTATTCCATTCTAAGTTAGTTTGGAGTAAGTTTTCGCTGCCTAAACTTGCAAAACAGGCGTAAGTGGCTGGACACACATTCCCTTTTGGAAAAAAAATCTGTTCTAAAATGAAACTATTCTAACTCACTAGAACTGGAGCAAACTAAATGATGAGACTTGCAATTTCTAAGATGCTCCATTCTAAATTAGTTGCTCCAAAAAAATAGGAGCAACTCGGGCCGATACTTGAGCCCATGAACTCTACATTTTCTTTACAGCTGTCTTCCATTTGGTTAATCCTAACGGTTTAGTGTCGATGCTTGATTTAGTTAATGTGAGTGAACTGCGGGGTTTTCATGCACATATATTATTTTTTTTAACTCAAAAAGAAAGAAAAAGAGAACTGGGACAAGGGGATTAAATGAGAATAAGGGGATAAAAGTAATAGACAACTAGTTCATTTCACATCGCACTCACTACACATTGTTTACTGGTGCCATACCATAGGTAAATATGTATTTTCAATTATTTGCTGCCATTGGACAGGTGTAGCTTTTTATTTTATTCAGGGTATTCTGATTTTGATCTTTTCCCTTTTCTATCTGCTATTACATAAGAAACAGGAGCAGGAGTAGGCCATTTGGCCCCTTGAGCCTGCTCTGAATTCAATGAGATCATGGCTGATCTGATCTTGGCCTCAACTCCATTTCCCTGCCCGCTGCTTCTGATTTGTTATGAAAGGTTGACTCATTTCACATCATAAGCTGCTTCAAACTGCCTACTGTTTGGCTGGTACCTGGATGGTGCACTGTCTCCAGTCTCCCAGTGCTTTCCTGGTTTAATATTACCACAGGACTCCCCTGAACCAACCTCATGTTCATCTTTGCTGATGCTTTTACAGTACATGACCTCTTTTTAATTACTTTCATTACAACATCTCCTCCCTTAATCACTCTCATATACTTATGATGACGTCAGAGAAGAGAAATAAATTACATTAATAGTTGCTTATTTTAATAAAGAGGATGATTATTATTCAACTTACCCACCAGGTTCGACACTGATTCTGCACCACCATTATACACCATAGCATTTTGCGATGGCTCAGCATAATCCCATAGCGCCTGCACATAACTCAGAATCTGATAATAGCCACAAGTGGCCAACACCCACCAAGTGGACCAACAGAGGAGTTGTGGAGAGGAGTAGCATTCTTTGAAATCAGACCACAGTTGACGGAACACCTTGAACTCGCTATGATGATCTATTGCCTTTGCCAGGCCATCCACATTCTGTCTAAGCACCTCTTCATCCGCCATTACAGGTAATTGTGACAATGTTGTTGTATCCAGATTGTTTTGGGGACTAATATTTTCAGACGTTGGCTGGACAGCTTCAGTTGATGGTGAACCTTGGATATTTTCAGCCTCTTCCCTGTGGAAAAATATGCTTCCCTTGGGCATTGGCAGGAGAATGGAAGTTAGGAAAGCTACGGACACTGAAACCAGTGAAATCACATTCAGATAGAAATAAGAGACATTCCCAACAGAGACTAAAACTTGGCCCAGAACTGAACCCAAGGTTTGTCCAACCAATGTGACACTCCGACAGTAACTCGTCACTTTTTGATAGTGCTCAGAACTAACAACGCTGTAAATATAAGAGTAATAAGCCACATTGGTGGCAGCCACCATGCCATAGACAAAGAACACAAACTGCATAACTAAAACTCCTTGTCCAAAGATGATTATAATGAAATTAATAATTAAGATAAGTCCATGAAAAACTATGACTGGTTTATGTCTTAAATAATCTGTGAGCAAGAAGACAGGAATTAACATTACCAAGCAAGAGTATGTCCAAACAGGCAATATTTCATGCATAACCTGAAAGTGAATAGAAAAATAAGTACAAGGATCCATTAAAAAGAAAAAAAAACACAAAATAAAAATAAAACTAACAAGACATAATACAATGTCCAAATATGGCTAACTTACACAAATGGACAATGGGCTCAATTTTCCCCAGTGATTTGCGCCGTTTTTTTGGAGCAGGCCGCTTTTTTTTGGCCTAAGTTTAAAAAAAAAAAAAAATCCAGTTTCCCCGATCAATTTGCACCAGCGTAACTCAGATAATTAAGTTTTTTTTAAGGTATTTTTTTTTCAGCAAAAGGGGGCGTAACCTGCCACCCGCGGCAATTCTGGCCATTTCGGGAAGTTTGGCCAGCTGAGAGTTGCTCCAGTTCTGTTTAAGCCAGCGTATGTGGCCTCTGCAGAAAAGCCTTCTGGAGAGTTAAGGAAATCAGTGCAGGTAAGTGCAGCAGATGCCCGGACAGCATCTGCAGGAGAGGTTAGAAAGGGGGGGGGGGGTAGCCTTTCGGGGACCGGAAGAGAGGAGGCCATTCGGCCTGGGATAGAGGCAGGGGAGCAGACCAGGAGGTCATTTGGCTTGGGATAGGGGTGGGGGAGCTGACCGGCAGGTCACTTGGTTGGGGGAGGGGGAGAGAGCGGACCAGCAGGTCACTTGGTCAGGGCTAGGGGCAGGTGAGCGCACTGGGAGGCCCTTCGGCCTGGGATAGGGACAGGAATTGGCACCAGCATCGGGGGAGGAGAGGAGGAGGGAGGGGTGGGGGAGGGGAAGGGAAGGGAGGGAGGGAAGGGGGTGCTGCAATGTATTTTAATGTGTTGCGAGCTGGCTGTATGTTTCACTTTGCAGCCTCAGCCTACATTGTGTCCCTGGTTACTGTGACAACCCGATCCTTTTGACGCAGATCAAGGCTCCACACCCATAAGCAAGGACCGGTTAGGCTGCGCCAAAATGAAGAAATCCAATGGGGAAACTTAGAACATTTTTTTTTTGATGCAATTGGGCCCCAAAAAATGGGAGTAACTCTTCAAGTACGCCATAAAAAAGCTTTAGGGAAAATTGAGCCCCATATTTTGAATAATGTCTCCGGTATTTAATTTGATAGACGCAGTTGTATTTGCATTTTCAGAAGATATTATAAGTTGTCTCACAAGAGGCTTATTAGAAAAACCCAGGCGCATGGTATAAGAGGAAATGCAGCAACATCAACAGAAAGTTAATTACTAGATAGAAAAATGTTACATCCTTTGTGATGGAGAGGTTTTGGGTCAGAAGCCCAGCTCGGGGTCAAATAGGATGCAGGCTGGTTCAACCTCAGATAATGGTGGGGAGAGGAATGGAATCAGTGGCAAGAAAATATACAGTTTGTGGTGGGGGCTGAAGGCAATTGCTTTGGTCTTCCCAATGTTTAGCTGGGGGAAATTGTGGTTGATCCACCACTGGATGTCGGACAAGAAGTCTAACAGCACAAGGATGGAGGGGTGAACAGATGTGGGTGGAGCTGGGTATTGTCAGTGTACCTGTGGCCTCCTAATTTGTTGAACTATACAACCGAGATAAAGAAAGAAAGACTTGCATTTATATCGCGCCTTTCACGATCACGTATGTCTCAAAGCACTTTACAGGCAATTAAGTACTTTTGGAGTGTAGTTACTGTTGTAACCAAGAGGGTGGTGGCACAGGGATTGTCATCAGCCTGAGAGATGTGTAATATATCAAAGCATAATATATTTGTCAAAAGAATGTAAGAAAGATCTGCATATGTGCACTGAGAAAATCGGTACAACTATTCCTTCTACAGGTATTCAGTCCATTTACAGGGAATGTTTTTACAGAATTGTAGTTTATGGATGGAGTACATTGTCACTGCTGTATGTGTGCATGCTCGGCCCATGCAACGGAGCTGGTCTCCAGTCACCTTGGGTAACCCTTGCCACTGGACCCAGACCTAGCTCTGTCAAGCCCGTGTGGTGGCTGGTGTGCAACGGCCACCCCACGTTAAAAAAATCCACGCACAGGCATCTTCCACCCTTCAGGATGTAGTTCGGGATCTGGAATATTAGGTCCTTCATTAAAACACCTGTGAACTCATTCCTTTTTGGCGTGGAAGCAAGTCATCCTCGCTTCGAGGGTCTGCCTGTGAGGATGACATTGTTTTTCATATCACACACTGTCTGCAGACTTCAGTCAGAAGGTTGTGATTTGTAGGATGAGGTTTTACTGTGACTGAAATGGACCTCGCAGCTTGCTTTCTTTTTGTAAACTGAGGGATCAGTAAAACTGAATACTTGCTGGCAAAACAATCATCTCGTCAATAAAATAAAGTTTTATCTGCCCTCAAACCTAAAAAGGGCATTCGGACTTAACAGTAATTAACGATATTTGAAGGAAAGCAGATGAAAGCTATTTTTGAAGGTTTGTTGGTGATTGGAAAAACAATTCTCAGTAAATTCAAATTTATTCAAAACATAAAACTTCAAGAACATATAAATCAAAATTACTCAGTGTCCAGCATTTGATGTTTTTAATAAATTGTATTGAATATGTTTTTCAATCAAACCTTCAGAAATACTTTCATCTAGACTTCTTCAAACTTTTATCTTCACTTTGTCCAGAAAACTGCAAGCTACAGTTCTCCTTAATGGCACTATTCTACACTCTATTCTACACTTTCTTAATGAAACACTTCTTGGATGGAAATCATAACATTTCTGTTACTCTATTAGGTTAATGATATGTGTGCAACAAAATATGATTATAACATTTAACTTTGCAGATTGGAAGTGCTTGTAGATACATACCATGGTTAAATTTTTATCGGGTCCAATTAGGTAAGCCACAAAAAAATGAATCTGTTGGCTTCATAGTTGAAAAAAATCCAACGATACACAGAAGCAGCGTGGGGTAAAACCATCCATTGCCTTGTGCTCCGTTCCAGCAACCTGTCGCTCGGCAGCATGGTGACATGGTGACTCTCTCTCCTGCGACAGTGGGAACTGGTGCTCTCCACTCTCTGTCCTGCGACAGTGGGAACTGGTGCTCTCCACTCTCTGTCCTGCGACAGTGGGAACTGGTGCTCTCCACTCTCTGTCCTGCGACCGTTGGAACTGGTGCTCTCCACTCTCTGTCCTGTGACCGTTGGAACTGGTGCTCTCCACTCTCTGTCCTGCGACCGTTGGAACTGGTGCTCTCCACTCTCTGTCCTGTGACTGTTTGAACTGGTGCTCTCCACTCTCTGTCCTGTGACCGTTGGAACTGGTGCTCTCCACTCTCCTGTGACAGTGGGAACTGGTGCTCTCCACTCTCTGTCCTGTGACTGTTGGAACTGGTGCTCTCCACTCTCTGTCCTGTGACCGTTGGAACTGGTGCTCTCCACTCTCCTGTGACAGTGGGAACTGGTGCTCTCCACTCTCTGTCCTGTGACCGTTGGAACTGGTGCTCTCCACTCTCTGTCCTGTGACCGTTGGAACTGGTGCTCTCCACTCTCTGTCCTGTGACCGTTGGAACTGGTGCTCTCCACTCTCTGTCCTGTGACCGTTGGAACTGGTGCTCTCCACTCTCTGTCCTGTGACCGTTGGAACTGGTGCTCTCCACTCTCCTGTGACAGTGGGAACTGGTGCTCTCCACTCTGTCCTGTGACAGTGGGAACTGGTGCTCTCCACTCTGTCCTGTGACAGTGGGAACTGGTGCTCTCCACTCTCCTGCGACAGTTTGAACTGGTGCTCTCCACTCTCTCACCTGCGACAGTGGGAACTGGTGCTCTCCACTCTCTCTTCTGTGACAGTGGGAACTGGTGCTCTCCACTCTGTCCTGTGACCGTTGGAACTGGTGCTCTCCACTCTCCTATGACAGTTGGAACTGGTGCTCTCCACTCTCTCTCCTGTGACAGTGGGAACTGGTGCTCTCCACTCTCTGTCCTGTGACAGTGGGAACTGGTGCTCTCCACTCTCTGTCCTGTGACAGTGGGAACTGGTGCTCTCCACTCTCTCTCCTGCGACAGTGGGAACTGGTGCTCTCCGCTCTCCTGTGACAGTGGGAACTGGTGCTCTCCACTCTGTCCTGTGACAGTGGGAACTGGTGCTCTCCGCTCTCCTGTGACAGTGGGAACTGGTGCTCTCCGCTCTCCTGTGACAGTGGGAACTGGTGCTCTCCACTCTGTCCTGTGACAGTGGGAACTGGTGCTCTCCGCTCTCCTGTGACAGTGGGAACTGGTGCTCTCCACTCTCACCTGTGACAGTGGGAACTGGTGCTCTCCACTCTCTCTCCTGCGACAGTGGGAACTGGTGCTCTCCACTCTCTCTCCTGTAACAGTTTGAACTGGTGCTCTCCACTCTCTCTCCTGTAACAGTTTGAACTGGTGCTCTCCACTCTCTCTCCTGTAACAGTTTGAACGGGTGCTCTCCACTCTCTCACCTGCGACAGTGGGAACTGGTGCTCTCCACTCTCTCTCCTGTAACAGTTTGAACTGGTGCTCTCCACTCTCTCTCCTGTAACAGTTTGAACTGGTGCTCTCCACTCTCTCTCCTGTAACAGTTTGAACTGGTGCTCTCCACTCTCTCTCCTGCGACAGTTGGAACTGATCCTCTCCACTCTCCCGTCCTTATATATATCAGTAATTAACTTTTAGCATTGTTGTTGCCAATTTAAGTGTATCTAAGGGTCAAGTCATGGCAGGAGAGCTCGGACATGTGTTATGCTCCTCCTCTACTATGTGGGAAGTCAGGAACACTTCCGGTGTCCCTGACGACTACGTGGGCGGGAAGTGTGTCCGCCTCCAGCTCCTGACGGACCGCATTGCGGAGCTGGAGCTGAGGGTGGCTTCACTCTGGAGCATCCATGATGCTGAGAATGATGTGAATAGCACATTTAGTGAGTTGGTCTTACCACAGGAAAAGGGTCCACAGCCAGATAGGGAATGGAAGACCAACAGGAAGAGCAGTACAGGGAAGCGAGTGCGGGGGTCCCCTGCGGTCATCCACCTGCAAAACAGATACACCGCTTTGGGTACTGTTGAGGGGGATGATTCATCAGGGGAGGGCAGCAGCAGCCAAGTTCATGGCACCATGGGTGGCTCTGCTGCACAGGACGGCAGGAAAAATTGTGGGAGAGCTATAGTGATAGGGGATTTGATTGTACGGGGAATAGATAGGCGTTTCTGCGGCCGCAACCGAGACTCCAGGATGGTATGTTGCCTCCCTGGTGCAAGGGTCAAGGATGTCTCGGAGCGGGTTTAGGACATTCTGAAAAAGGAGGGTGAACAGCCAGTTGTCATGATGCATATAGATACCAACGATATAGGTAAAAAACGGGATGAGGACATACGAGACGAATTTAGGGAGCTAGGAGTTAAATTTAAAAAGTAGGACCTCAAAAGTAGTAATCTCAGGATTGCTACCAATGCCACGTGCTAGTCAGAGTAGGAATCGCAGGATAGCTCAGATGAATATGTGGCTTGAGAAATGATGCAGAAGGGAGGGATTCAAATTCCTGGGACATTGGAACCGGTTCTGGGAGAGGTGGGACCAGTACAAACCAGACGATCGGCACCTGGGCAGGACCGGAACCAATGTCCTTGGGGGAGTGTTTGCTAGTGCTGTTGGGGAGGGGTTAAACTAATATGGCAGGGGGATGGGAACCTATGCAGGGAGACAGAGGGAAATAAAAAGGAGGCAGAAGCAAAAGATAGAAAGGAGAATAGTAAAAGTGGAGGGCAGAGAAACCCAAGGCAAAAAACAAAAAGGGCCACATTACAGCAAAATTCTAAAGGAGCCAAGTGTGTTAAAAAGACAAGCCTGAAGGCTCTGTGCCTCAATGCGAGGAGTATTCGGAATAAGTTGGACGAATTAACTGCGCAGATAGCAGTTAACGGATACGATGTGATTGGCATCACGGAGACATGGTTCCAGGGTAACCAAGGCTGGGAACTCAACATCCACGGGTATTCAACATTTAGGAAGGATAGACAGAAAGGAAAAGGAGGCGGGGTGGCGTTGCTGGTTAAAGAGGAAATCAATGCAATTGTAAGGAAGGACATTGGCCTGGATGGACATTGATTGGTATGGGTGGAGCTGCGGAATTCCAGGCGGCAGAAAATGCTGGTGGGAGTTGTGTACAGACCACCAAATAGTAGTAGTGAGGTTGGGGACAGCATCAAACAAGAAATAAGGGATGTGTGCAATAAAGGTACAGCAGTTATCATGGGCGACTTTAATCTACATATTGATTGGGCTAACCTAACTGGTAGCAATGCAGTGGATGAGGATTTCCTGGAGTGTATTAGGGATGGTTTTCTAGACCAATATGTCGAGGAACCAACCAAGGAGCTGGCCATCCTAGACTGGGTGATGTGTAATGAGAAGGGACTAATTAGCAATCGTGTTGTGCGAGGTCCTGTGTGGGAAAAGTGACCATAATATGGTAGAATCTCCAAGATGGAGAGTGACAAAGTTAATTCGGAAACTAGGGTCCTGAACTTAAGGAAAGGTAATTTCGACAGTATGAGGTGTGAATTGGCTAGAATAGACTGGCAGAGGATACGTAAAGGGTTGACGGTGGATAAGCAATGGCAAACATTTAAAGATCACATGGATGAACTTCAGCAATTGTACATCCCTGTCTGGAGTAAAAATAAAACTGGGAAGGTGGCTCAACCATGGCTAACAAGGGAAATTAAGGATAATGTTAAAACCAAGGAAGAGGCAGTCGGATTCAGGTGAATTTATAATATGGAACAAAGAAATGGCAGACCAATTGAACCAATACTTCAGTTCTGTCTTCACAAAAGAAGATACATTATAACCTTCCGAATGTACTAGGGGACAGTGGGTCTCGTGAGAATGAGGAACTGAAAGATATCCTTATTAGGCGGGAAATTGTGTTAGAAAATTGATGGGATTAAAGGCCGATAAATTCCCGGGTCCTGATCGTCTGCATCTCAGAGTACTTCAGGAAGTGGCCCTAGAAATAGTGGATGTTTTCAACAATCTATCGACTCTGGATCAGTTCCTATGGACTAGAGGGTAGCTAATGTAACACCACTTTTTAAAAAAGGAGGGAGAGAGAAAGCGGGTAATTATAGACCGGTTAGCCTGACATCAGTAGTGGGGAAAATGTTGGAATCAATCATTAAGGACGAAATAGCAGCGCATTTGGAAAGCAGTGACAGGATCGGTCCAAGTCAGCATGGATTTATGAAAGGGAAATCATGCTTGACAAATCTTCTGGAATTTTTTGAGGATGTAACTTGCAGAGTGGACGAGGGAGAACCAGTGGATGTGGTGTATTTGGACTTTCAAAAGGCTTTTGACAAGGTCCCGCACAAGAGATTGGTGTTCAAAATCAAAGCGCATGGTATTGGGAGTAATGTACTGATGTGGATAGAGAACTGGTTGGCAGACAGGAAGCAGAGAGTCGGGATAAATGGGTCCTTTTCAGAATGCAGGCAGTTACTAGTGGAGTGGCGCAGGGCTCAGTGCTGGGACCCCAGCTCTTTACAATATACATTAATGATTTGGATGAAGGAATAGAGTGTAATATCTCCAAGTTTGCAGATGACACTAAACTGGGTGGCGGTGTGAGCTGTGAGGAGGATGCTAAGAGGCTTCAGGGTGACTTGGACAGATTAGGTGAGTGGGCAAATATATGGCAGATGCAGTATAATGTGGATAAATGTGAGGTTATCTATTTTGGGGGGCAAACACACGAAGGCAGAATATTATCTGAATGGCGGCAGACTAGAAAAAGGGAGGTGCAACGAGACCTGGGTGTCATGTTTCATCAGTCACTGAAAGTGGGCATGCAGGTACAGCAGGCGGTAAAGAAGGCAAATGGTATGTTGGCCTTCATAGCTAGTGGATTTGAATATAGGAGCAGGGAGGTCTTACTGCAGTTGTATAGGGCCTTAGTGAGGCCCCACCTGGAATATTGTGTTCAGTTTTGGTCTTTTAGTCTGAGGAAGGACGTTCTTGCTATTGAGGGAGTGCAACGAAGGTTCACCAGACTGATTCCTGGGATGGCTGGGCTGTCACATGAGGAGAGACTGGATCAACTGGGCCTTTATTCACTGGCGTTTAGAAGGATGAGAGGGGATCTCATAGAAACATAAGATTCTGACAGGACTGGACAGGTTAGATGCGGAAAGAATGTTCTCGATGTTGGGGAAATCCAAAACCAGGGGACACAGTCTTAGGATAAGGGGTAGGCCATTTAGGACTGAGATGAGGAGAAATTTCTTCATTCAGAGAGTTGTTAACCTGTGGAATTCCCTGCTGCAGAGAATTGTTGATGCCAGTTTATTGGATATATTCAAGAGGGAGTTAGATATGGCCCTTATAGCTAAGGGGATCAAGGGGTATGGAGAGAAAGCAGGAAAGGGTTACTGAGGGAATGATCAGCCATGATCTTATTGAATGGTGGTGCAGGCTCGAAGTGCCGAATGGCCTACTCCTGCACCTATTTTCTATGTTTCTATGTTAAACACAAGTTTGTCCTAACTACAGGTTTTCAGCTGCAATTCTACAGCAGTGTAAGCATGATAAACCTTTGATCACAAACACTTGAACTTTCAACATGTGGAGAATGTGCTTAGAATTGGATTTCTACACCCATTTTTGGAATAGATATAAATAAGTTACTGGACACTTAAATTTATCAACAGAAAATAGCACATTAAAGAAAAAAGGGCTCCTTTCAAGATGTTGACTCCTGTACTTGGCCCGTTTAAATGCTTTACAGTATTTTTATTTTCCACATAAATCTTTCACTAATATTCTTTACAGATAGATCAGCAGGAAATACTATAAAAGAGGGACATTCTTGCTACTAAGTGAGTGCAGCGAAGGTTCACCAGACTGATTCCCGGGATGGCAGGACTGACATATGAGGAGAGACTGGATCGACTAGGCTTATATTCACTGGAATTTAGAAGAATGAGAGGGGATCTCCTAGAAACATATAAAATTCTGACAGGATTGGACAGGTTAGATGCAGGAAGAATGTTCCCGTTGTTGGGGAAGTCCAGAACCAGGGGTTACAGTCTAAGGATAAGGGGTAAGCCATTTAGGACCGAGATGAGGAGAAACTTCTTCACCCAGAGAGTTGTGAACTGTGGAATTCTCTACCACAGAAAGTTGTTGAAGCCAGTTCGTTAGATATATTCAAAAGGGAGTTAGATGTAGTCCTTGCAGTTAAAAGAATCAAAGGATATGGAGAGAAAGCAGGAATGGGGTACTGAAGTTGCATGATCAGCCATGATCATATTGAATAGTGGTGCAGGCTCGAAGGGCCGAATGGCCTAATCCTGCACCTATTTTCTATGTTTCTATGAACGGGCAGCACAAGAAAAAATATTTTTTCAGATCTCTGGGTGCAGAAGTGAGTAGGTTTGACAGAATCAACACAAAAGGAGGCTATTTGGCCTGTGCTGGCTCTTTGGTAGAGTTATACCATTAGTCCCACTCCCCTACTCTTTCCCCATAGCCCTCTATTTTTTTTTACTTCAAGTATTTATCCAATTCTCTTTTGAATGTTATGATTGAATCTACTTCCACCACCCTTTTAACCAGTGCATTCTCGATCACAACAACTCGCTGTGTTTTTCCTCATGTCATCTCTACATTCTTTGCCAAACATCTTAAATCTGTGTCCTCTGGTTACTGACCCGTCTGCCTCTGGAAACATTTCTCCTTATTTATTCTATCAAAACCATCCATGATTTTGCACACCTCAATCAAATCTCCTCTTATAAGTAATCATTTTAACCAGTATGTAACAACAATGTCATCTTGCAGAGCTTTGGAATAGCTGAAAACTAAATGGAATATGAACAGATTCTTACAAATGTATTATCGATCTTATTCCTTCCTATCTTTGCATTTTCTCCCTGTTGCTTCACCTTCATCGAAGAATCATTTCAGCTGGACCGCCATCAGTCCAAAGATGGCGATCGCGATCCTATTGGTGTCATAGGACCCCGACTTCCACTTGAAATGGGCTTCCCGCCTGACTACAGGGACTGCTCCTGCCGGCCAGTGGTAGTCCTAGTGAACATTGCCATGAGCAAAGGAGCAGTAGGTCAGTGCCCATCATTTACAGGGCGCTATGGCCCTGTTTCCACCAGGTGACGTGGAATCAGTTCGGAGCATCAACAAACTAATGTTTGATTCGGAGACTGCACTGATGTGCCAGCCTAGCCTATGAAACTTCAAATCAACAACCTTCTGACATGACCCTTCCAGACAGCATGAGGAGCTAACCACCTCTCGCAATCCCGGTGGCACTTAGAGGGAGCGCTATAATAGGTAATAGGACGGCACTTGTAGGCACCCGGGGAAAGCACGGTGTTAGGAAAGGATAGGGTGATTGTGTACACTTTACACTTATTTTATTAAAATAGACTTAGCGCTTTGTTACATTGTTACATGACATACACTCAGGTGATGATTACTGGCACCATCATGTGAGGGCAAAGAGGGCTGATGTGTTGTTATGCAGCAGGATGGATAGTGGTTCCAGAGAATGTCTCTTTATTTGCAAGTGGGCGAGAAGGAGTTCAGGATATTGTGACGGTTACACAAAAGAGAAGACTTCTGATGATTTGTGTTCTGATGCCTCTTGCTACAGTCACTGAAGAGTCCTCCGAGTGCTGGTCATTAAGATAGTCTTCTCCAACTAACAGGAGGAGGAGGCTCCATGAATATTCCCATCCTCAATGATGGCAGAGCCCAGCATGCAAGTGCAAAAGACAAGGCTGAAGCGTTTGCAACCATCTTCGCCAGAAGTGTAGTAGGAGGTGCGTTTTCGGTATGCCCGAGAAAACCACTAATATCTGTAGGTGTTTTTCTCGGGCATACCGAAAACGCACCTCCTATTCCAAGTTCTGGAGACGGGGATTATATGGACAGATCAGACTCGGACACACGTTTTTCGGGCTCAGCCATATTGTGTATAATAAGATTAACAACACCACTCATAAAGAGTGCAAAACAGTACTACCCTGGCTTATCCAAAGCCTTGCCGTGCTAAGTTACCATGGCTTAATAAAAGAACCCTCCCGTGAAATAAACTAACAGGACCCCTCCCAATACTAAACCCCCCTGGGTTTGGTTGAGGCTTACAATCACCCCCTCACACAGCTAAGTGGTCTTGCGGATGTGTAGGTGCAGGCAATCATCATCCTCATCATCATGGGCATCCTCTGAGGGAATCGAGAAAGACCTGCTTCCACTACCAAAGTGAGTTCTTTGGTGGCTGAACAGTCCAACACGAGAGCCACAGACCCTGTCACAGGTGGGACAGACATTCGTTGGGGGAAGGTGGGCACTGATTTACCACACGCTCCTTCCGCTGCCTGCGCCTGACCTCTTCACACTCGCAGCGTTGAGAATCAAAGAGCTCAGCGCCCTCCCGGGTGCACTTTCTCCACCTAGGGCGGTCTTCGGCCAGGGTCACCCAGGAGTCAGTGCACCCTGATTGCCCGTTGTCTGCTTGCAGCTTCTCCCTGTACGTCTCGCTCCTGGTTCCGTACCACCGACGCAGTCTCCAAGTTCCAGTTTGAGTCGAGGTCTGTTGGTGAGGGTTGAAGAGCAGCACTCAGCTTCTGGCAGTGTTTCGTTGAAAGGAAGAGAGCTTCGAACTTAAGCTGGAACTTCAACTTGCCAGAGCTTCCGCTTGAGCCTTTTCCTGAGCTGTTTCCTGAGCAAAACGGTTCCTTGTATCCTCAAAACCCATCACCTTTCCTCCCACCAATACTGACCGATGGATTGACAGGTGATCTGTCTGGACCCCTGCCCCCCCCCCCCCCATTGCCTGGAGTGGTCCGTAGCCTTTGAAATCTTTGTGAAAAATGATATTTTGTTTTCTTGCTCCCAGGCCTTGCATCTGGAGGGACAATGGGTGCTGATTACTGGATGTTTGTCGTTTCCTGAGTTAACGGCCCCCATTAGAAACATAGAAAGATAGAAAATAGGTGCAGGAGTAGGCCATTCGGCCCTTCAAGTCTGCACCGCCATTCAATAAGATCATGGCTGATCATTCCTTCAGTACCCCGTTCCTGCTTTCACTCCATACCCCTTGATCCCTTTAGCCGCAAGGGCCACATCTAACTCCCTCTTGAATATATCCAATGAACTGGAATCAACAACTCACTGCGGCAGGGAATTCCACAGGTTAACAACTCTCTGAGTGAAGAAGTTTCTCCTCAACTCAGTCTTAAATGGCCTGCCCCTTATTCTAAGACTGTCCCCTGGTTCTGGATTTCCCCAACATCGGGAACATTCTTCCCGCATCTAACCTGTCCAGTCCTGTCAGAATCTTATATGTTTCTATGAGATCCCCTCTCATACTTCTAAACTCCAGTGTATACAGGCCCAGTTGATCCAGTCTCTCAATGTCAGTCCAGCCATCCCTGGAATCAGTCTGGTGAACCTTCGCTGCATTCCCTCAATAGCAAGAATGTCCTTCCTCAGATTAGGAGACCAAAGCTGAATACAATATTCCAGGTGGGGCCTCACCAAGGCCCTGTACAACTGCAGTAAGACTTCCCTGCTCCTATACTCAAATCCCATTGCTGTGAAGGCCAACATACCATTTGCCGCCTTCACCGCCTGCTGTACCTGCATGCCAACTTTCAATGACTGATGAACCATGACACCCAGGTCTCGCTGCACCTCCCCTTTTCCTAATCTGCCGCCATTCAGATGATATTCTGCCTTCATATTTTTGCCCCCAAAGTGGATAACCTCTCATTTATCCACATTATACTGCATCTGCCATGTATTTGCCCACTCACCTAACCTGTCCAAATCACCCTGCAGCCTCTTAGCGTCCTCCTCACAGCTCACACCGCCACCCAGTTTAGTGTCATCTGCAAACTTGGAGATATTACACTCAATTCCATGATCTAAATCATTTATATATATATTGTAAAGAGCTGGGGTCCCAGCACTGAGCCCTGCGGCACTCCACTAGTCACTGCCTGCCATTCTGAAAAGGACCCGTTTATCCCGACTCTCTGCTTCCTGTCTGGCAACCAGTTCTCTATCCACATCAATACATTACCCCCAATACCATGTGCTTTGATTTTGCACACCAATCTCTTATGTGGGACCTTGTCAAAAGCCTTTTGAAAGTCCAAATACACCACATCCACTGGTTCTCCCTTGTCCACTCTACTAGTTACATCCTCAAAAAATTCCAGAAGATTTGTCAAGCATGATTTCTCTTTCATAAATCCATGCTGACTTGGACCGATCCTATCACTGCTTTCCAAATGCACTGCTATTTCATCCTTAATGATTGATTCCAACATTTTCCCCACTACTGATGTCCGGCTAGCCGGTCTATAATTACCCGTTTTCTCTCCCTCCTTTTTTTAAAAAGTGGTGTTACATTAGCAACCCTCCAGTCCATAGGAACTGATCCAGAGACGATAGACTGTTGGAAAATTATCACCAATGCATCCACTATTTTTAGGGCCACTTCCTTAAGTACTCTGGGATGCAGACTATCAGGCCCTGGGGATTTATCCGCCTTCAATCCCATCAATTTCCCTAACACAATTTCCCGCCTAATAAGAATATCCTTCAGTTCCTCCTTCTCACTAGACCTTCGGTCCCGTAGTACATCCGGAAGGTTATTTGTGTCTTCCTTTGTGAAGACAGAACCAAAGTATTTGTTCAATTGGTCTGCCATTTCTTTGTTCCCCATTATAAATTCACCCGAATCCGACTGCAAGGGACCTAGGTTTGTCTTCAATAATCTTTTTCTCTTCACATATCTATAGAAGCTTTTGCAGTAATTTTTTATGTTTCCTGCAAGCTTCCTCTCGTACTCTATTTTCCCCCTCTTAATTAAACTCTTTGTCCTCCTCTGTTGTATTCAAAATTTCTTCCAGTCCTCTGGCTTGCTACTTTTTCTGGCTAATTTGTATGCCTCTTCCTTAATTTCCCTTGTTAGCCACGGTTGAGCCACCTTCCCCATCTTATTTTTACTCCAGACAGGAATGTACAATTGCTGAAGTTTGTCCATATGATCTTTAAAGGTTTGCCATTGCCTATCCACCATCAACCCTTTAAGTATCATTTGCCAGTCTAATCTAGCCAATTCAAAGTTACCTTTCCTTAAGTTCAGGAGCCGAGTTTCGGAATTAACTTTGTCGCTCTCCATCTTAATAAAGAATTCTACCATATTATAGTCACTCTTCCCCAAGGGGCCTCGCACAACAAGATTGCTAATTAGTCCCTTCTCATTACACATCACCCAGTCTAGGATGGCCAGCTGGTTGGTTGGTTCCTCGACATATTGGTCGAAAAAACCATCCCTAATACACTCCAGGAAATCCTCCTCCACCGCATTGCTACCAGTTAGGTTAGCCCAATCAATATGTAGATTAAAGTCGCCCATGATTACTGCTGTACCTTTATTGCACACATCCCTTATTTCTTGTTTGATGCTGTCCCCCAACCTCACTACTACTATTTGGTGGCCTGTACACAACTCCCACTAGCGTTTTCTGCCCTTTGGTATTCCGTAGCTCCACCCATACCTGATTCCACATCATCCAGGCTAATGTCCCTCCTTACTATTGCGTTAATTTCCTCTTTAACCAGCAACGCCACCCCGCCTCCTTTTACTCTCTATCTATCCTTCCTAAATGTTGAATACCCCTGGATGTTGAGTTCCCAGCCTTGGTGACCCTGGAGCCATATCTTCGTGATGCCAATCACATCGTATCTGTTAACTGCTACCTGCGCAGTTAATTCATCCACCTTATTCCAAATACTCCTCGCATTGAGGCACAGAGCCTTCAGGCTTGTCTTTTTAACACACTTTGACCCTTTAGAATTCTGCTGTAAAGTGGCCCTTTTTGTTTTTTGCCTTGGGTTTCTCTGCCTTCCACTTTTACAATTCTCCTTTATATCTTTTACTTCTGTCTCCATTTTATTTCCCTCTGTCTCCCTGCATAGGTTCCCATCCCCCTGCCATATTAGTTTAACTCCTCCCCAACAGCACTAGCAAACACTCCCCCTAGGACATTGGTTCCGGTCCTGCCCAGGTGCAGACCATCCGATTTGTACTGGTTCCACCTCCCCCAGAACCAGTTCCAATGTCCCAGGAATTTGAATCCCTCCCTTCTGCACCACTGCTCAAGCCACGTATTCATCTGAGCTATCCTGCAATTCCTACTCTGACTAGCACATGGCACTGGTAGCAATCTTGAGATCACTACTTTTGAGGTCCTACTTTTTAATTTAACTCCTAGCTCCCTAAATTCGTCTCGTAGGACCTCATCCCATTTTTTTACCTATATTGTTGGTACCTATATGTACCACGACAACTGGCTGTTCACCCTAGCAGGTAATGGGTTTCAATCTCAAACTGATCTTGCTTAACTGGCTTATCTCCTGGAAGACAATGGCCCGGCCATTTCCTGCCTTGCACCAGTTTCGATTGAGACTGAGTCGTGACTGTGCTTTAATAATGCGAAGGCATAGTGTCTCTGAGTTACCTCTCGGGGTATTGTTCCCAGTAATCACTTTAGATGGTGATGACATCAATCTGCCTGGGTTCCCTTCCACCTGTCAGTGTGAAATGATCGTTTACATATGAATGCACCTTGCTATTCCCTAAGCCCCTCCCACAAGCTTGCCAAACAGTACAGTTCTTTCTTGGAGGTTTTGGATTTGAGGATTTAAAGTATTGTTCATAAAAATGACCAGAAAGCTGGTGCTGCAGAAGTGCTGAG
This sequence comes from Pristiophorus japonicus, assembly GCF_044704955.1. Lineage (NCBI taxonomy): Eukaryota > Metazoa > Chordata > Chondrichthyes > Pristiophoridae > Pristiophorus > Pristiophorus japonicus. The sequence goes on along the minus strand of NC_091982.1, from coordinate 256,327,193 downwards.
TGGATGATCCTTCTCAGCCTCCTCCTGAGGTCCCCACCATTACAGAATCCAGTCTTCAGCCAAACCGATTCACTCCACGTAATATCAAGAAGCAGCTGAGCGCACAGGACAAAATCTCGGCTGTCGTGCTGAAGACTTGTGCTCTAGAACTAGCTGCCTCGAGCCAGGCTGTTCCAGTACAGCTACAACACTGGCATCTATCTGACAATGTGGAAAACTGCCCAGGTATGCCCTGTCCACAAAAAGCAGGACAAATCAAATCCAATCCATCCAATTACCGCCCCATCAGTCTACTCTCATTCATCAGCAAAGTGATAGAAGATATCAAATGTCAAACATTTGGAGAAATTAGGGCATGTGACCAAAAGCTTTGTCAAAGAGGAATCCACCTCGTGAGCCTTCTCTGAACTGCTTCCAATGCAAGTACATCGCTCCTTCCAGCGCGAGCTGACACAAATGTGCGACCGCTTCGAGGTGGGCAACTGGGTGACGTCACCAAGACCCAGGTTGCAGTTTGGAGCGTAGGCAGGAGCATCGGCGGGGCCCTGGTAAAGCAGAGAAGCGGGAAATCCATGGCAAACTTGCAATGAGTGATCGGGGTGGAGGAGTGAGTGATGAGGGATCGTGGCTGTGATTTGGTAGGTGATCGTGACGGAGGTTCGGCGAATGTTTGATGCAGCGGGAGATCGTGGCAGATGTGCAGCAAATGAGGGTGCGGGGCCCAGAAGAGCCAAGGGCCCAGGGGCAGCCCACACTGTGCGATATGTGTGTGCACTCGGTCGGTGCAGCAGAGCAGGTCTCCAGTCGTCCTGGTTAACCCTTGCCACTGGATAAAGGCCTAGCTCTGTCAAGCCCGTGTGTGGCTGATGTGCAACGGTCACCACACGTTAAGAAAATCCACGCACAGGCATCTTCCACCCCCTCAATTGGAGTTCAGGACTGGAACATCGGGTCCTTCATTGAAACATCTGTGAACTCTTGTGGAATCAAGTCATCCTCGTTCGAGGGACCGCCTATGATGATGTGTCGTTGACAGTGCTATCAAGTGGCACTTACCAATAACCTGCTCACCGATGCTCAGTTTGCATTCCACCAGAACCACTTGGCTCCAGACCTCATTACAGCCTTGGTCCAATCATGGACAAAAGAGCTGAATTCCAGAGGTGAAGTGAGAGTAACTGCCTTTGACATCAAGGCAGCATTTAACCGAATGTGGCATCAGGGAACCCTAGTAAAATTGAAGTCAATGGGAATCAGGGGTAATCTCCACTGGCTGGAGTCATAGCTAGCACAAAGGAAGATGGTTGTAATTGTTGGAGGTCAATCATCACAGCCCCAGGACATCGCTGCAGGAGTTCCTCAGGGCAGTGTCTTAGGCCCAACCATCTTCAGCTGCTTCATCAATGGTCTTCATAAGGTCAGAAGTGGGGATGTTCGCTGATGATTGCACAGTGTTCAGTTCTATTTGCAACACCTCAGATAATGAAGCAGTCAATGCCTGAATGCAGCAAGACCTGGATGAAAATCAGGCCTGGCTGATAAGTGGCAAGTAATGTTCATGACACAAAAATGCCAGGCAATGACCATCTCCAACAAGCGAGAGTCCAACCACCTTCCCATGACATTCAATGGCATTCCCATCGCCGAATCCCCCACCATCAACATCCTGGGGGTCACCATTGACCAGAAACTTCACTGGACCAGCCACACAAATATTTTGGCAACAAGAGCAGGTCAGAGGCGTTGGGTCTTCTGTGGTCAATGACTGAACTCCTGACTCCCCAAAACCTTTCCACCATCTACAAGGCACAAGTAAGGAGTGTGATGGAATACTCTCCACTTGCCTGGATGAGTGCAGTTCTGACAACACTCAAGCAGCTCGACACAATCCAGGGCAAAGCAGCCCGCTTGATTGGCACCCCATCCACCACCTTAAACATTCACTCCCTGTAGCACCGGCGCACTGTGGCTGCAGTGTGTACCATCTACAGGATGCACCTCCTAAACCCGCGACCTCTACCACCTAGAAGGACAAGGGCAGCAGGCGCATGGGAACACCACCACCTGCAAGTTCTGCTCCAAGTTACACGCCATCCTGACTTGGAAATATATTGCCGTTCCTTCATCATCGCTGGGTTAAAATCCTGGAACTCCCTCCCTAACAGCACTGTGGGAGTGCCTTCACCACAAGGACCGCAGCGGCTCTCTACCACCTTCTCAAAGGCAATTCGGGATGGACAATAAATGCTGGCCTTGCCAGTGACGCCCATAAACCCAGGAATGAAAAGAAAATGTAGTTCCAAGTGAGCAGCTATGCTAAAGTCCAGCCCTTCCTGAAGTGTGAAGTTGTGATGAATACAGCAGGCTTTAACTATTCATGATACACAATCAGGAGCATACTGCTGTGCCCTCCCTGACCTGTCCAGGCAGTGAAAGCATGCATGTAACACCACAATGGTCTCGTTGTCTAGTAGAGGCGTGGGCCTCGTTGTAGCATTCTTTTGCTTCTTTTCAGGCTACTTTTATTGGGGCCATGACCCATGGATGTAGGGGGTAGTTTTTGTCACCCAGAAGTCATCTGTTGATTTGATTCTCCAACCTGAAGATGTCACTGAGGACTTACATATAAGTGCTGCCTGAGGAAAAGAGTGTTCAAAGACCAGGATCTCAAACCTGGCACCAAGCTCATAGTCGACAGAGCAGTAGTGATATGTACCCGCCCTCCTATGCTTCAGAGACATGAACTATGTACAGTAGCCACCTCAAAGTACTGGAGAAGTACCGCCAATTCTGCCTCTGCAAAATCCTGAAAATTCATTGGCAGGATCAGCGCACCAACGTCAGCGTTCTCTCTCTCAGGCCGACATCCCCAACATCGAGGCATTGACCACGCTCGATCAGCTCCGATGGTTGGGCCACATTGTCCACGTGCCCGATACTAGACTGGAGAAGCTGGGGTTGTTCTCCTTGGAGCAGAGAAGGTTGAGAGGAGATTTGATCAAGGTGCTCAAAATTATGAGGGGTCCAGGCAGAGTAGATAGAGAGAAGCTGTTCCCATTGGTGGAAGGGTCGAGAACAGATTATAAGTGTTTGACAGAAGAACCAAAGACGACATCAGGAAAAAGTTTTTTACACAACGAGTGGTTAGGATCTGGAATGCACTGCCTGAGAGGGTGGTGGAGGCAGATTCAATCGTGACTTTCAAAAGGGAATTGGATAAGTACCTGAAGGAAAAAAATTTACAGGGCTACGGGAAAGGGCGGGGGAGTGGGACTAGCTGAAGTGCTCTTGCAGAAGGCCGGCACAGGCTTGACGGGCCAAATAGTAACCATTCTATGATTCTATGTCCATTCATACTATCATCTGTAAACTGGATTGCTTCCAATTTACAATTCTATTTTAAACTCTGCAGACTGCTCCCATATACGGTACTGGTAGTCTGGAGAGTTGCTTTGTGAGAATCTGGGATGAAGCCAGAACCATCCCAGGTATCCTTCAGCAGGACATTCAAGAACTCCAAAACAGCTAAACACAGCAGTGTGATGAAAACTCGACCCTTACTGCATCTCTTTCAATATTTCAAAATTTACTCCCACCTAAAGCACTCAAGAACGTAAGAATGGAGGAAGACAAAAAGGCTATTGATCTCACTGTATTGTGTTGTCCTGTTTTACAACCTAATCTGACTCTTTGTTGTATATTTTTAAATTCTGCTCCCTACCAAATCCCTTTCTGGGTCCTTTCGGGAAGTCAGTATGTATTACAATAGGCAGAAGTCTATTACATAACTTTACAACTCACACAAATAATTGGGACAAGAAAATTATTTGCTTGAAATTGAGCATCAGTGATTTAAAGAAATAACTGTAAAGTGAGCTGTATATAGATGTAGAAAGAAAGCAGGAACATTGGTAATCTGTAGAGAAGCAAGAGACAGCAGCAGTTCACTTTGGCACATTTTCACTCATTGGCTCCTCTTGATAGCACAAATGGAATTGGTCATTTACAAAGGTCGGCCCCCATCTACTTCCAGATCATCCCAGAAAGAAAACCAGAAAGCGGGAACAAGTTAACAAAAAGACCATTCCCAAATTGCCAGAAAGGATACTGAACCAACCCTGCAAAGATCATTCCACTCATGTGGGACCTTTGATATCTCACAGCACAACCAAACCCAGGGGCCATCTTGATTGTCCCTCCTCCCAACCCACAGAGTATGCAAACCATACTGACCACCAACAATTCCCAATGTACCACAACACAGCACTGCAACTTATCATTGACTTTCCCCTCTGAACTGTAAGTTGCAGGAATGAGAACACAACCTTGCTGATCCTAAAAATGCTTTTAATTATAACAATTAAGAAATTTGATATTAAACTGGATATGGATCTTTAAAGCTTAACAGCAGTTAAATATCACAATAGTAAAGACAAAAGATTGAATGTAATTTTTTTAATTGTTTTCAGGGTTGCTGTAAGGTACTTCTGGAATATTTGAAGAGAAACGCTATGATTCTCGGCATAGTTGCTTTGGGAATTGGTATACTTGAGGTAATGTATTGTAAGCCTGAACTGGAATAGTTTACAATGGGGATGATGGCTGCATGTGTGGGCTAAAAGGGTTAAATTATGAGGCCAGGCTGCATAGACATGGCTTGTATTGCCCTGAGTATTGAAGAATAAGGGGGCGAGGTGCTTACGAGGATTAAAGGATTCGATAGGGTAGATGGAGAGAAACTACTTCCTCTGGTGGGGCGTGTAACATATGCACCTCTGAGTATGCTCACAGGCTTGTAGAGCTGTTGAAAGTTGCAGCCCCTCCTGCATTATTTGAAGAGACTGCTCCTCGAATTTTGGCTGCACTTCAGTCCCATGCTCCTGATCTTTGGGCACCCTGTGCAGAGGGGAGCAGGCAGGTCGGAAGGCCTCCTCGTAGAACTGCTCCTGGGCATGACCAAGATGGCCATTAACCGGTCCAGGCAGCGGGCGGTCAAGGGGGTCGTTCAGCCCGACTTCCTGTCACTCAGCAACTTCTGCAGACCAAGAAGGTCTCACTTGGGTATTCCCACAGAATTGTTCCCCAGGGGCCGGTACTAGGACCACTGCTTTTCTTGATATATATTTATGACTTAGGGTTAGACTTTCGCCTTCATTGTTGGCGATTTTCTCGGCGGTCCAGCTGTTTTTCTGCCCGGCGAAAGTTTCCACTTAAGTTTTTTAATGTTATCGCCCGCTTCTGAAGATGCCCGCCGGGACCAAACCGAAACCGCCCACGTGCAATGCCGCGAACAACCGCTAGGGCGCAAGTTTGGCCTCAACTGCCAATATCCAGATTGCTGAGAGACCCGCCCTGTAAAAGCTGCTTAAATAGGGGGTAGGTGATTACTCTGCAAAGCAAGGTAAGTTAAAGGTTTTTTACTTTTTTTAAATTTTAAAACAGCAATTGGGTATAAAACTGTCTCGGGAATGCTTTATAAGTTTTTAATTTTTTTTTAAAGTTTTCCCCCCTCCCTAGGCCCAACTGCAGCCTCAGACTAAATTTTAGTACTAACCGTCCATTCCGGTAACGACCGCCCAGGTTACTAACTTTCCATTTAACCGCCGAGAAAACCGCCGACAATGAATGTGCAACGCCCATTTTTTTGCCGGGGCAACTAGTTTTAATTACTTTAAACATAGAAATGGAAATTCTCGCCAGCGTTACTCACTGAACATTAGTGGTTCTTCTCAGTGGGCAGTCGGCCTTTGAGGGGCTTTAGGGAAAGTCTAGCCCTTAGACTTGGATGTACAGGGCACAATTTCAGAATCTGCAAATGCCACAAAACTCCATCTATACCAATACACCATGAAATCTCACATCTTATGTTGACAGTGCTGCTTGCATTGCTAATTCATATGTGCAGTTTCTTGTAAGTGCCCTTTGTCAATAGCTTACATAGTTAAAAGCAACAATGAGTGAATTTTCATTCTGGCAAGCCTGAAAGAACTTGAATTTCCTCTCCCCCTTTCATGATTCTCACAAAACAAACACATCCTTCATTTCTCCCAATTCTACATACTACATCTGTGAGGTACGGTGATACTGGAAATGGGTACGGTGATATTGGAAATGCTATGATTGTATCAGCATCAAAATGGGATAAGTTACCTCAATTTTTTTAGACCTCTTCGCAGTATTAAAACAGCAATTTTTACTTGCAATCTAACAAAAAAACCTACAAAACAACAAAAATATACCACAAGGCAACAAAAATACAGAGATTAAAAAAGCCTAAAACAAATATTTAACAATTGGCGTGGCAATTTCCGTTCACCGTGGTTGAGCGTCCAAGATCTGGAATGTTCCGGTCCGGACCGAATCGTGGCAGGGTGGTCCGGAATCCGTAGAATGTTCCGGAATCCGGACCCGCCGACCTCGAGGCCCCGTCGCTGCCCGATCTCGAGCCTCACTTTGCCGCCGCTGACATAGCCCCGCTCGCCCCCCCATAGCGCCCTTACCTCGGGGCCTCCTCACCGGCCCTCCCCAACATCTCCTGTGCGACGGGGCCTACCGGCTCCAGCACCTCCTCGGCCTCTGGGCCCCGCCCAAACAGCTCCTCGGCAGCTGGGCCTCGCCCGGCGAGCTCCTGGGCCCGACCAGCTCCACGGAGAGCAAATAATGTTACAGTACACTCTTAACAAATCCAAGTTATGTGCCTCAAAGTAATTTGGAACTCGTTGATGGTGAAAGATAGAGTTGCCGTCTCCTTAGCCAATTGTTCCACTGCTTTAACTTCACTGATTGAACTCACATTCACAGGTTCAGTCCATGAAATTAAAGACAATAGTGAAATGATAATCAAATAATTACAGCAGTGGTTACTGCTGTATTGAATGTGATATGTCCTTACTATACAGCACAAATACACACGAGGCCCATACGAGAGAGAAGGTCACTCTGTGACCAGTAACCTTTATTCCAGCACTGAAGTAATGAAGGTGTGTGGAACTTCCCCTTTTATACCTGAAACTCCAGGTTAGGAGTGTTTCCCACAAGTTCACCACCTAGTGGTCAATGTACTCACGGTGTACAGCTTAGGTCAGTTTATACATGGGTTACAATGACAGTTGAATACATGACATCACCTCCCCCCCCAAAGTCTTATTAGGATCACAGGTTAAGTCTCTCTGGTGGTTTACGCTCCCTTGTAGAGCGCCTGAGTTGGGGCTCCGGTTGTTGGGCGCTGGCCTGAGTGTCTGCTGTTTGCGGTGCCTCAGGCCTGTCCGGACTGCCCACAGTGACTGGGCTCTTCTCCACTTGGTTCCGGTGTTCGGTCACCTGTGGTGGAGTGAACTCTACATCGTGTTCTTCCTCTGCTTCTTCTATGGGGTTGCTGAACCTCCTTTTTGTTTGATCCACGTGTTTGTGGCAGATTTCTCCATTGGTAAGTTTAACTACCAGAATCCTATTCCTCTCTTTGGCAATCACGGTGCCTGCGAGCCATTTGGGCCCTGCAGCGTAGTTGAGGACAAAGACAGGGTCATTGACATCAATACATCACGCCCTCGCATTCCCGTCGTGGTAGTCACATTGTGATTAGCGCCTGCTCTCAACAATTTCGTTCATGGTGGGATGTATAATGGATAACCTAGTTTTGAGCATCCTTTTCATTAGCAGCTCTGCGGGTGGAACCCCTGTGAGCGAGTGTGGTCGGGATCTATTGGCCAACAGGAGGTGTGATAAGCGGCTTTGTAGGGAACCCCCTTGAATTCTGAGCATCCCCTGTTTGATTATCTGCACTGCTCGTTCCGCCTGGCCGTTTGAGGCTGGCTTGAACGGTGCCGTTCTGACATGGTTAATACCATTTCCTGCCATGAAGTCCTGGAATTCAACGCTTGTAAAGTACGGGCCATTATCGCTGACCAAGACTTCCGTTGGACCATGGGCGCCGAACATTGCTCGTAGACTTTCTACCATGGCAGCGGATGTGCTTGAATTGAGAAATTCACACTCGATCCATTTGGAGTAGGCGTCTACTACAACCATAAAACATTTTTCCCATGAAAGGACCTGCGTAGTCCACATGGATGCGTGACCATGGCTTGGGGGGGCCAGGACCAGGGACTAAGAGGGGCTTCTATGGTCGCATTGCCCAGCTGGGCACACGTGTTGCACCTGCGAACACAAAGTTCCAGATCTGCGTCTATCCCTGGCCACCAAACGTGTGACCTGGCAATTGCCTTCATCATGACAATGCCCGGGTGCTCATTGTGGAGTTCTCTGATGAACACCTCTCTGCCCACCTGGGGCATGACTACTCGGTTTCCCCATAGTAGGCAATCTGCCTGAATCGAGAGTTCATCCTTGCGCCTGTGAAATGGTTTAAATTCCTCAGGGCATGCCCCGTACATGACTGCCCAGTCCCCATTCAGGACACATTTCTTGAGTAGCGGGTCTCTATTTGTCCAGACTTTGATTTGACGGGCTGTCACGGGTGAACCTTCGCTTTTGAAAGCTTCAACAGCCATGACCATCTCAGCAGCATGCTCGGTTGCCCCCTCAGTGGTGACTAGTGGGAGCCTGCTGAGTGCATCGGCACAGTTTTCAGTGCCCGGTCTGTGCCGAGTTGTATAGTCATAGGCGGCTAACGTGAGTGCCCACCTCTGTATGCGGGCCGATGCGTTTGCATTTACGGCCTTGTTGTCGGCCAAAAGGGACATTAGGGGTTTGTGATCTGTCTCCAGCTCAAATTTCCTGCCAAACAGGTACTGGTGCATTTTTTTACTGCATATACACATGCAAGCGCTTCCTTTTCTACCATCCCATAGCCCCTTTCTGCCTGGGACAGACTTCTGGAGGCATAAGCTACCGGCTGTAACTGACCCTTGGCATTAACATGCTGCAACACACACCCGACCCCATAGGACGACACATCGCACGTTAAAACAAGTTTCTTACATGGATCATATAGTGTTAACAGATTGTTGGAGCATAACAAATTGTGTGCTCTATCAAAAGCCCTTTCCTGGCTGTCCCCCCAGACCCATTCGCGACCTTTGCATAGGAGCATGTGTAACGGCTCTAACAGCGTGCTCAATTTGGGAAGAATGTTACCAAAATAGTTCAGGAGCCCCAGGAATGAACGCAGCTCCGTCGTGTTACGGGGTCTGGGTGCTCTCTGGATCACTTCTGTTTTGGATGCAGTAGGTCTGATCCCGTCTGCTGCTACCCTCCTCCCCAGGGATTCTACCTCTGGAGCTAAGAAGACGCACTTCGCCTTTTTCAGTCGCAGCCCTACCCGGCCCAGTCTGCTTAGCACCTCCTCCAGGTTGTGGGGGTGTTCTTCAGTATCGCGACCCGTGATGAGGATGTCGTCTTGAAAACCACCGTCCTTGGAATCAACTTGAGGAGGCTTTCCATATTTTGTTGAAAGATCGTGGCAGCCGAGCGAATCGCGAACGGACATCTGTTGTACTCAAACAACCCTTGTGTGTCGTGATGGTGATCAGCTTCTTCGACTCACTTGCCAGCTCCTGGGTCATGTAAGCTGAGGTCAGGTCCAATTTTGAAAAATGTTTGCCACCGGATAGCGTCGCAAAGAGGTCCTCTGCTCTCGGTAGCGGGTACTGGTCTTGGAGTGACACCCGATTGATGGTGGCCTTGTAATCGCCACATATCCTGACCGACCCATCTGCCTTGAGCACCGGCACAATCGGGCTCGCCCAGTCACTGAATTCGACTGGCGAGATGATGCCTTCCCTCAGCAGGCGGTCCAATTCGCCTTCTATCTTTTCCCGCATCACGTACGGCACCGCTCTGGCCTTGTGGTGTACTGGCCTAGCGTCCGGGTTCATGTGAATCACTACCTTGGCCCCCATGAAAGTGCCAATGCCGGGTTGAAATAATGAGTCAAATTTGTCCAGGATCTGTGAGCATGATACTCTCTCCACAGAAGAAATTGCATTGCCATCGCCCCATTTCCAGTTCATGACAGCAAGCCAACTCCTCCCCAGCAGTGTGGGACCATCCCCCGGGACAACCCAGAGTGGCAACCTGTTCTCCGAATCTTTGTGGGTCACGACTACTGTGGCGCTGCCTAGCACCGGAATGATCTCCTTTGTATAGGTCCGTAGCAGTGCGTCAATCGGCAATAATTGTGGCCTCCTGGCCTTGGACGCCCACAACTTGTCGAACTGTTTGATACTCATCAGGGATTGGCTGGCCCCCGTGTCTAGCTCCATTAATACTGGTATGCCATTGAGGAGCACTTTCATCATTATCGGTGGCGTCCTGGTGTATGAACTGTATATGTGCTCCACATGAACTCGCTGAACTTCAGCTTCCAGCGATTTCCCCCAGTATCTATTTGGCCTCGTAGGGCTTACATTGGGCCCGTCCTCCTCGTTCATCAACCTGGCTGCAGGCTTCCTGCACATACACGCCAAGTGACCGCTGACATTGCAGTTTCTGCAGGTATATTGCTGATATCAGCAAGCTCTGGCTGTGTGTTTGCGTCCACACCTCCAACATGAACCGTTGTTGGAAACAAAAGGTCCATTACCAGTCGGTCGTCTCTGACTGCCTCTGTAACTGTCCTTAAGCGCACCATTGACAGGTGTTGATGGCCCCATTACTGGCCGCATTGTCCCTTGTGATGGCATGAATTGCCATTCAGCTAGCCATTGTCTCTGTTGAATTCCCCCTTTGTGTTCGACTACATGCTCGGGCATGTCCGATTGCCCCTGCCTGCCTGGAGAACTGTGTCCCACATTAACAATGTTGACTCCCTATCTGTTTGCTGCATTTAAGCCAAGATTTTTGTCAAACATCATTCTGGTCTCTTCCTCCCCTGAGATAAATGTCTGGGCCATCAAAGCCGTCGTTTCCAGGGTCAAGTCTTTGGTCTCCATCAGTTTCCTGAAAACCCCAGCGTGCCCGATGCTCTCAATAAAAAAGTCTCTCAGCATCTCCGCTCTGCATGCATCTGGGAACTTACATCGGCTCGCCAGTCGCCGGAGGTCTGCCACGAAGTCTGGAACGCTTTGCCCTTCTCGCCGCCGGTGCGTGTAAAACCGGTGTCTCGCCATGTGCATGCTGCTCGCCGGTTTAAGGTGTTCCCTGATCAACTTACTGAGCTCTTCAAAAGTCTTGTCCGCCGGCTTCTCTGGCGCTAGCAGGTCCTTAATCAGGGAGTACGTCCTGGATCCACAAACCGTCAGGAGATGAGCCCTGCGTTTGTCGGCCGAATCCTGTCCCAGCCATTCCTTGGTGACGAAACTTTGCTGTAGTCTCTCAATAAAATCGTCCCAATCATCACCAACACAGTACCTCTCGTCTGTGCTGCTAGTGGCCATGCTCGCGTGGTTTAAATCCCAGTTTCTCGTCGCCAATTATATGTCCTTACTATACAGTACAAATGCACACGAGGCCCATACTTGAGAGAAGGTCACTCTGTGAGCAGGAACGTTTATTCCAGCACTGAAATGAAGAAGGTGGGTGGAGCTTCCCCTTTTATACCTGAAAGTCCAGGTTAGGAGTGTCTCCCACAAGTTCACCACCTAGTGGTCAATGTACTCGCGGTGTATAACTTAGGTCAGTTTATACATGGCTTACAATGACCGTTGAACACATGACAGACTGTGTACATCGTGCCCCCCCCCCCCCCTGACCTGCGAGAGAACAGCTCCGCAGGTTGGGCCATAAGAGAGCTGGAACGGTGTACCAACTCCAGCGCGAGCTGCTCCAAGGATTTTGAGATGGGCGACTGGGTGATGTCATCAAAACCCTGGTCACCGTTTTGGAGCTTGGGCAGAAACATAGTACAGAGGAGTGGGAAGGCCGGGGCGGATGAGCGGCGAGTGTTTGTGGCGAGATGTGGTGAATGTTTATGGCGGAGAAGCGGCGAAAGATTGTGGCGGAGGTGCGACAGATGAGGGTACGGGGCCCAGAAGAGGCGAGGGCCCAGGGGCAGCACGGGCCAGCCCACACTGCGATACGTGTGCACGTCAGGTCTGTGCAGCAGAGCAGGTCTCCAGTCGTCTTGGTTAACCCTTGCCACTGGACCAAGACCTAGCTCTGTCGAGCTGGTGTGCAACGGCCACCCCACGTTAAAAAAAAATTCACGCACAGGCATCTTCCGCCCACTCTATTGGAGTTCAGGATCTGGAACATCGGGTCATTCATCGAAACACCTGTGAACTCGTGGAAGCGAGTCATCCTCGTTCGAGGGACCGCCTATGATGATGATGATCACAATAGTAAATGGTTAAACTTGCCCCACGTCTGGGCAGCACTGAGCAGTTTCATTGCTTAACCTGACAGTACTGCAATGATACAGTTGGTCTAAATGCAGAGTCTGCCCATGATCAATGGTGGATGGTAATGACTCACGGTACCGGAGATGGCGATTAATGTTTGCCACTGCTGGTGCTCGTGTCTATGAGGGTACTTGAAACAAAAAGCACCCCTTGCAGTGGGTGCACCATGCCACCGGAGGCACTGGATCGAGGATCACGTCAAAAAGTTTGCAGGTGTTTCAATGAAGGACCTAAAATTCCAGGTCCAGAACTAAATCTTGAAGGGTGGAAGATGCCTGTGCGTGGATTTTTTTTAACGTGGGGTGACCGTTGCACACCAGCCACCACACGGGCTTGACGGAGCGAGGTCTTGGTCCAGTAACAAGGATTAACCAGGACGACTGGAGACCAGCTCTGCTGCACGGACCTAGTGCGCACATATCGCACAGTGTGGGCTGGGCCCGTGCTGCCCCTGGGCCCTCGCCTTTCCTTGGCCCCGAACTCACGCCTCTCCTGGGCCCCGATCACGTCTACAATCTCTCGCCGCTCCTGATCATGGCTACTGAAGTCGGGGCTGCTGTCGGGAGCAGCCCTGTCATACAAAGGGGGCATTGGGCAAGCCGTGTTCTCACTTGGGCATTACACCCTTGCGGGCCTCATCACTCGGATGTTATGTGCTGTTTGGTCCACCGATTGTGTGAATATATTAAACTAGGACCTGTGTGGCATCCTCAAATGGAGTTACGCAAATGGAGATGTAAAGGATGCATTACAACTGAGTGACGTCCAGCCAAACTAACTGTGATTGTGTTCCTACCGACACTTGCCATTCTTCCGTCATCAAACGTATCGATATCCAAACACTACAGCACAAAGTTCACATGAGTTTATTAAGTCTTATTTTGAGAAAAGTTGCACAAATAAATAGATATTAAAAGAAAACATCTGGAAGCTTGTCACTGCACACAGCTCTGCCAGTACAAATTTCAATCCCAGTATTGGAATTTGAAAACTCAACCATTTATTTATAAGTAACTGGCCACAGATTCTTAGAGCTGCCTGCAATTAAATACCATAAGAGTTAATTTTTAAACTTGGTAATTCCAGGTAATATACTGAGCTATTTTATTGCTTAACCATGATAGTGCAATGATTTACCTGACACGATGAAGGAGAAGGCACAGTAGGTCAAATTTCCTCATTGCATTCTGCTTTTTGTTGCATTCTCCACCACTGATTGGGCCCAAAGTTAGCCAGGGGTTGCTGTGTTTTTTTTTTTTGGAGCAACTTGATTTTTCTGGAGTATCTTAAAAATCCCCACTCTGCACATTTAATTTGCGCCAGTGTCAGTGAGTTAGTTAGGATTTTTTTTAGTTTCGTTTTTTTTTCCAAAAGGGGGCGTTACCAGCCACCTATGCCTGTTTTGGCCAGTTTGGACAGCTAATAGTTACTCCAAACTAAGTTAGGCCAGCATATGTGGCCACTTGTGGCCGCACAGAAATCCCTTGTGGAGAGCTAAGAAATTAGCGCAGGTAGCCAGAGATGCTGGGTGGGTGGGGGGGCAGGGAGGGAAGCACAGAGGACCTTGCAAAGCACTAAACACCTTCACAACAACAGTAAAGAAGCATTAAAACCATCAATAATAAATAAAAAATGAATAAATAATAAAAAATAAAACTTAAGTTCTACTCTGCCCCCCCGAGGGACTGGACTTCTCTCCAGGGAAAACTTAATCAGTGTTGGGTCATAACGATTTGACATGTGCCCATACAAAATGCAACGTTCTCTCCACACTGCTGCCTGATAGCCCATGTTTTATCGGGAGGTGCTGTTGAAGATTATCGGGTCGTTGCTTCGGCCAGGGATAGAGTGCGGCGAGCATCGGGTCCCACTCAGCCTGCAGGATGCGCTGGGACGGGCGAGGAGCTACTGCACATGCCTCCGCTGCACATGCGCGCAGTTGCCGGCACTGTTTTCGGCGCAGGGCTGTAGCGCTGCCCCTCTCTCCACGCGAAGGGCCGCGCCGGGACCCGGGACACACAGCAGCGCGGCTAGAATTGTTAGTAAGTTTATTGGCGTCGTTTTGAGCGCACAAAGTCGGCGCATCTCGGGAGAGTGCACCGGAAAAAGGGGTTGAGGAAATTTGGTCCCATTAACATTCTTGAATAGTTCCCAGCCTCCCAGGGGATGCTTCACTGCCAAAGTGGAAAATAACACCATTTGCTGCGCCCTGATGAAAGAACTGGAACGAGCAGCGAATGAAAAGCAAGCTCTTCCTTTCGCTGTAGAATTTCAGCCAATTCTTTTAAAGTCATTTGCTCAAGTTCTCTATTGTGCAAAAAAAATAACACGACCCCGCCATAAAGATGCACCCTGACCCTGACACTCTGACCCTGGCCCTGGCTTTTGGGATCAATTTAATATTTCTAGTGGGCTCTCTGGTTCTTCGGCAAGGAATCCGCCAGTATCATGGAGGGAGACCTTGAAAGCCTGCTCCAGCCGCTGGTGAAACTGGTCAAATGGTTTGCTGAAATATTCGAATCTGGTGCCATGGCCTCTACAATCGCTCGCTCTCCAGCCCATTGCACAGGTTTTCTGGATTTTTTTAATTTTAAATTTAAATTACTCTTCCATCACCATAGCAATGAACATGCATCCAGCATTACTGTAGGCCAAGTGATGGGAAATACATCAAATGATGTCTGTTATGTATTGATGTGTGTATTGTCGTCCTGCGCCCTGGTGGGGGAGGGAAGTGTAATGTTATGTATTGATGTGTGTATCGTCCTGGTACCTTAAATGTAATGTAAGCACAATGCTACACCACAGAGGGCGCTGTGAGGGGGAAACCTGGAAGTACCTGCAACAGGCACTATATAAGGCTGAGCACCACACCTGGGAGGCACTCTGGAGCTGAACAATAAAGGACGAAGGTCACAGCAGTTAGACTTACACCAGCCCGTGTGGAGTCAGTGATTTGTGTGCTACATACACCACAATGTTTTTCTGTCATTTGAATAACATTTCTTTACTACGCCATGGATGGGCAGTTATATTGAAGAACAATGCTCCATTCGCACAGCATCAGGCGGGAAATCTAATGAGCGGAAGAATGGGTGGACACAGCTGAGTCAATTTGCCACCCCACTTGCCCCAGTTCCATCAGAAAATGGAGGGGGGAGATGGTGGAAGGTTCCAGCCCACATTTCTTACTATTTCCTGGAAACTCTCCAAATGATGTGCTGATTTTTTTTGTGGAGCTCTGGATAGATGCACCTCAACAATGTTAAAACTGTTTCCTACAGACACATTAACGGGGTCAGTCAAAAATATCAACAGTTGGTAGAAAAAGCTTAAAATGTGCCTGCAACCAAATGATCACAGTGAACCTTACTGCCATTCGGGAACGTTTAATGGTCTAGTCTCACTGACACAATGGAACCGCTAATGTAATGGTGGGCGCCCGTATTATCAAGAGCATTGGCTTAAGGCCTTCAATGTGACAAAATGCATAGCAGGTTGGGAGCCTGTGAACAACCTGGGTGCAAGGCTCATTGTGGTCCCACATGCCATTCAAATTAGGGGGCTGAAATGCATGATCAGCCATGACCATATTGAATGGTGGTGCAGGATCGAAGGGCCGAATGGCCTACACCTGCAGCTATTTTCTATGTTTCTATGTACAACACCCCTTTCCACAGACACTGACATGGGCGGTCGGCATGCAAAGGGTCAAACTTTGATCGAGAATGGCCCTCTCCTCATTGATTGGCCTTCACAGCCTCCTCTTACACATTTTTTTCCAGCTTTCAATGAGCACTTCCTGCAAGAGGTCAGAGATCTCCACCAAATTAAAAATAACTAGAAATGACAGCGTTTGACTGGCAGCCCTTCACAGGTTGTTGGCACCTGATAATCTGGACTTTGACCAACGCGTTTCTCCCAGTGTATCACATGCTACATTAACATATTTAAATGAACTGATCTTGCATTTTTGTACAAGGTGAGTTTATTGATAGGCTAGTGTTCCAGATGATGCAGCACTAGGACTGTTTTATCAGTCTCCACTGGCCTACATGGTCTTTGAAATTTGGGAATGTTAACCTCAGCCACTAAGACAAATTCAGTCGAATTTGGCAATCTTTCACAGTGTCATGGCCAGCCAGAGACCTCAGTCCAAAGTATCAGGAGATCTGGACCAATTAATCAGATAGGCAGCAGAATGGAAACTGCAATTTGATATAGGTAATGAGGTGATTTATACTGCAACAATAAAAAGCAAACTTGTACATAGTGTTCCATCCAACAATACACATGGGTATTCACAAGCAAAGGGGGAAAATGGTTTGTGAAGCAATTAAATGTTGGTTTACAGCACCAGAACATTTGACCATGAATGGAAACAAGTTATTTCAACATTTATTTTTTTTATTCATTCACGGGATGTGGACAATGCCAGCGTTTATTGCCCATCCCTAATTGCCCTCGAGAAGGTGATGGTGAACCATCTTCTTGAACCGCTGCGGTCCGTGTTGTAATGGATTATCACATGGTTTGTCACATGGTTTAGTATAAGCATGCTCAGTTCTCTCTGGCCTAATAAAACAAGCACGTGGACTAACAACTCACAGTGTCTCTGTCCTTCATTTGTTCTTCCCACATATCTTACATTTGGCGACGAGGATAGGATCCCAAGCCACTTTTAGGGATCATGGAAGGACACAAGGTTCAACCTTCGAGAGGACAAGTTTAAGATGAATTTGTGACACCTAAACTGAATTTTTTTCGATATTTTACCGCTTATGCAGAATCGCCTCCGCATGTCTGTATACACAGCAACAGCAGCGCTGATTCTCACAGGTACACAGGTTGCGAGCTGAGTCACTGTTTGATGGGATCGGGACAATCATGGCCATGCCAATAGGATTCTTCGGATGCCTTGTCATGTATGAATGAGCTCGCGAACCATTCAGTCCTTACATTGAGCAGATGGAGATGTTTTTTAGGGCCAATAACATTATTGAGACCGAAGGTGCCAATGAGAATGTTCAAGCTCAAAATAAAGTAATCCGTGAGTTAGCAATTTTTCTAACGGAGATCGGGCCAGATGTCCACGGAAAATTGACAAGCCTACTCACACCAGGGAAAGCGAAGCATGGGTCATTTGAAGACATTGCTGAGAAACTCGAGGTCCGTTTTGACCCAAAGCCGTTAGAAATAGCAGAGAGCTATAAGTTTGGCACCAGAAACCAAAAACAAAGTGAAACCATCAGTGAGTACATTGTAACTTTTAAGAACCTGCATTTGCATTGTAACTTCGGCACATTTTTGGATTGTGCATTGCGAGATAGGCTTGTGTGTGGACTGGTGGATCAGTGCACACAGTCCAAGTTACTGAACACTCCGAGCCTAACGTTTAACATAGCATGCAAAATTGCCCTATCTATAGCGATGGCGTCTAAGAATGTTAGGGAGCTGTGTCCAACCCAAGTGACTAGCGCAGCTGAGGTCTGCAGAGTCACAAAGCCACCGCCAAACCTAAAGCTGTGAGACCGAGTCTATAGCCTGTTGGTGAAAGCAGTTCAGTGACTTGTTATCGCTGCAAAGGAAGTCACTCACCACAGTCCAGCCAATACAGAAATGTGAAATGTTTTCACTGCCGGAAGCAAGGCCATATTTCAACAGCTTGAAGAGCTAAATCTAAAGTAGGAAATAAGAACCATTCTAGTGGCAATGTAAATCAGCGACAACAAAAGGGAGGTGTTCACACGATTGAAGTGAACACACCTGTTGAAGAACTACACATCTACAGTATCTATTCCACTAGCGGCAACGCTAGCAATCATGAGAAAGACTTCCGTACAAAACTTTTGATCAATGACCAATCTATTGATATGTATCGATACAGCGGTGGACTGCTCTGTCATGAGCAAGGGCACATATGCACATATAAGAGTAATCAAATACCACTTACAAAGAGTACCATAGAGTTTAAAAACCTACTCCGGAGAAATTCTAGAGACATGTGGACAAATGGAATGTATAGTTCAACACAATGCCCAGTCAATAAAGCTGCCTATTTTTGTTGTGAGCTATCAACAACAGGCCAACCCTCACGGGCAAAAATTGGTTGCGAAAGTTAAAACTAGCTGGAAAAACATCTTTAGTGTGGATGCTTCAAAGAAGCGACTCGATACAATGCTGAACAAGTCTGAAAGCATGTTCACAGACAGTTATGAGGGTATCACTGGATATGATGCCCATATCCACATCAAGTCCAACGTGAAACTTGTCTATTGTAAGGCAAGCGGAGGAAGAGCTAGCAAAGCTCAGAGAGAACGGAGTGCTAGTAAAACCTGACAAAAACGAATGGGACACCCTGATTGTGGTAGTGCCCAAAGCAGACAAAACTGTAGGTGACTACAAAGTTGCTATCAACCAAGCAGTTGACGATGAGCAGTACCCGTTACCTACATCACAACATTTCTATGCAGCACTCTCTGGGTCAAAGGTTTTCTCCAAGCTTGACGCATGCTTACACTCAGCTGAATGTTGACAAAGAGAGTCAACAGTATCTCACCGTCAACACACACAAGGGATTGCACTCGTACACCGAGCTGCCGTATGATATAAAGTCCTCCTCAAAATCTTCCAGGCTATGATGGATAAGATTTTGCAAGGAGTTTCAAATTGCTTATGCAATAAAGACAACGTGCTGATCGCAACAAGCAGCGAGGTGGAAAATCGAGAAGTGTTTAGATATAGTGCTTCAAACGTTGAATGCCCCCAACGTCAAATTGAAAAGGAGCAAATGTGCTTTTATGCAGTTCGAGGTTGTGTACCTTGGTCTGAAAGTTGATGCAAATGGTTTGCAACCAGTGAAGGAAAAGGTTGATGCTGTCATCAATGCCCCAAAGCCACAAACTGTGTCTGAGTTAAGAGCTTTACTTGGAATGGTCCAGTACTACATGTGTTTCTTACCTGAGTTAGCGACCATGTTAGTTCCATTGCACGAGCTCCCCAAGAAGGATGTCCAGTGGAAGTGGATGAAAGCACAACAGGAAGCTTACGACACTTGTAAGAGATGCTCTAGCGCGCATGTGCAGAGGTCCCGGCACTGTTTTCAGCGGCGGGACCTGGCTCTGCCCCCCACAGCTCGTGCTGCGCTGCGCCGAGTCCAAAGCCGGCCTGATCATGGAGGAGAATACCGAGGTAAATATTAGACGCGCTTTTCGTGCTAGAAAGTCGGCGGACCTCTCGGAGGTGCGCTGTTCTAAGGGTCGGTCGAAACTTGGGCCCATCATGACTACGCGATTGAATATCGCACTTCAAAGCAAAATGCAATCACAGATGCCTTGTCCAGGTTGCCACATGAGGACTCAAGTGTCGGGAGTGAAGGTGTGATTTACATGCTAGGTGCAGTTGACAAAGACTTTCCTGTGAATGCAACTGAAATTGCAAATGAGACTCAAAAGGACTCCGTATGAAAACACCATATATGGATGGACTGAACAGTGTATGGACACAGAGTTAAAACCATTCTATCACCGTCGTGCTGAATTGTCTTGTGAACAAGGTGGTATCAAGTGGGGAAACAGAGTGGTGGTACCTACTTCTTTGAGAGATAGAATTCTGTCTGAACTTCATATTGAACAGCCAAGAATCGTCAGTATGAAATCAATTGCAAGAAGCTTTGTTTACTGGCCTGAATTGAAAGTCATCTTGAACCACTTGATCATGAACACATACATGAATTTGACTCAGTTCAGACTTCAGTAACTGAAGTACCAGGTTCAACCAAGTCTGAGATAGAAACAGGATTATCCTTGAGTTTGGAACCAAAACAAAACAGCCTGAATATTAGTTCAACACCAAAACCTTCAGTAAGCAGATCAGGAAGGCTCTGCAAAACTGTTGTTAAAATAGATTTGTAACTAATTTAAAAGAAAAAAGGCCAGGGGCTAGAACCTCCACTTTTGAGCTTATCGCCCAAAAATGGGTGCTATTTCCGGTGTGGGCGGTAAAAAAGGGTTTTCAGATCACCCATTCTCAAAACACCTAGTTTACATTTTTGAAAATGAGAGTTACCGTGAGCGATCTCAAATGGGTGGTAGCATTAAATTTTTTTGACCTCCTGCCGTAAAGTGTGGCCGTCCTTAGCAACGGCATGGCAACGCTCGATTCCCGCGCTTCTGCAGGTCAAGGGTCACCATGACATGCGCAGAAGAGGAGACAGAGAGCTCAGAGGGACTGAAGGCATGGCTGGGTGTGGTGTGGCTGCTTTGGGAGGAAGGAGGGAGATTTTAGAGCGTCACCAAATTTGCCCTATAATGGAGAGAGAGGAGGAGGCATCACAGCACGCTGTGGAGACTGACGCTGGAGAGAGGAGTGAGGAGGGAGAGGAGCACATTGGAGGCCGCAAAAGAGCCAGGAGGTCGTTGGACGAGGCAAATGCCTCCCTCCTGCAGGAGGTCGAGTTACGTTGGGGTGATTTGACACAGGGAGGGCGTGGGAAGCCCACCCCAAAAGCCTACCAGAGGATATGGACCGAGGTAGCAGAGGTGGTCTTGTTGGCGACCGACGAGGTTGTGAGAGGAACCAATGCCGTAAACGATGGAACGACCTTGTGGGATCCGCAAGAGTAAGTATTACATTGATTTACATGTACTTATATATTTATATAATTTGATTTGTAACGGTCATGAGTGACTATCAGCAGATGTGAGGTCTTACACTTTTACCGGGAATGTTTGACTCAAAGCCTGTGGTCACGGTGTACATCTTTCGATAAAGAATGATAATAATCACAATAATCATGATTACTTCTGTTGGTTATGTGTTGTATCAGTGTCTGTGACAGTACCTAGCAATAATATCACGCAATGATCTCATGCCATGTCGTCCTGTCACCTTTTACAGAAGAAGCTATCGACGATGAGGTCCGTGCAGAGGCGAACGGGTGGGGGGCCACCAGTCCCCAGCGACATCACGGAGATGGAGGAGCGAGTGCTCGCACTCGTGGGGAAGCACCCCCGGACAGCCACGGACACATCTGCAGACCCTGAAGTGATGGCATGTGAGTAAAGCTTACACCATTGCGTGATGTAAAGTCTATAGATGCCACACCCACTCACATCCGACCAATCATATCTGATAGATGATTTCTAAAAGTGTCATAGAAATAATGCTGGCCTAATGAAAATCATTGCAATGCACAATATGTTGATGGCCATGAAATGTGGTGTCTGCGATGATTTTGAGAGCGGTGGTGCTTTTGTCGTGCATGTGCTGTGTGTAGCGCTGGACTCACCAAGTCACCCTAGCACCCCCTTCTCCTCTAATAACCTCATTTATGTCTTGCAGCTCAGCCAGCAGCATGGCCCCAGGCAAGGCCACAGAGGCCAGAAGGTGGGGGCACGGGGCAGGAGTCGGCGGATGATCCCACTACATCTGGTGCTGAGGGGCTCCGATTGTCGCCCGTCAATCCGCTGGGTCTGTTCTCGACGGATGAGAGCACAGACTTCGAAGAACCTGCATCGTCACGCTCCAGAACCCATTCCACCCCAAGGCCATCTAGTGGTCCTCCGCTCATTCCTGCCTCCACTCTGGAGGTGCCTGCCCCAAGCACCTCTCCACAGGGCACCCCATTTGTCCCCAGGACGGCGCCGACCCCGTGAGGTCTCGTGGACGCGGCAAGTCTGTTCCACGAGCGCGACATGACAGCGGAGAGATGGTACAGTTGTCCAGGGGGACTGTAGACATTGGTGACCAGCTCATCGAAGCATTGGGGGGCATATCCCGACAGCTGGTCACCATGACCGAGTACATTCCGCGCATGGCGGAGTCCCTGGATGCGATAGCCAGGAACACTGCTGTCACAGGGCTCCCAGTGGTTCCAGAACATGGTACTCAACCCCTAGGTTCCACACCACCACTGCGAACAACAGATGAGAGCAAGGACCAAGATCCCGCTTCTGCATCAGAGAATGTTGCCCCCTCGGCACCCCCCGCTCCTGTACCCATCCAACCAACTCATCTGCCTTCACCCCCGCCCCCCCAATGAGGCACTGCCTGAGGAGCTCCTCAGCCAAGCGCCCTGGAGTGAGGAGGGGAAGGGGTGGAGCTATGGAGAAGAAGGAGAGGAGAGAAGGAAAGTGAGGTGCATGTGCGCAGGTGATGGTTGTGTTATATCTCCATCTGGGTGTATGCAATTTGTTGCAATGTATGGGGGCTGGGGACCACGCTCCTGCTTTGCCTTTGTATTCTGTGTTGCTGGACATGTTGAACATGTGATTTATGCCAATGGTGTAAAAAGTGAGATGTAGGCGGGTTGGGTTATTGGCTATGATAATTATGATTTCAGACCAATGTTGGTATTAAACTTTTGTTATCGAACATAACCTTGTTGCACATTGACTCAGATAGCTGCACCATTACACACTGGTGATTCCTTACCGTGAAAGGGTTAAATACAACTTTACATCAATCAACGTTAACTTTAACTGGCACCAAGGTGATGGGCACCATTGATGTCTGAGCTGCACACACACAGCAGTGTGTCAGCGTTGTCACTCACATCAGCGCTCTTTCAGGCAAATCGTTCCGATATCAGCTCCTCACGTAAGAGTGGGATTTAACAAATGCCAGCCACACCGCTGGTGTTCGTTCCGGTTAGTTCCACTTTTTGTGGGCAGTTTTTTGAGCGAGCGATATTGTGGGCGAAATGTGTGCGAGGTGGTGAAATTGACAATGGCCGATCTCTATGGCCGCTAGTTGTCGGGCGTTAATATTGAATCTCGGTGTTAATTCCGTGCGGAAAGTAACGCAGGGCGATATTATGGCCGTTGAATTCGCCAATTCTGCTGATTCCGCCCCAAAAAAGTGGGCAGGCAGTGATATTTTTTCTCGGCGGTAAGCCCATTTGGGAATATAACGCTCGGCAATGTCGCCTAAAAAAGCCCATCAGTTTCCATTTTGTGCCTGAATGGGCGATATATGGGCGTTATACGTCATTTCAGCGGTAAAATGGGCGTTAATTGGGCATTAAGCATGCAAAAAAAGTGGAGGTTCTAGCCCCAGGAGTTTTTGTTGTGTGGTACGTGCAGTGCTGGGAAAGGTGAGCCCATAGTTTTGTTGTATTTGAGAGGGTAATACAAAATTGTTTTGAAGGAGAAAGAAGTGTAATATATTATCACATGTTTTGTCACATAGTTTAGTATGAACATGCTCAATTCGCCCTGGCCTAATAAAGCAAGAACATGGACTAGCAACTCATCGTGTTTCTGTCCTTCATTTCTTCTACCCATATATAACACGTGTGGTGAAGGTACTCCCACAGTGCTGTTAGGTAGGGAGTTGCAGGATTTTGACCCAGCAACAATGTAGGAACGGCGATATATGTCCACGTCAGGATGGTGTGTAACTTGGAGGGGAACGTACAGGTGGTGGTGTTCCCATGTAGCTGTACTGGGACTGGAACAGTAAAGCTGGAGGTGCAGCTAGTTCTGGAGCACAAGTCTTCAGCACAATAGTCAGGATGTTGTCGGGGCCCATAGCCTTTGATGTATCCAGTGCGCTCAGCTGTTTCTTGCTATCACGAGGTGTGAATCGAATTGGCTGAAGACTGTCTTCTATGATGGAGGGGACCTCAGGAGGAGGCTGATATGGATCATCCACGCGGCACTTCTGGATGAAGATGGTTGCAAATGATTCAGTCTTGCCTCTTGCACTCACGTGCTGGGCTCTGCCATCATTGAGGATGGGCATATTCATAGAGCCTCCTCCTCCCATTAGTTGTTTAATTGTCCACCACCATTGACGACTGGATGTGTCAGGACTGCAGAGTTTTGAGCTGATCTGTTGATTGTGGAATCTATCCCATTCAGAACAGATCCCATGTTCTGAACCTATCCCTCACCTCTCGTAGATTGGTGAGGACGAAGTCAAGTAGGTTAGTTCTCTCACCACCTGCTGCAGGTCCAGTCTGGCAGCTGTGTCCTACAGGACTTGGCCAGCTCAGTCAGTAGTGGTGCTACCAAGCCCCTCTTGGTGATGGACATTGAAGTCCCCCACCCAGTGTACATTCTGTGCCCTTGCTACCCTCAGTGCTGCTTCCAAGTGGTGTTCAACATGGAAGAGTACTGATTCATCAGCTCAGGGAGGGTAGTTAGTGGTAATCAGCAGAAGATTTCATTGCCCATGCTTGACCTGAAACTATGAGACTTCATGGGGTACGGAGTCAATGTTGAGTACTCCCGGGGCCACTCTCTTCCAAATGTATATCACTGTGCCGCTAGCCCTGGTGGGTCTGTCCTGTCGGTGGGACAGGACATACCCAGGGATGGTGATGGAGGACTCTGGGACATTGGTTGAAAGGTATGATTCTGTATGATTATGCCAGACTGTTGTATGTCTAATCTGTGGGACAGCTCTCCCAATTTTGGCACAGGACCCTAGATATTAGCGAGGAGGACTTTACAGGTGTGCCAGGCAGGTAATGTACGCCTGCTTCATGCTCTTTGGGGATACTGACCAGCATTCTTACAGAACGAATCACTTTGCCAGTCCTGCCTCTTTTCCTAACATCCCAGTAGTGGGTAAAATGATGGAATCAATTATTAAGGATGTCATAGCAGTGCATCTGGAAAATGGTGACATGATAGGTCCAAGTCAGCATGGATTTGTGAAAGGGAAATCATGCTTGACAAATCTTCTGGAATTTTTTGAGGATGTTTCCAGTAAAGTGGACAAAGGAGAACCAGTTGATGTGGTATATTTGGACTTTCAGAAGGCTTTCGACAAGGTCCCACACAAGAGATTAATGTGCAAAGTTAAAGCACATGGGATTGGGGGTAGTGTGCTGACGTGGATTGAGAACTGGTTGTCAGACAGGAAGCAAAGAGTAGGAGTAAACGGGTACTTTTCAGAATGGCAGGCAGTGACTAGTGGAGTGCCGCAAGGTTCTGTGCTGGGGCCTCAGCTGTTTACATTGTACATTAATGATTTAGACGAGGGGATTAAATGCAGTATCTCCAAATTTGCGGATGATACTAAGTTGGGTGGCAGTGTGAGCTGCGAGGAGGATGCTATTAGGCTGCAGAGTGACTTGGATAGGTTAGGTGAGTGGGCAAATGCATGGCAGATGAAGTATAATGTGGATAAATGTGAGGTTATCCACTTTGGTGGTAAAAACAGAGAGACAGACTATTATCTGAATGGTGACAGATTAGGAAAAGGGAAGGTGCAACGAGACCTGGGTGTCATGGTACATCAGTCATTGAAGGTTGGCATGCAGGTACAGCAGGCGGTTAAGAAAGCAAATGGCATGTTGGCCTTCATAGCGAGGGGATTTGAATACAGGGGCAGGGAGGTGTTGCTACAGTTGTACAGGGCCTTGGTGAGGCCACACCTGGAGTATTGTGTACAGTTTTGGTCTCCTAACTTGAGGAAGGACATTCTTGCTATTGAGGGAGTGCAGCGAAGGTTCACCAGACTGATTCCCGGGATGGCGGGACTGACCTATCAAGAAAGATTGGATCAATTGGGCTTGTATTCACTGGAGTTCAGAAGAATGAGAGGGGACCTCATAGAAACGTTTAAAATTCTGACGGGTTTAGACAGGTTAGATGCAGAAAGAATGTTCCCAATGTTGGGGAAGTCCAGAACCAGGGGTCACAGTCTGAGGATAAGGGGTAAGCCATTTAGGACCGAGATGAGGAGAAACTTCTTCACCCAGAGAGTGGTGAACCTGTGGAATTCTCTACCACAGAAAGTAGTTGAGGCCAATTCACTAAATATATTCAAAAGGGAGTTAGATGAAGTCCTTACTACTCGGGGGATCAAGGGTTATGGCGAGAAAGCAGGAAGGGGGTACTGAAGTTTCATGTTCAGCCATGAACTCATTGAATGGCGGTGCAGGCTAGAAGGGCTGAATGGCCTGCTCCTGCACCTATTTTCTATGTTTCTATGTTTCTATGTTTCTAAATGAAAAGCCAGTATTTTTTCCAAGGGGTGTAATTTCCCCAGTACATCCTGGTGCTGGGGGAGCTCGGCTGCCCGCAGTGTATATTGGACAACGACCTCCGTAGTGTTTCACGGAAAACACCATCCCTTTATTTGCTTGTCGAGGGAGAAGAACCAGGAAAGATGTGCATTATTTTCAATGGGATGGCATTGTGCTGAAGTGACATTACCGCCTACTTGCAGTTTGTCAATGTGCATTTGTAAATCAAAGAAAGAAGATTTGAAAAATGTTTTTTTATCATAAAGACAACGCCCCTTTAGGCTACAACAAACAATTGGGGCAAATGGAATAAAGGGAAGGGACTGAGATGAGTGAAGCAAACAGGAGGGAAATAGCAGATAAGGTCTTTTAAAATAATATAAAAACACTTTCCACTTCTGCCCTCGTCAAGCCTCAATTTTCTGGCCATTAAATCGCAGAAGTAGAAAACTCTGGCCGTCATCTTTGAGCCATAAAGACCAGGAAGATCCCAGGTTTGATGTTCAGCCTTTGCTGAGTTAACTGATCGCTGCAGGAGCATTGTTACAGGTCCTATGATTGGCCAGTGCTCCTGGGATAGGGAGAGAAATAACAGCCAAAGCAATCCAGCAATTCCTGATGGAAGTGATGTAGATAGTTGTTGGATGAGAACAGTATCAGGCTTGGCTGTGAAGTCCTCCACAGTCAAATAGCCCGCAAACACTCACTGTCTGGGTTCCCACGTGAATAATGGTCACTTGGTGAGGTACAGGAACTACCATTCAGCAAGAGAGTCAATGCTTGAGGAGAGAGAAACAGCACAGTGTGAATCAGAGTGAAAACAGGAGCAGGGAGCAAAAGCAAACATTGTAAGAATGAAATGAAAGATAATTGAAAATTCTGTTTATATCCCATTCCCTTTTCACCTGGTTGAAAGCTCGGGTAGCTTGCCCTTGCTCCTTGATTCTGATGCTGACGCTTAATTATAAACTAGTTTATAAATTCAACCGAGGATACACACATTCGGCATTTGTGCTCTAGATCTGAAGGGGTAATTTCCCCTGCTACTTTCTGTGCTATTCTTATCCCCTTTCAGGATGCCTTCTGCCACGCTGTATCCTTAAAGACCACGGAGTAGATTTGACCTTAATTTGCGCTAGCATTATCAGCGCAAAATTGGTGAAATCCGCTGAACCATCACAAAATATCGAGGAATTTTAAACGTATGCTATGTCCAGTGTAAATTGAGTTTCTGCAATCTTTTATGTAGTTTAAAAAACATTGCGTTGGAAGCCGGCCCTGCCCACTAAACCTGCCACGCCCCCTGAGTGAAATAACGAGCATGGCGAGTTTCCACCGATTGCAGCTGTTTGGGGAGACTCTTCAAATTAAGTAGTTTTTTTTTTAGATGCACAGGCACTAAAAGCTCGTTTTAAAAGCTTTTTTACACGTTAAAAACTATTTAATTTATAAAGTAACTGACTAGTGTACACCAATGAAACTAGTAAATGGTTCCTTATAGTTTTTTTCAGCCATTTTCAATGATTTAAAATCAGGTTGCTCACAGGTTACACGTTAAAACAAAATCCAGGCATCTTCCACCCTTCACGATCTAGTTCGGGGTCTGGAATATTAGGTCCTTCATTGAAACACCTGTGAACTCATCCCTTTTTGGCGTGGAAACAAGTCATCCTCGCTTTGATGAGCCGGTTTTCGTGTTTTTCCGGCCATCGGAACGTGTTTTTGAAGTCCAAAGTCCGGAAACGCCCGAGCCCAGGTTCGGGTATTTCCGGATTTCGGAACGCCAGGAACGCATGCCAAGTCCGGAAATGCCTGGGCCCAGGTTACGATATTTCCGGTTATTGGACATCATTTTGTAATTCTTCTCTTCGCAGGCCTTGTAGTCCTCGTTTCTTCGCAACGTATGGTAAGCCTCCCTCTCTGGTTTTCGCCACGCAGTAACTGTACTTAAAGTGAGCTTCCCGGCCTGTATCTTTTGCTACCATCTTCAAGTTTGAAAAGGAATGTACAGTACTCAAGGCATGAAATATAATAAAGGTTTTTAATTTGTAAAACAGTTAAGTTATGAAATATAAAACAGTAAATGAAGGCTTTTATTTGTTAAACAGAGTAAAAATAAACATAATCCTCACTGCTTTCATCCTTTCTTCTGGATGCAAACCCCTCTGCATGATTTCTTCATCTGGAGGCTGTGCTTGAGGTAGAGGGCTCAGCTCTGATGCCTGGGGCTGGAGGCTGTGCTTGAGGTAGAGGGCTCAGCTCTAATGCCTGGGGCTGGAGGCTGTGCTTGAGGTAGAGGGCTCAGCTCTGGTGTCTGGGGCTGGAGGCTGTGCTTGAGGTAGAGGGCTCAGCTCTGGTGTCTGGGGCTGGAGGCTGTGCTTGAGGTAGAGGGCTCAGCTCTGATGCCTGGGGCTGGAGGCTGTGCTTGAGGTAGAGGGCTCAGCTCTGGTGTCTGGGGCTAATGAAGGGCCAGCAATAGGATTATCAAATGTGGAAATTACTGGTGTAGTTGCATGCTACAGGTCTTGAACCTTGTGATGTGACATCTTTTGAAAGATATTTAATATTGTTGTTTGTTTAAATAATTTGGGCTTTTCGTTCACTCATTTTTCCCGAATTCTGTAGACTGCATTATTTCTTTTTCACTTATGAAGCTTCATTGCTCTAAGGCGTGAATTAATTCTTAACAAAGATTGATTGCTTTGTCAATCGTTACTTTTTTGACTTGATCACAGGCATCATCATCCTCACTGCTTTTCTCCTTTCTTCTGGATGCAAAACCTTCTGCATGATTTCTTCATCTGTCACTGCATGCACAATGGGAGCATCGTTGTCTATGTCCATGAATTCTGCGACATCGTCCTCATTCAATTCCTGCGCAGCTTTGCAAGTCAGCCCTCGTGCATTATCTAAAAGTTGAGCAATCATTGCTTTCTCCTTGTACACACGAAAGCCTTGAAAGTCCTGAGAAGCATCATCAGCATCATTGTCGTCAGCAAACATAGTTGTTGACCAAGGTGTCGGCAGTTACCAAGTTCCATGCATCCACAGCTGTACATATGGCGTCCTTGATAGAGAAAGTTTTGAGAAGGCTTTTATTCCCATGCCTGTGTTCACAGCATTAAGCAAACACCTCATAAACTCGTTTTTGTAGAGACACTTCATCGATCTCAAAATTCCTTGGTCCATTGACTGTATCAGTGATGTAACATTTGGAGGTAAGTAGATTCCATGGGACATTATCCTTTACCAAAAGCTCAGCATCAGGATGTGCTGAGCAATTGTCTAGCAGCAAGTATATTTGAATGGCGGAGCAGGCTCGAGGGGCTAGATGGCCTACTCCTGTTCCTAATTCTTATGTTATGTTTTCCTCAAGGCCAGCTTCCATGCAATGAGCACGTGCCTGAGGGACAAAATTCTTCTCAATCCAGTTCAGAAAGATTACCCTGGTTACCCATGCTTTCTTATTGGCATAATAATGCACTGGCAATACTCTCAAACCCTTGAAACATCTTGGACGCTGGCTTCTCCCAATGACCATAAGATTTATACTTATGTGTCCCAGCCACATTTGCAGCAGCAAGCACAGTCAGCCTATCCTTGGCGTCTTTTACACCTGCTGGCTGCGATTCTTCTGCTGCTAATGTCTTTCGCGGTTCGTAGCGCCAAAACACTGCTGTCTCATCAACATTGTACATTTGCTCAGGTGAAAGGTTTTCATCAGCAATTAGTTTGATGAACTCATCAATATAATTTTCAGCTGCCTCATGATGTGCTGAGGGTTTCTCACCACATGCTTTCAGTTGCCTGAAGCCATGAAGCCTTTTAAATTTGGCTAGCCAACCAGAAGAGTACTCGCAGGGCGTTTCAATCCCCAGTTGTGCATGGAATATTTTAGCTTGTTGCACCACCATTGGGCCAGACAAAGGAACCTTTTCACTTTGCCTCTGTCACCACCACTCCATCCCTGCTCGATCCAAATCATCACATCTCGGCTTATGCTTGCTTTTTCTCTTACTCATTTCCTGATGGACATCACCTTTCCGCATAAAACTTCATGAGCTATTCGTTCTGTTTTCTAATATCACAGATGGTGAAGAGTCCCAACACCATGCTCCTCACTCAATCTTCTCACTGAAGCACCTCCTATCTAATCTCCACTTTCTTGGCAATTGAAAGTGAACTATGCTTCCTCTTTCCTTTATCTGAATCCATTGGGGTATCTGTTGACATCTTTGCAATGACACAACACAAAGTCACAAAATTTGTGAAAAACACCATAGCGATGGAGTCAGGTTGGGTGGGGTCTGCTCATGGGGTGTAGATGGATCAGCTGGGGTAACCCTATAATGTTTAATGCCACTAATTTATTTTTTTTAAATGCTGACTTTAAAAGTGCATGTACAGTGCAGGTACAGGTAATATTTTTTTATTACAGGTGTGCAAACTTAAAATCACGGTGAGGTCGGGTCAGCTCCGCTCGGAGTCCTGGGGCTTGGCGATCCCGGCGCGAGGTTGCTGCTTTGGGGAGCTGCGGTGTGCTGTGCAGAGTTTGATTCTGGCCGGGGACTTTGGTGCTGTACAGAGTTGGTGCCTACCCAAGAGCAGTGGTGCGGTGCGGTGACTCTGAAGACCTGGCCTGGAGCAGGTGGGATTGGCGTTTTGTATTCTTGCAATTTTTGTCACTGTTCAGTAGTTGGATTTAATTTTTTGGCGGCAGTAACGGTTTGGCAGGGTGTCTGGATCCCGGAGCATTTTATGGATTCCGGACGACCCTGCCATCAATCGTCCCGGAGTCCGGATTCTGGAACTCCAGATTTTGTGATTAAGCCAATAAGTTCAGGTGGAATCTTGAGCTATAACTTCACTTTGGAAGAACAGCGCAATTTTGAGTGCAATTTGTGCCCAATTTATCGATTGTGATCAAAGCGGTAACTCTAGCCCAATATCTTTGAAATGTTTAAAGTAAAAGATCACATTCTGATTTGATCTGAAGATCTTTTGACCTTATTTTGAACTCTGCTGATAGATTGAAATATTCAGTAACTTATCTCTGTCCTAATTATGCTGTTATTTGAAACGTGAAAACAGAAACATTGAGCATGCTTCCAGTAAGTTTAAAGTCTGTGTTTCAGTGATAAGGAGTTAGATCCATTTGATAAGGAGTTAAATCCAGTGTAGAGCTGCAGCTGTAAACTTGTGCAATTGGAACAGACTAAGAAGGGATTTGCTGCTGGTTGGCACCATGTTAACCTGCTGGAAAGCTACAGGTTGCTGCAAGCCAGCAAGAAGCAATGAATGGCGTTACCCCACACTGCTTCTGTGTGTCTTTGGATTTTTCTCAATGATGAAGCCATCAGAACCTTTCTTAACACCTTACCTTGTTGGACCCGCAAAAAATTTAACCCTTGAGCAGGTATGTATCGGAATACATGTTTTCAATGCAAAGAAAAAATATGTCTAGTTCTGTCATATTTTGCTCCAGGCGGTGGACAAATGCCGTCAGTTATTCATTAGAAATGCACTTGGCCTGTGACCAATCAGATTGAAGAAACATTGACAGGCAGGAGAGTATGAACCAGGTAGTGCCGGTTGGAATAGTTAATTCAATATCAAATCAGGTGAATAAAGAGAGAGTGAGTGAAAGATTCAGTTAAGAGAGAGAGAGCAATACAAGAGATAGAAAGAAAAAGTTTAAAAAAAAATGTCGGGGTTGAAATTTGGTTATGCCCCATTTGGGAGCGGTAACCGGGGTGAGGCGAGATTTCCTGCGCCTGGTGAAAAAGTCCCGCCCCGGACGCGAAATTCCAGTTACCGCCCCTCACAGGAAGTGGAGTGCAATGTTGCGCTATGGGGGGGCTCTCCGCGTAGCACTGACACGTTTCAACGCCCCACCCACCCCCACCCCTTCCGTTAAAGGGGAGGGATGCTGCAAACTCTGCAGGCCCTTTGATGGCCTCCACTGGGCCAACAGGGCTAAGGGGGGGGGGTGGGGGGGGGGCGGCCAGTGCAGCATTGCAGCCCGGACGGGCGAAAGGAGCGGCGAACGGCCTGACCGGTAAGGGGGGGGGGGGGGAAATAACAAAGATGGCAGCGCGCGGCGCTCTTTCAGGTTCGTCCCGCGATGGGTGACCGGCCCGGTTCGCGACGCGCGGCGGCCTCATGGGGTGCTGGCCAGATTCTGCCGCAGAGTGAAAAGGGGCCGTCGCGCATGGCGATGATGTCATGGCCGGAGGCGCAGTGACCCGGGGGGCGTTACCGGCGGGGGTGAGACGCTACCATATTCACTCCTCCAGTGGCGCTAACAGAAGGCGCAGAACATGGGAATTTCGGCCCCAAGGTGTTCAGGAAAGATAGGGAGTGAAAGAAAGGAGGTGGTGTGGCAGTAATAAGGAGAAGCTTACATGCTGGAGAGAGAGGATGTCCTGGAGGGGGTCAAGGACAGA
Organism: Pristiophorus japonicus; assembly: GCF_044704955.1. Lineage (NCBI taxonomy): Eukaryota > Metazoa > Chordata > Chondrichthyes > Pristiophoridae > Pristiophorus > Pristiophorus japonicus. The sequence continues at coordinate 256,294,467 of NC_091982.1, read as the reverse complement.
AGCTATTTGGTTAGAATTACGAAACAATAGCGGTGCCATTACACTACTAGGTGTATTCTAAAGGCCACCAACTAGTGGGGAGGATCAAGAGGAGTAAATTTACAGGGAAATTACAGAGAGGTTCAAGAACTATAGAGTACTGATAATGGGGGACTTCACCTATCCTAATATAGACTAAGGGCTGGATTTTCCGGTGCTCTCTGCCTCTGTTTTCACCCCAGAGCGGAGACAATGGCAGCGGCGAGCTCTTCTGGGCGGATGGACCCGCTTTTGCGGGAGCGCGGAGCAGTACCGCCTGGAAGAGGCGAGCCGGTGTGCACCATCCCTGGTTGCGACACCGGCTTGCTTTTTTGACTCCCGACCAACCTGTGTGCCCCGCAACGCGCCCTGCTGGGACCACCTGTGAAAACGGGCAGTCCGACCTATACCGGCTGCAGAGAGGTAAGTACTGTCTACCTCCGGTAAATGTGGTTGTTTTTTTTTTTTTGCGATTTATGTTGTGGTGGCGTAGACTATGTATTGAGAATGTTTTTGGTGTTCTTTTTTTTCTCCCCAGGTCTCTCTCAGAGCCCTCCTGGGCCGGCTGTTTAGCTCGGGATTTTCACCTGCTCAGCCGGCCGAGCGCCCCCCTTAGCTCTGTGCCCCACACTCAGGGCCCAGCTGCCCAATTTCGCTGACTGAGGCGCAAACTGTTCCCGGGCGCAAACTTTACCGCCCCGCCGCCATTACCGCCCCAAAATCAGTAAAGCCAAAAATCCAGCCCCAGGATTGTAATATTATAAATGGCAGAGAGGGAGAAGAAATTCTGAAATGTGTTCAGGAGAACGTTCTTGATCAGTATGTTTCTGGCCCAATGAGGAAGGAGGCATTGCTGGATCTGGTTCTGGGGAATGAGATAGGTCAAGTGGAGCAAGTGTCAGTAGGGGAACATTTAGGGAACAGTGATCATAGTATCATTATGGTTTAGATTCGCTATGGAAAAGGACAGGGAGCAATCTAGAGTAAAAATACGCGTGGAGGAAGGCCAATTTCAGTGGGTTGAGAATGGATCAGGTCCAGGTAAATTGGAATCAAAGATTGGTAGGCAAAACTGTAATCGAACAATGGGCTCTCTTTAAAGAGGAGCTGGTTCGGGTCCAGTTGAAGTACATTCCCACGAGGGGGAAAGGTAGGGTAACCAAAGTCAGAGCTCCCTGGATGACGAAAGAGAGAGAGAGAAAGATGAAGCAGAAAAAGGGGGCGTATGATAGATATCAGATTGAGAATACAAGTGAGAACCAGGCTGAATATAGAAAGTTCAGAGGGGAAGTGAAAAATGAAATAAGAGAGGCAAAGGGAGAGTATGAGAATAGATTGGCAGCTAAAGTCTTCTATCGGCATATAAATAGTAAACGGGTAGTAAGAGGGGGGGTGGGGCCGACTAGGGACCAAAAAGGAGACCTACGCATGGAGGCAGAGGGCATGACTGAGGTACTAAATGAATACTTTGCATCTGTCTTCACCAAGAAAGAAGATGCTGCCAAAGTCATAGTGAAAGAGGAGGCAGTTGAGATACTGGCTGGGATAAAAATTAATAAAGAGGAGGTAATAGAAAGGCTGGCTGTACTTAAAGCAGATAAGTCACCAGGACCGGATGGGATGCATCCTCGGATGCGGAGGGAAATAAAGGTAGAAATTGCAGAGGTACCGGCCATAATCTTCCAATCCTCCCTAGATATCAGGGTGGTGCTAGAGGACTAGGGAATTGCAAATGTTACACCCTTGTTCAAAAAGAAAGTGTAAGGATAAACCCAGCAACTACAGGCCAGTCAGTTTAATCTCCATGGTGAGGAAGCTTTTAGAAATGATAATTTTTTCCTTGATTAACAGTCACTTGGACAATTGTGCATTAATTAAGGAAAGCCCAGCACGGATTTGTTAAAGGCAAATCGTATTTAACTAACTTAATTGAGTGTTTTGATGAGGTAGTAGAGAGGGTTGATGAGGGCAATGTGGTTAATGTGATGTACATAGACTTCCAAAAGGCATTTGATAAAGTGCCACATCTTAGGCTTGCCAACATGGAATAACAGGGACAGTGGCAGCATGGATACGAAATTAGCTAATTGACAGGAAACAGAGAGTAATGGTGAACGGTTGTTTTTCGGACTGGAGGAAGGTATACAGTGGTGTGCCCCAGGGATCGGTACTAGGGCCACTGCTTTTGTTGATGTATATATTAATGACTTGGACTTGGGTGTGCAGGGAACAATTTCAAAATCTGAAGATGACATAAAATTTAGAAGTATTGTGAACAGTGAGGCGGATAGTGATAGACTTCAAGAGGACACAGACAGGCTGGTGGAATGGGCAAACACATGGCAGATGAAGTTTAACGCAGAAAAGTGTGAAGTGATACATTTTGGTAGGAAGATTGAGGAGAGGAAATATAAACTAAAGGGAAAATTCTAAAGAGGGTGCAGGAACAGAGAGACCTAGAGGTATATGTGCACAAGTCGTTGAAGACAGGTTGAGAAAGTAGTTAAAAAAAGCATACGGGATCCTGGGCTTCATAAATAGAGGCATGGGGGAGAAATTGGGCTACTTTGCGCCTCCCGTTAGCACCCCGTAAATGAGTTTGCCACCGGGCATGGCGAGAAATGCACTTCCCGCTAAATTCGGCGCGGATTTTGCGGTGGCAATATCACGTCGTGTCCTGCTCTGCTGTGCCTGGCGATGTAGACCTCATCACTGTGCGTTGTGTCCCGTAACGAAAATCAGCCCTCGCCCCCTGGTTTAGCGCCTGGCACTGACAGCGACAGCTCCAGTGGTCCGGTTTCAGTTGGACGTGGGCTGGAGGTTTAGTCGGCCAATAATGTCTCCTTCTTAGTTTCACATAGGCAGTCAGGCATTTCGACCAGTTCGAGCGATTTGCAGTTTGAGGGAGCGTTGCGTCTCTTAAAGATTCCTGACTTTCATTGAGGGCAGAAACTCCATCATTTATATCGTTTCATGGGGGCTTTGCTGGGACTGGATCTCGCACTCCAGCATCACCGTCAGGGGCGACTGAGGCACAGAGAGAAAGACTGCAAAATGTGGCCAGAGGGAAGAGGCCCCTCAGAGCTCTCAACAGGAGGCCTTACCCTCCCCGGGTATTCCGGCAACAGTTCTCCGACAGCAACCTGTGGAATTCCCTACGGCAGAGAGTTGTTGATGCCAGTTCGTTGGATATATTCAAGAGGGAGTTAGATGCGGCCCTTATGGCTAAAGGGATCAAGGGGTATGGAGAGAAAGCAGGAAAGGGGTACTGAGGTGAAAGAACAGCCATGATCTTATTGAATGATGTAGGCTCGAAGGGCCGAATGGCCTACTCCTGCACCTATTTTCTATGTTCTATAATTTCACTGAGGAACAGTGTGAGCCAGGATGTGGTCACAGAGTACTGCCATCTTCTGCAACCAGACCTTGAGCCTCAGACCCAGGGTGAGGATGGCTCTCTCAGTGGCAGTCAAGGTCACCAACATGCTCAATTTCTATGCCAGTGGATCCTTCCAGTGTGTAACAGGAGACATCTGCAACATCTCCCAGTTTGCCGTCCATTGCTGCATCCACGAGGTCACAGATGCTCTCTGCAGATGGAGGAGGGACTACATTTCCTTCCCCATGACCAGAGAGAAGCAGCTGGGACGTGCATGTGGCTTTGCCAGGATAGGGGGTTTTCCGCACGGTGCATGGCACCATTGACTGCAGCCACGTTGCTTTGCAGGCACTGCCTAACAATCCTGAGGTATTCTGTAACCACAAAAGCTACCACTCACTGTGCAGTTGGTGTGTGACCACACACGCCAAATCCTCACCATCAATGCCCTCTATCCTGGCAGCAGCCAAGATGTATTCATCCTACGCCAGAGCTGTGTGCCAGCTCTCATCCTGTGCCACCACATCAAGCTCGTGGTTGGCTGGTCAGAGACAAGAGCTATCCGCTCTCCACCTAGCCCATGACTCTCCTCCGCAACCCCAACACTCCTGCCCAGCACTCATACGATGAGAGCCATGATGCCACGAGGAACATCATTGAACAGACCATCAGAGTGCAAAAGCAATGATTCAGCTTCCCTGACCACTCGGGAGGAGTCCTCCAGTACTTGGCTGAGCAGGCCCCTTTTCATCGTCTGCTGCATGCTGCACAACTTGGCTAACATGAGGTACCTGCATACTATCCTTTTGTGTTTCATGCACAAGTACCCCCAGGTCCTGCTGTACTGCAGCACTTTGCAATCTTTCTTTATTTAAATCATAACTTGCTCTTTGATTTTTTTTCTGCCAAAGTGCATGACCTCACACTTTCCAAGATTGTATTCCATCTGCCAAATTTTTGCCCACTCACTTAGCCTGTCTATGTCCTATTGCAGATTTTGTGTGTCCTCCTCACACATTGCTTTTCCTTCCGTCTTTGTATCATCAGCAAACTTGGCTACATTACACTCAGTCCCTTCTTCCAAGTCGTTAATATAGATTGTAAATAGTTGGGGTCCCAGCACTGATCCCTGCGGCATCCCACTCGTTACCAACTAGAGAATGAACCATTTATCCCGACTCTCTGTTCTCTGTTAGTTAGCCAATCCTCTATCTATGCTAATATATTACCCTCAACCCCGTGAACTTTTATCTTGTGCAGTAACCTTTTATGTGGCACCTTGTCAAATGCCTTCTGGAAGTCCAAATACACCACATCCACTGGTTCCCCTTTATCCACCCTGTTCGTTACATCTTCAAAGAACTCCAGCAAATTTGTCAAACATGACTTCCCCTTCATAAATCCATGCTGACTCTGACGGAATTTTGCTTTTCCAAATGTCCTGCTACTGCTTCTTTAATAATGGTATCCAACATTTTCCCAACCACAGATCTATACTGGCTAACTGGTCTATACTTTCCTGCTTTTTGTCTGCCTTCTTTTTTAAATAGGGACGTTAACATTTGCAGTTTTCCAATCTGATTCTAGGGCATTTTGGTAAATTACAAACGAATGTATCCACATTCTCCTCGTTCTCCTGTTCCTCCTCCTCCTGAGGTGGTGAAGCTATGCCTGGTAGCTTGGTATCTTGGCCTTTATTGCAAAGGGGATATAGTATAAAAGCAGGGAAGTCTTGCTGCAGCTATACAAGGTATTTGGAATACTGCGTGCATTTTGGTTTCCATATTTACGAAAGGATATACTTGCTTTGGAGGCAGTTCAGAGAAGGTCACTAGGAATGAGTCCGGGGATGAGGGGGTTGACTTATGAGGAAAGGTTGAGAAGGTTGGGCCTCTACTCATTGGAATTCAGAAGAATGAGAGGAGATCTTATCGAAACGTATAAGATTATGAGGGGGCTTGACAAGGTGGATGCAGAGAGGATGTTTCCACTGATAAGGGAGACTAGAATTAGAGGGCATGATCTTAGACCTTAGATCTTAGGCCGCCCATTTAAAACAGAGGTGAGGAGACATTTCTTCTCTGAGGGTTGTAAATCTGTGGAATTTACTGCCTCAGGGAGCTGTGGAAGCTGGGACATTGAATAAATTTAAGACAGAAATAGACAGTTTCTTAAACGATAAGGGGATAATGCGTTATGGGGAGTGGGCGGGGAAGTGGAGCTGAGTCCTTGATCGGATCAGCCATGATCTTATTGAATGGCGGAGCAGGCTCGAGGGGCCGTATGGCCTACTCCTGCCCCTATTTCTTATGTTCTTATGAGGAGGCAGAGGGAGGACGAGGAGGAGGATCAGGAGGAGGAGGAGGAGGAGAAGGAGCTGCAGCAATGACTGAGGAGGCAGCCACTCAATCGGCCTTCTGCAAGGGCGGTCCACGAGCACCACATCAGACTTCGGCTCCAATGAATTCCAGGCCAGTTCCCAGTTGGTCTGCACGTTCCCATCATTTCATCAATTTCCCATTCCATAGCAGAGCCCCAAAACTGAAATGAGAAACACCAAATGTGCAACAGTCCAATTACATTTCTATGATAAAACATTAACCACACATTATATATATAACAATTAAATTGACTATTCCCCCTGTGCAAAACCTTATATCCCCTCTTAACACTGCCTTTACCTATTCTACTGCTCTTCGCAGTGTGTCCCCTGTGCCTGCAGCAGGGCTGGTGGAAGGCTGCTATGTGTCGGGGCCAGAGACTACAGCTGGCCTTGCAGGGCGCCCTCGACCAGCTCTGGGCCTGGAAGGCCAGGCTGTAGACTGCACCACCACAGGCTGGGCGGTGGCGGTCTGGGATGGCTGGATGACAGGCAGGGACAAGTGCAATGGCGGAGTGGCAGCGGTGGGCTCAGGAAATCTGTCATCCCGAGAGAGGACAGCAGGTTCCTGCTCCACTGACCCACTGCCACTCCCTCGGGGCAGCACCTCAGCATTCCCACCAATCCGCAGGAGTAAAGATTGGTGGCCTGCTGCGACACCGTGAGATCCCCGGTCGACTACGGTGGACCCAACGACAATAGTAGCAGTCAGAGCTTACGTAGCACCCAGCTAAGACTACATGAGAGCAGTCTGAGCTTCGATGCCAGCAACCATTATGGCCTGTGTTGCAATGGAAGCTGCCACATTGCCCATGACACGTGTCATGAGATCTGGATTCACACAGTCTCTCGGAGTCCACCATCGTCTGCAGACTGGAAAATGATAGGCTCCATGGTGTGCGCAGAGCTCTGTGCAAAGTTGGAGGCGGACTCCTCCATGCTCCTTACCATTGCTGAGAGGCTCTCGGGCACCTTTTGCACTGCACCTATCATCTCGGAGTGCATGGCCACCCTTGTGGGGAACGCCTCCCCATCGAGGTCCTCATCTGAGTCCTGTGTAGCAGAACTCGCTCTCCGGGGAGCTGGCCCCTGAGCTACCCTTTCCCCTTGGCCTTGCTGCAGGCCACTCATCCCTGGTGCATCACCCAGTGCAGACATCTCTACTAAGCTAACCCCAAACGAGCGCTTCGTGCCAGTCTCTGAGGTGGTGCCTGTGGGTGAGAGATACAATGTGCTTGGGTCCTCCGCCTTTTATCCTTCGTCGCTCTCATAGTGGGGTGGGGGGGGGGGGCTCATGGACAGGCTGGTCATCTGCTGGCTGATTATCTGAAAGCATAAAGGGACAAGACTCGCGTTAAGGTGAGGGAAGGTGGGCCAGTGATGGAGCAGGGAATGTAGACAGTATCAGGAACTGGAAAGTGATAAAGCCTTCTGCTGTGAGGGGGAAGGGGGATGAGAGAAGGAGATGGGATGAAGATACCGTCGTTGCCCCCAACGTGGTCGACGTCGCCAATGGCCACGGCGCCCGCCATCTGCTGCCCAATGAGTCGCAGTACTCGCTCCTCCATGTTTGAGAGCTGCTGGAGCTGAAGCTTGTCCTCTGCTGACCCCTCCTTTTGTGTGCCATCTTGGCCTGCAAAAGGAAGGAATGTGTTTGAGTCAGAGTCCAGCTATGTGTCCGGGAGATATGCCTTCCACCATTGAATAGCTGTGAATATAGGCTAGGCGCGGGATGAGGATGTGAGTTTGAGTAGTTGCAGATGGGGGAGTGAGTGGTGGTTTACGCAGTGTGCATAGACAGAGTTCAGATGCTGGTGTGTCGGACTTGTTGAAGCAGGTGCTCACCTTGACCACTCGATTGAGGATAACCCCAGCTTCTCCAGTCTATCCACGTAACTAAAGTCCCTCATCCTTAGAACCATTCTTGTAAATCATTTCTGCAACCTCTCTAAGGCCTTCACATCCTTCCTAAAGTGCGTTGCCCAAAATTGGACACAATTCTCCAGTTGAGGCCGAACCAGTGTTTTATAAAGATTCATCATAATAACTTCCTTGCTTTTGTACTCTATTTGGGGGAGAAATTCAATAGCGCCCTGTTTGTCACGTTAACTTTTTAAATTTTGAAAATTTATCTCCAGAACAAAGAATTCTGAACTACTCTAGCACCCATTAGCACCATCTGCTGGCACTAATGGGAAGCGCTAAGGGACTAAATTTTTGCCCCTATGAGCTGTGCACAGGGATAATGCCATAGCTGGTATTAGCAGGCAATCATTGTGTACACATGCAATGAAACATAGAAACATAGATACATAGAAAATAGATGCAGGAGTAGATCATTCGACCCTTCTAGCCTGCACCGCCATTCAATGAGTTCATGGCTGAACATTCAACTTCAGTACCCCATTCCTGCTTTCTCGCCATACCCCTTGATCCCCCTGGTAGTAAGGACTACATCTAACTCCTTTTTGAATATATTTAGTGAATTGGCCTCAACAACTTTCTGTGGTAGAGAATTCCACAGGTTCACCACTCTCTGGGTGAAGCAGTTTCTCCTCATAGAAACATAGAAAATAGGTGCAGGAGTAGGCCATTCGGCCCTTCTAGCCTGCACCGCCATTCAATGAGTTCATGGCTGAACATTCAACTTCAGTACCCCATTCTTGCTTTCTCGCCATACTCCTTGATCCCCCTAGCAGTAAGGACCTCATCTAACTCCTTTTTGAATATATTTAGTGAACTGGCCTCAACAACTTTCTGTGGTAGAGAATTCCACAGGTTCACCACTCTCTGGGTGAAGAAGTTCCTCCGCATCTCGGTCCTAAATGGCTTACCCCTTATCCTTAGACTGTGACCCCTGGTTCTGGACTTCCCCAACATTGGGAACATTCTTCCTGCATCTAACCTGTCTAAACCCGTCAGAATTTTAAACATTTCTATGAGGTCCCCTCTCATTCTTCTGAACTCCAGTGAATACAAGCCCAGTTGATCCAGTCTTTCTTGATAGGTCAGTCCCACCATCCTGGGAATCAGTCTGGTGAATCTTCGCTGCACTCCCTCAATAGCAAGAATGTCCTTCCTCAAGTTAGGAGACCAAAACTGTACATAATACTCCAGGTGTGGCCTCACCAAGGCCCTGTACAACTGTAGCAACACCTCCCTGCCCCTGTACTCAAATCCCCTCGCTATGAAGGCCAACATGCCATTTGCTTTCTTAACCGCCTGCTGTACCTGCATGCCAATCTTCAATGACTGATGTACCATGACACCCAGGTCTCGTTGCACCTCCCCTTTTCCTAATCTGTCACCATTCAGATAATAGTCTGTCTCTCTGTTTTTACCATCAAAGTGGATAACCTCACATTTATCCACATTATACTTCATCTGCCATGCATTTGCCCACTCACCTAACCTATCCAAGTCACTCTGCAGCCTCATAGCATCCTCCTGGCAGCTCACACTGCCACCCAACTTAGTGTCATCCGCAAATTTGGAGATACTACATTTAATCCCCTCGTCTAAATCATTAATGTACAATGTAAACAGCTGGGGCCCCAGCACAGAACCTTGCGGTACCCCACTAGTCACTGCCTGCCATTCTGAAAAGTACCCATTTACTCCTACTCTTTGCTTCCTGTCTGACAACCAGTCCTCAATCCACGTCAGCACACTACCCCCAATCCCATGTGCTTTAACTTTGCACATTAATCTCTTGTGTGGGACCTTGTCGAAAGCCTTCTGAAAGTCCAAATATACCACATCAACTGGTTCTTTATCTGCATTGGATACCCTTTAAATGCAGGTGCCATTTTGCTTTAGTTATCCAAGCCCTCCCCACCCCCCTCCATATGACGGCAATAAATTAGTCAAGAAAATATTCAGGAGCACCATAACAGATGGAGCTGTTCCAGCTGGTGAAAGTTTAATAAACCTACAACCGTTTGACAAACATTTGTAACTGCCTCTCTGTAGAGTATCATTCTCCTTCGGTCCTGCAGACCCCATAGAGCCTGCTTTGGAAATGGGGGTTGCAATTTTAACCTAACTTAGCCAGCGGAAAGCGGACTGTCCGTTTCCACACTCCACCTGATTACACTTTCCATTGGAGTCAATCTCTGTGTAAAAAAGTTTTTGAACACTAGGTAGTGACTCACTGACCAGCGAAATAGTTTCCCCAGATTTACTTTATCAAAACCTCTCAGAATTTTAAATCTTTCTGTAAAATCTTCTCAACCTTTGTTGTTCTGATGAAAAGGGCCCAAGTTTATTTAGTTTCTCCTCATAACTAAAGCATCCAATCCTTGATATCATTACTGCACCTCTCCTTGGCCGTAAAAATTTCCTAAAGTAAAGCTGCCAAAATTGGGCAGAATATTCTAACTGAGGTCTAACCAATGAATTTTATAGGGTTTAGCATTACCTCTTTGCTTTTGTACCCATACTTCTTATTATAAATTCAAGGATCTCATATGCTGTCATATACGTATTTTAGAGAATCTCAAGTCTTTCATGGAGTGTTATTCCTATGTTTCCTTTTGTTAATAATTTTTATTATCTTAACTTAGCATTAAACTTATTTTCCCTTTCACTTTCAGGTTACTAATGAAATACTTCCAGTTTGGACGTACTCTTACTTGGCAATGCTATTCCCTGTCTTCTTGGTCACCGATTATCTAAGATATAAACCTGTCATCATTTTACAAGGAATTGCGTTTGTTACTACTTGGCTGATGCTCCTGTTTGTGCAAGGGGTCCTGGGCGTGCAGTTTTTAGAATTCATCTTTGGCATTGTGTCTGCCACGGAAGTGGCTTATTACTCTTATATTTACAGTGTTGTTAGTTCTGAGCACTATCAAAAAGTGACCAGTTACTGTCGGAGTGTCACATTGGTTGCATACACGCTGGCTTCCATTCTGGGCCAAGTTTTAGTCTCTGTTGGGAATGTCTCTTATTTCTATCTGAATGTGATTTCACTGGTTTCAGTGTCCGTAGCTTTCCTATCTTCCATTCTCCTGCCAATGCCCAAGGGAAGCATATTTTTCCACAGGGAAGAGGCTGAAAATATTCAAGGTTCACCATCAACTGAAGCTGTCCAGCCAACATCTGAAAATATTAGTCCCCAAAACAATCTGGATACAACAACATTGTCACAGTTACCTGTGATGGCGGTTCAAGATGCAAATGGTCTGGTGAAAACAGCAGAACACAAGGGTGTAATAAAGGTCCTCCTCCAATTGTGGTCTGATTTCAAACTGTGCTACTCCTCTCCACAAATTCTCTGCTGGTCTATCTGGTGGGCGTTGGCCACGTGTGGCTATAATCAAATTGTGAATTATATACAGGTGTTATGGGACCACGTTAAACCATCCCAAGATGCCACAGCATATAATGGTGGTGTGGAAGCAGTGTCAACCTTTATGAGTAAGTTGAATTACAATATTCATCCACTTTATCATCAGCAGTAGCAACTTTTGATCTTGTGTCTGATGTCATCATAAAGAAAGTACAGAGATTGAGAGAAGAGCATCCGATGCAAGACCAACATGAGGTCATCCCCAGACAAGTCCTGCATAAGAACATGAGAAATCGGAGCAGGAGTAGGCCATTTGGCCCCTCGAGCCTGCTCCGCCATTCAATAAGATCATGGCTGATCTGATCATGGACTCAGTTCCACTTCCCTGCCCACTCCCCATAACCCTTTACTCCCTTATCGCTCAAAAATCTGTCTCTCTCCACCTTAAATATATTCAATGACCCAACCTCCACAGCTCTCTGGGGCAGAGAATTCCACAGATTTAAAACCCTCTGAGAGAAGAAATTCCTCCTCATCTCAGTTTTAAATGGACGGTCCCTTATTCTGAGATTATGTCCTCTAGTTTTAGTTTCCCCTATGAGTGGAAATATCCTCTCTGCATCCACTTTGCCGAGCCCTCTCATTATCTTATATGTTTCGATAAGATCACCTCTCATTCTTCTGAACTCCAATGTGTATAGGCCCAACCTACTCAACCTTTCTTAATAAGTCAACCCCTCATCTCCGGAATCAACCTAGTGAACCTTCTCTGAACAGCCTCCATTGCAAGTATATATGCAGCAATACAAGATGAGGATGTCCCAAGGAGAGTGCTGGTTGAGTACCAGGGAAATAGCAGGTGAGTTATACCATGCCACAGTATGGAACGAGGGAAACTTCCCATCAGCCAGAAGAAGTACACACAGCAACAGATAAAAGCACAAGTCTTAGAAACCAGGTGCATCTAGCAACAAGTCAGCAATAAGTCTAGAAAGCAGTTCAGTAACTTAAAGAAATAAGAATGTGTTGACCATTGGGTGCTTCATGGTTCTGTGAGCTGTTCACTGAAGACTAAAACAAAGTACAGTAAGAACTGGAGCTGAGCTTGAATGAATGGTCTAGTGTATAATTAGTTGATGATTTGTGCAGTTACTCAACTCCTCTGTATTGTTCCATGTCCCCACCTGCTCCAAGTCCCCAGGTTTGTCTTCCTGAATGTTAAGCACATTAAGACCCATGATAGGTCCAAGTCAGCATGGATTTGTGAAAGGGAAATCATGCTTGACAAATCTTCTGGAATTTTTTGAGGATGTTTCCAGTAAAGTGGAAAAGGGAGAACCAGTTGATGTGGTATATTTGGACTTTCAGAAGGCTTTCGACAAGGTCCCACACAAGAGATTAATGTGCAAAGTTAAAGCACATGGGATTGGGGGTAGTGTGCTGACGTGGATTGAGAACTGGTTGTCAGACAGGAAGCAAAGAGTAGGAGTAAATGGGTACTTTTCAGAATGGCAGGCAGTGACTAGTGGGGTACCGCAAGGTTCTGTGCTGGGGCCTCAGCTGTTTACATTGTACATTAATGATTTAGACGAGGGGATTAAATGTAGTATCTCCAAATTTGCGGGTGGCAGTGTGAGCTGCCAGGAGGATGCAATGAGGCTGCAGAGTGACTTGGATAGGTTAGGTGAGTGGGCAAATGCATGGCAGATGAAGTATAATGTGGATAAATGTGAGGTTATCCACTTTGGTGGTAAAAACAGAGAGACAGACTATTATCTGAATGGTGACAGATTAGGAAAAGGGGAGGTGCAACGAGACCTGGGTGTCATGGTACATCAGTCATTGAAGGTTGGCATGCAGGTACAGCAGGCGGTTAAGAAAGCAAATGGCATGTTGGCCTTCATAGCGAGGGGATTTGAGTACAGGGGCAGCGAGGTGTTGCTACAGTTGTACAAGGCCTTGATGAGGCCACACCTGGAGTATTGTGTACAGTTTTGGTCTCCTAACTTGAGGAAGGACATTCTTGCTATTGAGGGAGTGCAGCGAAGATTCACCAGACTGATTCCCGGGATGGTGGGACTGACCTATCAAGAAAGACTGGATCAACTGGGCTTGTATTCACTGAAGTTCAGAAGAATGAGAAGGGACCTCATAGAAACGTTTAAAATTCTGACGGGTTTAGACAGGTTAGATGCAGGAAGAATGTTCCCAATGTTGGGGAAGTCCAGAACCAGGGGTCACAGTCTAAGGATAAGGGGTAAGCCATTTAGGACCGAGATGAGGAGAAACTTCTTCACCCAGAGTGGTGTGAACCTGTGGAATTCTCTACCACAGAAAGTTGTTGAGGCCAATTCACTAAATATATTCAAAAGGGAGTTGGATGAAGTCCTTACTACTAGGGGAATCAAGGGGTATGGCGAGAAAGCAGGAATGGGGTACTGAAGTTGCATGTTCAGCCATGAACTCATTGAATGGCGGTGCAGGCTAGAAGGGCTGAATGGCCTGCTCCTGCACCTATTTTCTATGTTTCTATGTTTCTAAGACGTTCTCCTGCATCTGAAAAACGCTGTAAAAATATCAGGTTGTTGTAGGATTGTATGACTTATTTCAAGTTTAACCAGCATTTGATTGGTGAAGTGTTATCATAATGTTTGACTAGTTAACCTACTCAAGTGCCTGACGAGTTAGTATAATTATGCTTATAAGTTAATAGTGTACAGATGATCCAATGTGTGACAGGATGACGATTGGTATGTGAACAAAGCATCATTAAAGCATTTTGACCTTTTGGTCAATAATTATGCCCCAATCTGATGCAAAATTAAAAGTAGTCAAATCACTGACATGAGTGTTCCAATGTAGAATGTTCGAGTGCTCATTATACACAAGGAAAGGCTAGTCATAGTTTTTTTCTCTGACTGCTTCTTTATTATTTTCATGACAGATTTTTTTCTTATTCAGCTCATTAGCAATGGTTTGATAATCCTCCACCGGTCCATAGAATTGATTTCTCAGCTTTTCTGACCAATATTGGCACTAGTTACCATAAGCAGATCATAGACACTATTTTAGGCTGTATAGAAACATAGAAAATAGGTGCTGGAGTGGGCCACTCGGTCCTTCGAGCCTGCACCACCATTCAATAAGATCATGGCTGATCATTCACCTTAGTATCCCTTTCCCACTTTCTCTCCATACCCCTTGATCCCTTTAGCCGTAAGGGCCATATCTAACTCCTTCTTGAATATATCTAATGAACTGGCATCAGCAACTCTCTGCAGTAGAGAATGCCACAGGTGAACAACTCTCTGAGTGAAGAAGTTTCTCCTCATCTCGGTCCTAAATGGCTTACCCCTTATCCTTAGATTGTGACCCCTGGTTCTGGACTTCCCCAACATCGGGAACATTCTTCCTGCATCTAACCTGTCTAGTCCCATCAGAATTTTATATGTTTTTATGAGATCCCCTCTTATCCTTCTAAACTCCAGTGAATACAGGTCCAGTCGATCCAGTCTCTCCTCATATGTCAGTCCTGCCATCCCGGGAATCAGTCTGGTGAACCTTCGCTGCACTCCCTCAATAGCAAGAACGTCCTTCCTCAGATTAGGAGACCAAAACTGAACACAATATTCCAGGTGAGGCCTCACCAAGATCGTGTACAACTGCATTAAGACCTCCCTGCTCCTATACTCAAATCCTCTCGCTATGAAGGCCAACATGCCATTTGCCACCTTCACCGCCTGCTGTACCTGCATGCCAACTTTCAATGGTTAATGTACCATGACACCCAGGTCTCGTTGCACCTCCCCTTTTCCTAATCTCCGCCATTCAGATAATATTCTGCCTTCGTGTTTTTGCCCCCAAAATAGATAACCTCACATTTATCCACATTATACTGCATCTGCCATATATTTGCCCACTCACCTAACCTGTCCAAGTCATCCTGCAGCCTCTTAGCATCCTCCTCATAGCTTACACTGCCACCCAGCTTAGTGTCATCTGCAAACTTGGAGATATTACACTCAATTCCTTCATCTAAATCAATGATGTATCTGGTAAATAGCTGGGGTCCCAGCACTGAGCCCTGCGGCACCCCAGTAGTCACTGCCTGCCATTCTGAAAAGGACCTGTTTATCCAGACTCTCTGCTTCCTGTCTGCCAACCAGTTCTCTATCCATGTCAATGCATTACCCCCAATACCCATGTGCTTTAATTTTGCACACCAATCTCTTGTGAAAAGCCTTTTGAAAGTCCAAATGCACCACATTCACTGGTTCCCCCTTGTCCACTCTACTAGTTACATCCTCAAAAAATTCTAAAAGATTTGTCAAGCATGATTTCCTTTTCATAAATCCATGCTGACTTGGACCGATCCTGTCACTACTTTCCAAATGTGCTGCTATTTCATCTTTAATAATTGATTCCAACATTTTCCCCAGTACTGATGTCAGGCTAACTGGTCTATAATTCCCTGTTTTCTCTCCCTCCTTTTTTAAAAAGCGATGTTACATTAGCTACCCTCCAGTCCATAGGAACTGATCCAGAGTCGATGGACTGTTAGAAAATGATCACCAATGCATCCATTATTTCTAGGGCCACTTCCTTAAGTACTCTAGGATGCAGACTATCAGGCCCTGGGGATTTATCGGCCTTCAATCCCATCAATTTCCCTAACACAATTTTCTGACTAATAAGGATATCCTTCAGTTCCTCCTTCTCGCTAGACCCTCGATCCCCTAGTACTTCCGGAAGGTTATTTGTGTCTTCCTTCGTGAAGACAGAATCAAAGTATTTGTTCAACTGGTCTGCCATTTCTTTGTTCCCCATTATAAATTCACCTGATTCTGACTGCAAGGGACCTACGTTTGTCTTCACTAATCTTTTTCTCTTCACATATCTATAGAAGCTTTTGCAGTCAGTTTTTATGTTCCCAGCAAGCTTCCTCTCGTACTCTATTTTCCCCCTCCTAATTAAACCCTTTGTCCTCCTCTACTGAATTCTAAATTTCTCCCAGTCCTCCGGTTTGCTGCTTTTTCTGGCTAATTTTATATGCCTCTTCCTTGGATATAACATTATCCCTAATTTCCCTTGTTAGCCACGGTTGAGCCACCTTCCTCGTTTTATTTTTACTCCAGACAGGGATGTACAATTGTTGAAGTTCATCCATGTGATCTTTAAATGCTTGCCATTGCCTATCCACCGTCAACCCTTTACATATCATTCGCCAGTCTATCCTAGCCAATTCACGTCTCATACCATCGAAGTTACCTTTCCTTAAGTTCAGGACCCTAGTCTCTGAATTAACTGAATTATATATCAATTACATGAAAGAAAGGATGATAATGACCATTTAAACTGTCTGTTTGATTTTCTGTTGCTGGTTGCATGACTTCAAAAAGGATTGAGTTCCTTATCATTGTGAATGCAGGTGCTGTGGCGTCCTTTGCTGTGGGCTATATAAAGCTGGATTGGGCAATCTGGGGAGAACTGGCACTGGCCATCTTTTCAGCAGTGAATAGCGGTGCTTTATATGCCATGGATCTGTCAAACAATATCTGGGTTTGCTACGCCTGTTATGTTGCATTCAAAGCCTCATACATGCTTCTGATTACCATAGCAACGTGAGTATGATAATCTACCTGAAAGAATTTCAAAACTAAAGAAATAATAATGTTTTTTAAAGTTAGCATAAAAGAAACAAAATTCTGACCAATAGACCCTTCATTTACTTGACTTTAACCTAGTCAAGATACACTGCTCTTTCTCAAAAAACTGCTTGTATACACTCTCCGAGCTCGGGGTTTGATGAATTCCACCCCAAAAATTAGCCTTTTCCTCCAAGGCCAATCGTTCATTTTCTTGTATTGATTTCCTCTCTTTTTTTATTTCTGTTTACACAAAAAAACTCTTCCAACAGAGAAAATATGACAGTTTCAGATCATGTTCCTGCTATATTAAACCATTTATAATCCCCTCCACAAGTTGGGCACTGGCTTCTGAATGTCTACTTGCTCGAACCCCAGGACACCAGTGGTGTGATTTTGGAATCCTCACTGCCCCATTTGCACTCAAAAAAGGGGCAGTAGAGGATGGAAAATAAAAGGAATGATTTTTACTTGGGGCGGGTATCGTGAGTTTGTGTGTGTGTGTGTGTGTGTGTGTGTGGGGGATGGGTATCATGTCTGTGTGTGTGTGTGTGTGGGGGATGGGTATCATGTCTGTGTGTGTGTAGGGGACAGGTATGGTGTGGGTTTGTGTGTATAGGGAACGGGTATGGTGTGGGTTTGTGTGTATAGGGAAACGGGTATTGTGTCTGTGTGTATAGGGGACGGGTATCATGTTTGTGTGTGTGTAGGGGACAGGTATGGTGTCTGTGTGTGTGTATAGGGGATGGGTATCATGTATGTTTGTGTGTGTGTGTAGGGGACGGGTATGGTGTGTTTGTGTGTAGGGGACGGGTATGGTGTTTGTGTTTGTGTGTAGGGGATGGGTATCGTGTGTGTGTGTGTAGGGGACGGGTATGGTGTGTTTGTGTGTAGGGGACGGGTATGGTGTTTGTGTTTGTGTGTAGGGGACGGGTATCTTGTCTGTGTGGGTGTGTAGGGGACGGGTATGGTGTTTGTGTGTGGGTGTGTGTGTGTAGGGGACGGGTATGGTGTTTGTGTGTGTGTGTAGGGGACGGGTATCGTGTGTTTGTGTGTAGGGGACGGGTATCTTGTCTGTGTGTGTGTGTGTGCAGGAGACGGGTATGATGTTTGTGTGTGTGTAGGGGATGGGTATGGTGTTTGTGTGTGGGTGTGTGTGTGCAGGAGACGGGTATGATGTTTGTGTGTGTAGGGGATGGGTATGGTGTCTGTGTGTATAGGGAATGGGTATCGTGTCTGTGTGTGTATAGGGAATGGGTATGGTGTCTGTGTGTGTGTAGGGGACGGGTATGGTGTCTGTGTGTGTATAGGGAATGGGTATGGTGTCCGTGTGTGTGTAGGGGACGGGTATGGTGTCCGTGTGTGTGTAGGGAATGGGTATGGTATCCGTGTGTGTGTAGGGAATGGGTATGGTGTCCGTGTGTGTGTAGGGGATGGGTATCGTGTGTGTTTATGTGTAGGGGACGGGTATCATGCCTGTGTGTTAGGGGGCAGTTCGCAAGCTCTCATGATGTTGGCAGCGTGAAACCCAGGCCATTTCAACTCCTGGGCCTCATTAACATTTGAGGGACAGGCAGCTCTCCCGATCAGCTGCAGAATTGGGCAGCCCACCCACATGACCCACGCGACCTCCGACACCACCTTCAACTCTACTTAAAGTGGGGGCGCGCATCTTAAAGTGAGGCTGCATCCCCTAAGTGCATTTGATATTAAACAACTCTGGGGGACTTGCTGCCTGCTAAGTCGAGTTGAAGGGCTGCTGATGCTAGTTGAGTAACTGAGGGCCAAAAGAGAAATACTGTTCCCCAGTATCCACAGAAGCATCCAAGGTTACTGCAGAATGGGCCTGGCTGAGAAAGCCAGTGCCAGCAAGCTCACAATCCTCAGGACCTGGGTTCAATGTAGAAAATTGTTCAATGATATCACAAAGGCAGCAAGGATGACAACACCTTTTCACCTCTTAACACCATCTCATAACACCTCCACCCCCCCTCTCCCACCACGCTGTACTCCTACCTCTGTTCCATCACATCCTTCAACATGCAATCACAAGGGCACACTAAGCACCTCTCTTGCTCAAATAAATTTGCTCACCTGTTCCTCTCTTCACACCACACACTAGCTCTGTTCTCTTCTCACGCCCTCTACTTGCACAACTGCTAACTTCCCCCACCATCCCTTCCTCCCGTCCCATCACACACACTTCCCTTTACAGTCACTAGATCCTCATCCTCATTCTATCTGGCTTTTTCTACGTCTCTCTACACATCCATTATGGGGTGGGAGGGGGTTTGTGTGGAGCATAAATGCTGCCGTGGACCATTTGGGCTGAATGGCCTGTCTCGGTGCTGTACATTCTATGTAACTCTATGCAATCTAGGCACAAGCCCCACACATCTCCACTCACCTCCACACACAATCATTGTTGCCCCCTCATATTTTTAAGGACCAGACAGACCATAATGCCAGGGAGAGGTACAGGGCAGATGCTGGAATCGCCAACCTCATCGCCCACGCACAGGCAGAGCAGGAAGCACTGGGGACCACTGGCCCAGGCAGGTTGGTGGCGTACCCAAGCAGGGTGCCTCCATAATCCCTTCATTCAACTCAGGGCAGGCGTGGCAAGAAACTGCGACCTGCATTCTCCACACTGTTACCTGATCATGCACTGCTTCTCTTTTCCATCCCTTTATCTCATCCTTCGAGAGCTTTCTCAACAAGAGGCTCCTGCAAAAGGACAGAACTTGGAATAGGAAAATCCCTCTGAGGACGCACCGTTGGGCACTCCACTCATCCCAGGCACCAGCTCAGATATTGGCACTGCGCGTGGGATAGATAGCAGCTGGAGGGGTTACACGTGGTGAAACACTGAGCATCAGTGGGAAGCAGTAGCTCCTGGTGGGAGAGACCTCACCGAAGGATGAGGCCTGCTCTGGATGACAGAGATGAGGACATCCAGTGCCCAGCCATGAGAACCTCTGGCCTCCCACAGACAGCTTTACGAGGTATTGGAACTGAGAGTGTGGAGAAGACTGAATGCATATCACATGGCACTCTATAGCTTGCCCTGCGGAGTGACAACTGCTAGGGACATGGCAGCAGAGTCCTCACAGCAACAGCCGAGTTCCAGCAGCCTGTGGCCAGCCCTTCACAGGCTCGAGCAGCCGGCCACCAACATCTCAAGGAACCTCCTGAGAAACAGCAGCCTTCCCCCAGCTCAGCTCAGGCCACAAGGGGAGCGCCCCGTAAGAGTAGTAGAATCAGAAACCTTGATTAAGGAAAATCACTGTTGGTTGATCACCGGGGTGAGAAATGAATTTATTATGTTTGGCATTATCATTATCATCTTCGGGACTTTGGTCTTCAGCGTGGTTGAACAGCAGCTTCTGAGACTGCATGTCATTGGTACCTTGTATTGAAGTTGTCTGAATGGTTTGAATGTTCTTCAATGCAGGTTGAAAGGAGTGGTGAAGAATGTGTCAGGAACTGACATGCAGAGGGGATCTTTGAATGTTCCGAGGGCAGGGTGTGAGAAGTCCGTTCAATCGCTGAGCTATGAGCTGACTCCTCACACTTTTGCTGCAAAGCACTGATATGGCCCATCCTCCTTTGCTGGTTCCTCTTCTCTCCACCCCCCCCTCCCCCCCCCCCGCCCAGGTCTTGTTTATCCGGTGATTGACTGCTGATGCGTCTCTTCCTCCTCCAAATACAGACCTCTCTGCAATGCAATGTCGTGCAACATGTAGGAGACGGTGACGATGTATGGCACTCTCTCTGGGGCATATTGCAGGGAGCCTCCTGAGCAGCTCAGACATCTGAAACCCTGCTTGAGCAGTCCTATCATGTGCTCTATAAGGATCCTGGTTGTGCCTTGGCTTTGATTATATGCTGCTCGGTCGTGCTGGGGATGCACAGGGATCTCATCAGCCAGGTCTTCAGTGGGTATCCCTTATCCCCCAGCAGCCATCCTGTCACGTCCCTCCCAAGGCTGAATAGCAGGGAGGTTGGTGAAGTGTCTGAGAATAAAAGCATAGTGGTAGCTCCCTGATTACCTTGTATGATGATGTCCCTGTGGTCGGTCACTAGCTGTACATTGATAGAGTGGTACTCTTTTCTATTGATAAATGTGACTGGCTTGTGTTCCTGTGCGCTAAAGAAAGAAAGAATGACTTGCATTTATATAGCGCCTTTCACGACCACCGTACGTCCCAAAGCACTTTACAGCCAATGAAGTACTTTACAAGTGTAGTCACTGTTGTAATGTGGGAAACACGGCAGCCAATTTGCGCACAGCAAGTTTCCACAAACAGCAATGTGATAATGACCAGATAATCTATTTTGTTATGTGGATTGAGGGATAAATATTGGTCAGGTCACCAGAGATAACTCCCCTGCTCTTCTTCAAAATAGTGCCATGGGATCCTTTACACCCACAGAGAGGGCAGACGATGTCTCGATTTAACGTCTCATCTGAAAGACAGCACCTTCAACAGTGCAGTGCTCCCTCAGCACTGCACTGGAGTGTCAGTCTAAATTTATGTGCTCAAGTCCCTGGAGTGGGACTTGAACCCACAACCTTCTGACTCAGGGGCAAGGGTGCTACCCACTGAGCCACAGCTGGCACTAACCGCCATGTGTGTCCAGTCAATGATGCCCTACATGTGAGGGAAGACAGCAACTGTTGCAGAGGCACGAGCACTGTTCTGTGGACTGCTGTCAGTGGGGAAAGGTGATGTATTGCTTGGCGCCAGCAAATAGGGTGTCGGTCACCTGCTGAATGCAGCTGTGAATGACAGATAGCGAGATGCGGCTGAGGCCCCCTGTTGCAAACTGAAAGGGTCCATTGGCATAAACATTCAGGTGATATGAGCAGAAAAATGCTTCATGCATTTTTACTATATTGCTCTGTCCGCTAGTTTCATTCATACATTTACCCATTTATCTTAAACGAGTTAATGCCTATGCTACACTTAGCTGATAAAAGGAAGTTGCTCTCCCAGGCATCACCCAGATGGATTCAAGACCAAGTGAAGCAGGGTTAGAGGGCAGGGGATAATTGGGCCAGCGTGCGCAGATATAATTCAGTCCCCATTTTAAAGTCACACATACTCTCCTTACTTTTTATTAACATTATAAATTCCTAGAACCAAATTTAAAATGTGAAATCACTGATGCCCCGTCCATTTGTACTTCCTGGCCCCATAAAAGTACTCTGGCTTGCTGCTGGGCCATGCGTGGCTCCCTGGAATCGTCTGCGCCCCCTGCGCCCCCCCCCCCCCCGGACTGTCAGGTAGCTCCATGTAGGAGCCAGCTAGATTCCCACTCTCCCCAGATTGCCGCAAACAGCTGCATGTTAATGAGGCTCTGGCTTCAAAATGGCTCGGGCCTCATGGAGATTACAATGGGCAGGTGGCGAGTACACATTGTACACCAAAGGTTAAATTCATCCTTTGTGTCCTTTTGTTAAACATGAATATTTGAAACAATTTTCAAAGTTTAACCATTTATTTTCTTTATCAAGGTTCCAAATAGCAGCTAACCTGAGCATGGAGCGCTATGCACTATTGTTTGGAGTGAATACCTTTGTAGCCCTAATACTTCAGACCATTCTGACCATTACTGTAGTTGATTCAAGAGGCCTTGGTTTGGATATTATCACCCAGGTGAGTTCAACACTCAATTCTACAAATGAGTTGCACCAGTATGAAGGGGTTGTCAGATGAAGAAAGGTTGAGCAGGATGGGCCTATTCTCATTGGACTTTAGAAGAATGAGAGGTGATCTTATTGAAACATAGAAGATTCTGAGCGGGCTCGACAGGGTAGATGCAGAGAGGATGTTTCCCCTCATGGGGGAATCTAGAACTAGGGGGGCATAGTTTCAGAATAAGGGGTCGCCCATTTAAAACAGAAATGAGGAGGAATTTCTTCTCTAAGGGTCGTGAATCTTTGGAATTCTCTATCCCAGAGAGCTGTGGATGGTGGATCATTGAGTATATTTAAGGTGGAGATAGACAGATTTTTGAATGATAAGGGAGTCAAGGGTTATCGGGAGTGGGCAGGGAAGTGAGTTGAGTTGAGGCCAACATCAGATCAGCCATGATCTTATTGAATGGCGGAGCAGGCTCGAGGGACCAAATGGTCTACTCCTGCTCCTATTTCT
Source organism: Pristiophorus japonicus (assembly GCF_044704955.1). Classification (NCBI taxonomy): domain Eukaryota; kingdom Metazoa; phylum Chordata; class Chondrichthyes; family Pristiophoridae; genus Pristiophorus; species Pristiophorus japonicus. The sequence goes on along the minus strand of NC_091982.1, from coordinate 256,271,591 downwards.
TATGTTCTTGTGATTTATGCATTTGGACAAAATGAAAGTTTATGTTTGATTTATGGAGGGATTATTTACCAGCAATTTGTTAATTCCATTGTTGAACATTTTGGTGATTTATTTGTCAACCTTGGACATCGCCAAAGCCTATGAGAAGATTTGGGACCACCTGTGTTTGCAGATGTTCGCTGGGGCTTTCCACTTCTCCCCAGCCCATGATATTTCATCCATTAAAATGAACGGGAGGAAAATTGCAGGCAAGAGAGCTTGGAAGCAGAAAATCCCAGCCTTTTATCATTGTATTATCGTGCTGTACATCTCCGCTGTCGTTAATGGTTCATCCTATGATGCCTTTTTCATCCATTCAATGATTCTGCAGCGCTCCATTCTCTCTCCCACTCTGTTCTTGTAGCCCGGCACTCCGCTTGAGTGCCGGGCTGATGCTACGGCACCCCGCTCCCCGGTGGTCCAGCTAGGGACCTGCAGAGTCGGCAGCTTGGCCCTCCCCTTTAATGAAGGGGAGGGCCCCTTCTACGCACTGCTATGTGTCACATTGCGTAGCGCTGCGCCCCTCTCCTTTCCCTGCTGCCCCCGCTCGCGCCAGTGAATTGCACTGCACTCGCTCTCGGGGGCGGTAACCCCAATATTGCCAGCGGGGTGGGACTTCTGCGCCTGGTGCGGGAAGTCCCTCCGTGCTGCTGTTACCAGCCCCAAACAGAACCCTATGCAATTTTCGCCCCCCCCTCCCACTCCCAGTCGTTAAATGGTGCAAAAGATAATGAAGCTTTATAACTGACACACTAGCAAAGTAGTGACCATGGGCCCAAATTTCCCCATAAGTTGCACCATTTTTTTTGGTGTAATTTGATTTTTCTGGTGTATCATTTTAGTTGCAAATATGGCCATTTAATTTGCGCCAGTGTAAGTGAGTTAGTTAGGTTTTTTGTTGGGTCAGTTTTATTTTCAAAAGAGGGAGTTCCCAGCCACTTACACCATTTATGCTAATTCGGCCAGAAAAAAGTTATACTAAAAAAACTTAGGGCAGCCTATGTGTCCACTTTTGTCCGCACAGAAAGACCTTGCTTACAGTTAAGGAATCAGTGCAAGTGATTACATTTAAAGCACCACCAAGCACCAAACAAAGCACAAAAAGTAATAAGCAATTAATCAACAAATAAAATAGAAGGAACCCTGCCCCTAAAGCACCAAAATCAATCTGTAAATAACAAATAAAAAATAGAGGTCCTACCTTAGGGAACGCAGCGGGTCGCTGATGAGGGAGCCCATTCGGCCAGGGCTAGGGACGACGTGCTTTGGCCCCTCCCACACAGCCTGCAGCGCGCATTTGCTGAAACGGCTTGCCAGGAGCTACTGCGCATGCGTGCAGACTCTAGCGTGCATGTGCAGGGGTAACAGTGCCGGGACCTAGCACCGCCACCCGATCTTTCTTCTGCGCCATGCCAGCCCGAGAATCGGCCATGATCGCACGGATTTTTTTGGGCGCTGCTTCTGAGCTAAAATGCCGGCGGGGGGCTTGGAGGTGCGCCGAACAAACCGGAGGGCCAAATATGGACCCCATGTACTTTGTGCTGATAGCAATTTTTCGAGGCCCAGTGTAACCGGCAGCAAACTGAATGTTTGGTTTTATTTTGCAGTTCCTTGTTTATGGGACTTACTTTGCAGCAATAGCAGGACTTTTCCTCATCAGAGGTATTTACACGTTGATTCGAAATGGGCAGAATAGGAAGAAACAAGCGGGGTCGGAGAACATCAAAGAAAACACCTCACCATCTGGAAACGAGACAGAAACCGTGGAACAGTTTTGAAGATTTGCAAAATTTTTGCTAAAGAAAACTTTGACTTTTTGGTATTGAAATCCTCGCCATGTCCTATTGGTCAGGAAGGTGGAATCTGTGTCCACGAACATCTTCAAACACATCGACGCCATTTTAGCCAGGATGTATATTTTAGTGGGATGGTAAAGGCCCACTCGCCACATGCCATCTAAAACTAGTAAAGCAGCAAATCATTTATTGAAAAAGATTTTATTTGTGATTGAGCTCCTTCTCGTTGTGCCTTTTTTTTTACATTTTGCTTAATTAATCAGTTATTATTGTTGCATAGCAACAGCAAATGCCAGGACTGTGCCTGTGATTCCCTACATGCTGAATTCTTGGTCTTAAACAATTTATCAGCATTGTGAGGGGAAACACATAAGGAAAGCACTGCCTCAAACCTAGGAATGAAAATGTAGGAGGTGGAGCACCTTACTCCATTTTCTTGCACACGCTGCAGGTCTTTTACTAAAAAGTGTTGCCTGGGAGCAACTCTCGTAACTGTTAAGTCTGTAATGTACTTATGAATGACTCCACGAGGCAATGTGTTGTACTCGAACTGTAGTGACCTTGGTCCGAAGGCTGCACTCGCTCACTGGAGGCGGTGTTGGATCTCATCGTCAATGCCTGCTCTTGTTGATAGGAGGCTCCTGAGATAAGGGAAGTGGTCCACGGTGTCCAGGGCCACGCCGTGGATCTTGATGACTGGGGGGTCAGTGCTGTGCGGCGAGGACAGGCTGGTGGAGGACCTTTGTCTTACAGATGTTTAGCATAAGGCCCATGCTATTGTACGCCTCAGTAAATACGTCGACTGTATCCTGGAGTTCAGCCTCTGTGTGTGCGCAGACGCAGGCGTCGTCCATGTACTGTAACTCGACATTAGAGGTTGGGGTGGTCTTGGACCTGGCCTGGAGAAGGCGAAGGTTGAACAGGTTCCCACTGGTTCTGTAGTTTAGTTCCACTCCAGCGGGGAGCTTGTCGACTGTGAGGTGGAGCATGGCAGCGAGGAAGATTGAGAAGAGGGTTGGGGCGATGATGCAGTCCTGTTTGACCCCGGTCCAGACATAGATTGGGTCTGTGATGGATCCGTTGATAAAGATCACCACCTGCGTTTCCCACATCACAACAGTGACTACACTCCAAAAGTACTTCATTGACTGTAAAGCGCTTTGAGATATCTGGTGGTTGTGAAAGGCTCTATATAAATGCAAATTTTTCTTTCTCTCTTCCCTCCCTGTTACCTACTCACGCCACCTTTAATTTCTCCCCTCTCAATTCCTATTCAAGCCCATCATTACTCCCCTGCATCCTACTCTCCTGCCACCACCCCAGGCTTGAACCTTTCTTGGATGAGCCCACAGCTATTCTCTCTATACCTCTTTCGACATTCTTCGAAGGGGTTATGGAGGGACCTATGCTACAAGCAGCAACTCCAGCTGCCCTATCCACCAACCTTCCTGCAGGGAGCTAATCTGGCCAAACTCTGCCACACCCCCTTGGACTCTGCTAAATGTTTGTTCACTTCCGAACAAGACCCTTGCCATCCATGGCCTTATTGTGGACGATTGCATTGTCATTGTGGCTTTGACTGAAACTTGGCCCACAGGCAGCTGCACCTTGCCCCTTACTGAAGTCTCCCTCCCTAGCTATACTTTCTACATCAAACCACTGCAGTGGCTGTGTGGCCCTTATCACCAAATATCACCTTGGACTCCCACCCTTCTCTTCTCGCATGTTCTCCTCCGTTGTGCTCTTCACCTTGTTCCATCCCTCACCTCCTTTAAAATATCTGTTCACTGTTAATCCTCTCACATCATCCTGAGTTTCTCTGAGATAGCTCCCCTCTGTTCCTCCCATAATCTGTGCATTGAGCAACTCTTCATCCTCAGTGATTTTAATTTCCATCTGAACTGACCTTGTCTTCTCTTCTGATATTATTGCCCTCCTGATCTCTCTCTTCAATCTCTTTCTTCAAATAAACTCTCCCACCCATATTCATGGCCACCTCTTCGACCTTGCCATCGCACATAGCCTCTCTACTCCCATGGTCTCAATCATAGAAAAGGCCATCTCCGACCACTTCCTTATATCCCTTACTACTCATATCCCCTTATCCTTGTTAACCCAACTTCTTCATCTGTCGCTGGAATTAACTCTCCCCCAAGTCAGTTACAACTACACTTTCAAACTCCCAACGGCTTGAACTTTGGCTTTCCAGTTGCCGCAATACTTCTGCAGTCGTCGACCTACTCAACCACTCCCTCACCTTTACCTTTGATGCCCTTGTTCCCAGTAAAGGCAATATTCTTTCTCATCCTGGTATGGATCCATTGTTGCTCCCTTAAGTCCAAGTAATGAAGACTTGTGTATCTAGTGCACAACTGGTTTAGTTATCCTTCACCAGATTGGGGTGGCCCACATCAAGCACGACTGGGTCTCACTCTCCTCTGTCAAACTCACCCACTACTCCACGATCATACTGGAGTGCAAATATATTCCCCGGCTTCTTTCCTCTATCACTAACCGTCTGCTTAAACCCCTCTCCCCTCTACCCTCCGTTCCAACCACAAGTGTAAGGAACTCAGGGACTTAGAATCATACAGCACAAAAGGAGGCCCTTCAACCCATTGTGCCTGTGCCAGCCCTGTGAAAGAACGATCCAATTAGTCTCACACCCCTGCTCTTTCCCCATAGCCCTGCAATTTTTCTTTTCAAGTAGGTACCCAGTTCCCTTTTTGAAAATGACTATTGAATCTGCTTCTAACAACCTTTCAAACTTCTTTGTCATTCAGATTAAGTCCAGCCGGTCAGGTGCATTGCCCCCTTCCCCACCTTCCTCATCAGCTGTTTAATACCGGTCCCCGTGTAAGGGGCTTTGTTGAATTCCTGATCAGCGCCAAGCCCTGAAACTTCCCTCGGGAGCCAGCGCCTCACAACTTGAGCCTCCTCCGGGAAATCCCCTCCGTGCCTTTCAGTTCTGCGCGGAGGGGTTTCCTGTGCGGGCTGCTCCTGCACACTCTCAACCTTGCCATCCTCGTCTGCCGTCCGGACACGCCATGGCGTACCATCTTGCCGTCCAGAAGAGGCGGGGGTCCCCAATGGAGGGCTCTCTACGCGGGAGTCCTCCCTTTATTTATCGGGGACTTGGCCTGGAGGGTGTTGCACGGAGCAGTCCTGTGCAATAGGTTTTTAAGTCGGTTCATGGGCTCCCAGGCCGCCTGCAATTTCTGGGATCTAGAGGAGTCCGTGTTCCATATTTATGTTGAGTGTGTGAGGTTGCAGCCCCTCTTCCAATATTTGAAGGGGCTGCTCCTCAAATTCTGGCTGCACTTCAGTCCCACACTCCTGATCTTTGGGCACCCTGTGCAGTGGGGAGTGGGCAGGTCGGAAGGCCTCCTCGTAGGACTGCTCCTGGGCCTGGCCAAGGAGGCCATCAACCAGTCCAGGCAGCGGGCGGTCGAGTGGGTCATTCAGCCCGACTGCCTGCCTCTCTTCCGCGGTTACATCCAAGCCAGGGTGTCCCTGGAGATGGAGCATGCGGTGTCCACCGGTACGCTCGCGGCCTTCCGCGAGAGGTGGGCACCAGAGGGACTGGAGTGCGTCATCACCCCCGGCAACCAAATTTTAATTTGAACCAAGTTTACTGTTAAAAGGTTATTTGTTTAATTTGTCGGTTTTACTGCCCCCGCCTTTAACCAGGGGGCACTTTATTTACTTGATTTACAGGTGCAACTTAAAATAGTTGTAAGGGGCTTTGTAACCCAACATGTCAGCCATGATGTATACGTCCCTGCAAGTATCCAGTGACAGGTTGTGTACACTGGATTGTTTTTGCACAGATCCATCAGATAGATTGATCCTGGATCTGGTACATGTGGCTTGAAGTTTTGGAACCTCAGCTGTGGCTCAGTTGGTAGCACCCTCGCCTCTGAGTCAGAAGGTTATGGGTTCAAGTCCCACTCCAGAGATTTGAACACAAAATTCTAGACTGACACTCCAGTACAGTACTGAGGGAGTGCCACACTATCAGCAAGTGCAGCTTAAGAACAACAAGGCTACGGGAGCGGATGGAATCCTTGCTGAGGCACTAAAGTATGGCGGAGAGGCACTGTTGGCTCAAATACATGACCTCATCTCTCTCATCTAAGAGGAGAGCATGCTGAGAGATCTCAGAGATGCAGTGATCGTGATCATCTTTAAAAAAGGGGACAAGTCCGATTGCGGCAACTACAGGGGAATCTCCCTGCTATCAGCCACTGGGAAAGTTGGTGCTACAGTCCTCCTCAACTGTCTATTCCCTGTGGCCGAGGAGTTCCACCCGGAGTCGCAGTGTGGATTTCGTCCCTTATGAGTCACAACGGACAAGATTTTTGCAGCGTGACAGCTGCAGGAAAAAGCGCCAGCCCTTATACATGGCCGCCTTCGACCTTACAAAAGCATTTGACACTGTCAACCGCGAGGGTCTATGGAGGGAGTGTCCTCTTTCATTTCGGCTGCCCCCAAAAGTTCGTCAACATCCTTCGCCTGCTCTACGACGACATGCAGGCCGTGATCCTTACCAACGGATCCATCACAGACCCAATCCACGTCTGGACCGGGGTCAAGCAGGGCTGCATCATCGCTCCAACCCTCTTCTCAATCTTCCTCGCTGCCATGCTCCACCTCACAGTCAACAAGCTCCCCGCTGGAGTGGAACTAAACTACAGAACCAGTGGGAAGCTGTTCAACCTTCGCCGCCTCCAGGCCAGGTCCATGACCATCCCAACCTCTGCCGTCGAGCTACAGTACGCGGACGACGACTGCGTCTGCGCACATACAGACGCTGAACTCCTGGACATAGTCGACATATTTACTGAGGCGTACGAAAGCATGGGCCTTACGCTAAAGATCTGTAAGATAAAGGTCCTCCACCAGCCTGTCCTCGCCACAAAGCACTGCCCCCAGTCATCAAGATCCACGGCTCAGCCCTGGACAACGTGGACCATTTCCCATACCTCACGAGCCTCTTATGAACAAGAGCAGACATTAATGACGAGATACAACACCGGCTCCAGTGTGCCAGTGCAGCCTTCGGCCGCCTGAGGAAAAGAATGTTCGAAGACCAGGCCCTCAAATCTCTCACCAAACTCATGGTCTGCAGGGCTGTAGTAATACCCGCCCTCCTGTATGGCTCAGAGACATGGACCATGTATCGTTGACACCTCCATTCACTGGAGAAATACCACCAACGATGTCTCCGCAAGATCCTACAAATCCCTTGGGAGGACAGACACACCAACATTAGCGTCCTCGACCAGGCCAACATCCCCAGCATCGAAGCACTGACCACACTTGATCAGCTCCGCTGGGCAGGCCACGTTGTCCACATGCCAGACACGAGACTCCCAAAGCAAGCGCTCTACTCAGAACTCCTTCATGGCAAGCGAGCCAAAGGTGGGCAGTGGAAACATTACAAGGACACCCTCAAAGCCTCCCTGGTAAAGTGCAACATCCCCACCGACACCTGGGAGTCCCTGGCCAAAGACTGCCTTAAGTGGAGGAAATGCATCCGGGAGGACGCTGTGCATCTCGAGTCTCATTGCTGAGAGCATGCAGAAGAAAGAGCGTGCGGCAAATCTGTCCCACCCTCCCTTACCCTCAGCGACTATCTGTCCCACCTGTGACAGGGACTGTGGCTCTCGTATTGGACTGTTCAGCCACCTAAGGACTCATTTTAAGAGTGGAAGCAATTCCTCCTCGATTCCGAGGGACTACCTATGATGATGATGATGATGCACTATCAGAGGTGCTGTCTTTCGGATGAGATGTTAAACTGTCTGCCCTCTCAGGTGGGTGCAAAAGACCCCATGGCACAATTTTGAAGAAGAGCAGGGGGAGTTATCCCCGCTGTCCTGGCCACTATTTATTCCCTCAGTCAACATAACAAAAACAGATTATCTGCTCATTATCACGTTGCTGTTTGTGGGAACTTGCTGTGCGCAAATCAGCTGCTGTGTTTCCCACATGACAACGGTGACTACACTCCAAAAGTACTTCATTGGCTGTAAAGCGCTTTGAGACGTCCGGTGGTCGAGAAAGGTGCAATATAAGTGCAAGTCTTTCGTTTATCCCTCCCATGGGCAGCAATCGGCCTTTCTCTCCTCTGCTGCATCTCCATTTGCCTTTAATTTATCAAACAGTACCGAGGTATTTGAAGAAGTGAGAGTGAGGGTAATTTTCTTAATCTTACTTAATATTAAAATGTATATTTTTTTTTTAAAAGAAATGTACAAAACAGAAGTGTCCCCTGGCCCAGTTGGGGGCGATTGAATTGCCCAGGGGTGTGGGTGGAGGGGTTATATTGGCCATGAACCACTTGAGCAAAAAAGATGCTTTGTGGGCGGGGCCTGGCCTATCCGCCGCCAGGGGCAGCTTGGGAAACCCCGCCGACGCGGAGCGCTCGAAAATCTTGTGTGTAAAAAAAAAATTCCCCAGCGGTATTCATCCGCTCAGGTAAATAGGGCTGAAAAAAACCCTAAAATAAACCGCAACAGAGAGCAGGCGGCGGCGGAGTGGTCGGATCGGAAGTAAGTCGGTGAGTGATCCGTCACAAGGCCGGCCGGCTGGCGGTTTGCGCGCCTCTTGTTGTGAGAGGGTTTGAGCGGGGCACCGGAAGTGGCCGGCTGGCCATGCTATAAATAGGGCGGGCCGGGGGCCGGCACTTCCTTTCAGTCAGGGAGGCGCGTGTGGGAGGCAGCGGCTGCTGGAAAATGTCTTGCGGCTCCACCGACTACAGGTAACGGCCGCCGGCACAAGCCCGGTTCCCCCCCCGGGGGGAGGGGAGGGGAGGCAGTGGGAGACACGCTGCCCCCGGGAGAGGGAGGGAGAGGGGGGGGAACAACCCACCTCACCTCACAACCCACCTCACCTCACCTCACAACCCACCTCACCGCTTGTATATAAAACAAACAAAATCACTTCAAAACAACTGTCGGCGGCGAGGACATGTCGCTGTAGTGAGGGGGAGAGAGAGGGGAGGGCGATCCGGCTAGGCTCGAGACCCAGCCCCACGGTGTGGAAAACGGGCCTCGGTGCGTGTGATTGGGTTTTCCCCCTCCCTCTTTGTTCTGAGGGGGGTTCGTTAGCGCTGGGGGAAGGGAGGGAGGGATTGGGCCGGGTGATGGAGGGAGGGTTTGGGCCGGGTGGGGGAGGGAGGGTGAGGGAAGGAGGGCCGGGTGATGGAGGGAGGGCTTGGACCGTGTGGTGGAGGGAGGGTGAAGGAAGGAGGGCCGGGTGGTGGAGGGAGGGTTTGGGCCGGGTGGGGGAGGGAGGGTGAGGGAAGGAGGGCCGGGTGGTGGAGGGAGGGTTTGGGTCGTGTGGTGGAGGGAGGGTTTGGGTCGTGTGGTGGAAGGAGGGCCGGGTGGTGGAGCGCTGCAGGCGGCCTGCCCCGTGGCTGTAGCCGGGCCGTTCCCCGCACGAGGCGGACACGTGGAGAGCGGCGGGTGAGTGTCCAGGTGCTGTGGGGGGGGTTTATATGAAATACTATGTTTTGAAAATGATAAATTGCGGTGTTTATCTCGAGTACTGCCTCACTCCGAAACAGCGCGCCTCTCTGTTCTATTAAGACCCACATTGAGATGGATTTTCTTTTGCCTCCTCCAGCACGGGATTGGGGAGGAAGGGTAAGGCAGGGCGGCATAGATTTGTGAGTTTGTCAAGGAGAATTTTTAAGGGCGGGAACCATTCATGTGAAAATAAAATTCAGAACCGCATGCCGTCCTATTTAACAATTTTTAAATACTCTTTGCAGCTCTAAAGACCATGGCCCAGATGGCATGGACCCAGATGGTGTTATCGAAGTGAGTAAATTATACTACATTATTTTTGTTTTTCTTGACTCTTTTTTTTGCTTGTGGTAATTTAAAACATCTTTTCCTACAGAGTAACTGGAATGAAATTGTTGATAATTTTGACGACATGAACCTGAAGGAAACCCTCCTTCGAGGAATTTATGCATATGGATTTGAAAAGCCTTCTGCTATTCAGCAGAGGGCAATTATGCCATGTATTAAAGGTGACTATTTTATACTAAATGGGAAGAATGCTTGCAGTGAAAGCTGCTTGTTTTATTGTAGTGGTTTGGCACTTGCGTAATTGGTAGATGCCACTAACATTTCGAGTAGTTTCATGTAATTACTTCGGTAGTGTAATGTTGTTTTATGGGGCTGGTGCACAAGATCTTAAACCTAGAGTGAAATGATGATTTACCATCTTTCGGGACTGACGTACAATGGAGAGAAACTTCTTTACTGATCGCTCTTTGTTTTATGGCTGACAAAGTTCTGACCTGCAGGATAAAGGGGCCTATCTGAGTGGATGTGTGTCTTTTTCTGGATGTTCATGACCTGTCTGAGGATCTGCACATTTGTTAACATTTAGGATTGTTGATTGATGAAAGCTTGTAAGGATTAACCCCTTGAATGTGTTGCTTAAATTGAACAGAATTTGATATTTAAGTGCTCTTTTAATTCAAAAGTAAATTCCGATTTTGCTTTGGTAATTCAGGTTTTGATGTAATTGCCCAAGCTCAGTCTGGCACTGGCAAAACAGCCACATTTGCAATCTCGATCCTGCAACAGCTGGAGCTAGATATGAAAGAATCGCAGGCCTTGGTCCTGGCTCCGACCAGAGAACTGGCGCAACAGGTACAAAGTGGTATAGCAATGAGGTTTGAGCTTTGATTATATCACCATAATAATGCATGGTCTACTGTAGGTGTATTCTGCACTGTTGGATCTCATAGGATCTTGTGCAGGTGCAATTGCCACTTGAATCTGCACTGTACCCCTTCCGATGCCAATATATCTTGAGGTTTGCTGCCCAGAACTGAGAGCAGTCTCAGCAACCTCTTTGAACTAAATTTAGGTCAATGTTCCATTAGTTTTTTTGACTTAAGTTTTCTATCTGTGCACTAGTTATTGGTGATTTAGCTACATGGGCACCTTGATCCTTTTGCTCCTAGTCTGTCGTCGTTGAGAAAATAATTTGAATTTCTCTTTTGCAGATCCAAAGTGGATGACTCACACTGCCCCATATTGAACTCACATCTGCCATAGTTTGTTGGTCTGTGTCCTTTTGTAATTTCCTGCTCCCATCTACACAATTTGCTGTGCCTCCTAATTTGCTGTCATCTAGAAAGTGGATATATAAGCTCTTCCATCATCCAAGTTATTAATATATGCTGAATAGCTGATACAGATCACTAGGGAACATTACTTGTCATAGCATGCCCGAGTGTTTATCTCTCCTTCCCAACCAATTAGCAATCATAGAAAATAGAAAGTAGGTGCAGGAGCAGGCCATTCAGCCCTTCTAGCCTGCATCAGTCACAAGGTTATCTCCAACGTCACGTGCTCTCATAATCTTTTATCAGGTGCCTTCTGAGACAGCATCCATGAACTAGATAATTTCATTGCAGTGCAAAATGTGACTCAAATTTGCCAGTGTTGCGCTGTGTATAAATACATTGCTTGCTTAATTCCCTATCCATTCATGGACATCTAATAATGATAGATCAGAGTGCTTTCTAAATGGTGAAAAGCTAAAAAGAGCAGAGGTCCAAGGAAACTTCGGGGTCCATGGACCAATGATCCGGAGACATGAATTCAAATCTCACCACGGCAGCTGTGGAATTTAAATTCAGTCCAGTCCAGAATAAAAAGCTAGTATCACTAATGCTGACCGTGTAACTACTGGATTGTCGTAAAAAACCCATCTGGTTCACTAACGTCCTTTAGGGAAGGAAATCTGCTGTCCTTACCTGGTCTGGTTTATATGTGACTCCAGACCCTTCAGCAATGTGGTTGATTCTTTAACTGCTCTCTGAAAGCCACTGTCGTATTCAAAAAGGTGACTCACCACCACTGCCTTGAGAGTAATTGGGGATGGGCAATAAATGCTGACCTTGCTGGCAACCTGTGATTGAATTTTTAAAAAAGTGACTGAACTGGCTCGGTAGGCTATATGGCCTATTCCTGTTCCTATCCATGTACATATCAAGCTGAGTACTTAAAGCAGAATCAAAGTGTAGCGGCAGTGCTTTTTCCTCAACCTGCTCCATGTTGAAAATGGTTCCAATTCAATGCAAAATACAGACTATTCGGTACAGAATATCCTACAGGCTGTAGGCCGAGTTGGAATCCCGCGGTATGGATTGCTCTTGACCTAATCTGAAGTGTGCCTCACATTTTTTGTGATGCTCCATTTGTTACATCACTGGAATAGGCTAGCAGCAAGTGGTGATGGACTTGAGGGTTAACAAAACCGTTTTCTTCTAAAATAAAGTGGGGGTGGAAAAGAGGGGTTACTTTGAAGAAAAACCCTATTTCCCCCCCCCCCCCCCCAAAAGAAAAGCTCCATGCCTCGTGCTCCCGACAGCTTCTACTCTTGTAGGTTAATGTTTGGGCTGTACATAATGGCAAGCTAAAATTAAGTAATTGGCCAAATAGTTGCATCAAGATTAAATCTTTCATATATTCCATTATTGTAGTATGTTTCATAATTGTTCAGAGTAATGCTTTGGTAGGTAAATGTTCAGTGTCTAAATAGAGCACAAAATCTATAAATTTACTAGTTTATTTGTGCAGTCAAGTCTATTTTAATTCAAGGGTTAAGTGAATCTGTATCTTTTTTAGATCCAGAAGGTAATCCTGGCCCTAGGGGATTACATGGGTGCTACTTGCCATGCCTGCATTGGTGGCACCAATGTACGAAGTGAGATGCAGAAGCTGAATGCAGAAGCTCCCAACATTGTTGTAGGAACTCCAGGGCGAGTGTTTGACATGTTGAACAGGGGATACATATGTGAGTACTGACCTTAAAATCCAAAGCCCTCAAGTTCTGCAGAGTGAAATGATGTTTTACCATCTTTCGGGACTGACCTGAAATGGAGACAAACTTCCTGACTGATCACTCTCTGTTCTATGGTCAGGTGTGCATACACATTACCTAATAGAAAACAGACTTGAAATTGTTGGGTCTTCAGGATAAAAGGCTTTAGTTTAGGTATTGATACTGAGATACTGATTTGAGAGATTGAGAAAAGGCAAGGGAGGAGGACTATTGGATTTCTACAAATTTGTCAAACTGAGATTTAGAATTCAGATTGCAAGAGTCCCTTTGCTGGTCAAAACTTGCCATTGATCAGTCTGTAGCGGTTTATGTGAATATGTACCAGATTGATGGAAGTTTCTCCATAGATACTGTTCTAACTTGGTTTAAATGATTCAGCTTCCAGGTGGATCAAGATGTTTGTTTTAGATGAAGCTGATGAAATGTTGAGTCGTGGATTCAAAGATCAAATTTACGAGATTTTTCAGAAGCTGAGCACGAACATTCAGGTAAGCTGATTTGTTTTCTGACGGGATGTAATCTGAGCAAGGAATGGCTTCCAGTAAATACTACACATGTTGGGGAACATTGAAATATCCAAAATCACATTTGTTACCAACTTGCCTTCTTCTTAAGCACTCTGCTAAAATTACAAAATTCAGGACCTCCTGCCTTTTGTAATAATGCTAGTCGAGTACACCAGGGAAGGAGAAAAAATGCACAGCATTGCAAATAAGGCTAGGGTGGACCTCTTTCTTAATGTCCAGTGTCCTATGTCTCAAGATTCTGTGCTACAGTTTTTTTTATGGTACACTGGTTGAGACCCATATTGCAGGTAGTGTAATAGTGAAATGTAGTCTTTGGGAGAACAGGGGGTTAGAGGCTGGGAAAAAATTGGACCAGTGCATGTGGACTTTTGATTACATGCATTCTATCTTTATAGTTTGATTTGGTTAAATAGCAATATGTACTGTAATTTAACAAGTAACAATAGCTGGAGCATAGAAATTTCTTTGCACTACAGGCTGCAGATCTGGGAGATTCAGAGCTGAGGTGCCACTATATACCATCATTGTCAAGAATCTAGTTACAGCATGTCAAGTTTACATAGGCAGTTTGTAATGTATGTACATAAAAATATTGTGAATGCCACTGATTTAAAATATAGTACAGCTAAGTAATGTTCTTTCTTTAGGTGGTTTTGTTGTCCGCTACCATGCCCATCGATGTCTTGGAGGTCACCAAAAAGTTTATGCGTGATCCAATCCGTATCCTTGTGAAAAAAGAAGAGCTCACCCTTGAGGGTATCAAACAGTTTTACATCAATGTGGAAAGAGAGGTTTGTTAAACATTGATATTTTATGAAAATCCCTCTTCAGGGTGGGATTAAAAATGAAAATGGCAATGGGGCCAACTAAAGAACAATTTGGAATTGGTGTGCTTTTGGACGCTCAATTCAAACTCGGGATCTTATTCTGACAGGAATGGAAGTTGGACACACTGTGTGACTTGTACGAAACTCTAACGATAACACAAGCTGTGATTTTTCTTAACACGAGAAGGAAGGTTGATTGGTTAACTGAAAAAATGCATGCCAGGGACTTCACTGTCTCTGCATTGGTAAGTTTTCTGTAGCTTTTCCTCTTAATTTCTCCTCAAGCTATTGATTCCTATCTAGTATGGATCCAGTGGTGCCAGTTCTTGCACCTTGCTGAAGTTGCTATTTTCAGTTGTGATGCCCAACTAATGCATTACAACTGAACATAATCTGGCCATTGCAACTTTACAAATCAGGGATAGAAACCTTGGACCCTCTGATATCCACAGCTGTTACTGCCTTTGCTGAAGCATTGGGGATTTCACTGTTGTAGAGATCCTTTATTGCAAAGGGGATGGAGTATGAGTCTTGGTACAACTGTACAGGGTATTGGTGAGGCCACACCTAGAGTACTGTGTACAGTTTTGGTCGTCTTATTTAAGGAGGGATATACTTGTATTGGAGGCAGTTCAGAGAAGGCTCACTAGGTTGGTCCTGGAGATGAAGGGGTTGACTTAAGAGAGGTGAGTAGGTTGGGCCTATACTCATTGGAGTTCAGAAGAATGAGATAATCTTACTGAAACATAAGATAATGAGGGGACTTGAGGTAGATGCAGAGAGGATGTTTCCACTCATGGAATCTATAACTAGGGGGCATAGTTCCAGAATAACGGGTTGGTACCATTTAAAACTGATTAGGAATTTCTTCTCTCAGGCTTGTAAATGGAGTCTGGGTCATTGAATATATTTAAAGTGGAGATAGACAGATTTGAGCAATAAGGAAGTAAAGGGTTATGGGGAGCATGTAGGGAAGTGGAGCTGAGCCCAAGATCAGATTAGCCATGACCTTAGTGAATGGCAGAGCAGGCTTGAGAGGCCAAATGGCCTACTCCTGCTCCTATGTTTTCTGGTAATTGTGACTTTCCCCAAATTAAATCGGAATAGAATCCTGGCACCATCTTGATATCCATACCCATTTCTGGGATTTAACTCTTGTGCGGATTGTTATTACCAGAGTAACAGTTGTTTTTTGACAGCTCAATATAATGGTCTATAATGCATTGCCTTTCTGTTTTGACTATTGCAGCATGGAGATATGGATCAGAAAGAACGTGATGTGATCATGAGGGAATTCCGTTCAGGATCTAGCCGTGTACTAATCACTACTGACTTGCTGGTATGTAAATCGGCACACAGAATTTGGCTGCTAAAATTTGCACTTTCACAATTTCTTGTGCAGTACAAATAACTGCAAATGCAGTTTCAGTAACTGCTGTAAGTGCATCTTGGTAATATTGAAAACTACACACCAAGTTGGTGATGCCAGAAGTTAGTTTTCCCCACCCTTGGCCCAGGGAGGTGGTTCTCTATTCTGCTCATGGCAGAGGAAGGGAAGTCACAAGCTGTTCTTGAGCAGCAGAGATCTAGATATAAAATGCTTTCCCACACAGTAAATTTTATATAAACCAGCTTTTTTATAAGCTAATTTGAATATTCTCTCAAAGGCTCGTGGCATCGATGTGCAGCAGGTGTCTCTAGTTATAAACTACGACTTGCCTACCAATCGTGAGAACTATATTCACAGGTTAGTGTCTTTTAAATCCATCTAAGCAAACTAGCTTAAGTAGCTCATTGAGCGATAGCAGAATTTTGTTGGAAGGTATGCAGTCCTGTGAGTGGACCTGTTCAGTGATGCAAGTGTGGCTCACTACTTTGCATTATGAAATGTTGCTTGATTTTTTTTTTTGGGTGGGGGTAGAGAGAGAGAGAGAGAGAGAGAGGGGAGAGGGAGAGAACTGTTGCAGCTTACTGGGATTTGAGAAATCCTTTTTCTTTACATATTGCAAATAGCTGCTCCAGGATGTTGTATTGTATTTAAGTCTCCAAACTATTGAAAAGAAAATGGTGCTTCTTTACACAGAATTGGACGTGGTGGTCGCTTTGGCAGGAAGGGTGTTGCTATTAACTTTGTTACCGAGGAAGATAAAAGGATTCTTCGTGATATTGAGACATTCTACAATACAACTGTGGAAGAGATGCCTATGAATGTGGCTGACCTGATCTAATGTGTGGCTTGAGAATTTGCATTTGCAGCTGCTGAATTATCAGACTACATGGTGCGTTGTGCTGCTTCACACGAGTTGTTGAATCTCTCCTCCCATGTGCAAACCGGATCAGAAATCCAGCTTTGTGATAAGTGACTTGAGGGAAGCCATCCTCTTGCAGTGTAGACTGCTGGGGTGGGAAGTTTAAGTGATGGGGTGTTTAAATGTATATGCCCTTCAGTGTTTTGAACGTTCTGTAGTAGCATTTGTGTTTGATATTCTTTATCACTTAATAGTTTACTTATGGACTAAAAAATTCAAGTGCTGTGTTAAATCGGCCAATTATGTCAAACTGGCATATCTACAGCTATTTTAAAATGAAGCTTGCCAATCAACTGGTAAAATGTATGCACTTTTTCTAGAGTAATCTAACTACATGTATTTGTATTTAATAAGTTTGAGTTGTGCAAAGATCTACTTGTGCTATGAACCGCACAGTTTGGGCTTACCAGAAGTTTTAAAGGTACCTTGTGTACAAATGTGAAATTTGGCACTAGTTTGGAGAGGAGCTGGATGTTGCAACTTCATTCCTGTATTGCATCTTTATTTTTGTAACTTTGTAGTTTTGTTTATTGTACAGGGGCTCTTATAATTTATGTATTGTTCTCCACCTTATTCTAAATATTTATTTTTTTGTTTTCTCTAGAAAACAACTTAAAAGATTGTATAGACTCTGCTCAATAGTAAAATATAGATCCTTTCAACGTTTAAACCATGTTGATTTAAGATGTTTCTGGAGAGAGTAAATGTATAAGGAAATATCTGTAAATTTGCAATGGTGGTGCATGATTTTGAGCCATGTAAAATGCAGCCAGCCTAAGCAGATATATTACAGGCTCATTCCTCTGGTATTTTCCAAGTAAGAAATGCTATTATTGGAGGTTTACATTCAATAAACCTACTCTTAATAAGGGCTCTATAAAAGCAAAAGATTTGCCTTTGACCAATAAGATTTAAGCATGCATGCACAGGAATGGCTCCATATGCAATGCTGGCCAATTAGAAATTGCAGTATTCCAGCCCTGTCACATTGAAGGGTGAGTACTATGCTTTGGAAGTGAGATTGATAAAAATAGCACTCAAGGCTATGCGAACTGAAGTTTTATATTGATTCAAATTGTTCACTCATTTCAGCTAAGAACCCACTTGGGGATCAAAGTTCACGCCTACTTTATTTTCATAAGTGCTATAAAATATGCAGATTTGGATAAGTATTTTTGTGTATAATTTTTGCATTTTTCTTTTGTATACCCTGGATGACCTAAACCTACATTGAAGTTCTTTACAACAGCAATGTTTTGGTCCTGTTACAGATTCTGCAATTTGTATGGTGGAATTTGCTATTAAAGTTAATTTTAAACTTGCAATGTTTTCTTTTTGTTAGAGGAGCAAAAGCTGCAGGGTGGCTGTTTTGACATGTTCTGAAGAAGGTAACCAATTTCTAACTTTCTTGCCAGTCTTCCTTGATTCTGAGGGACTGCCTATGATGAAGATTTGCTTCTGCTTGTAGCATAAGTTCTTAGGTGGCTGTACAGTCCAATATGAGAACCAGTCTGTCTCAGGTGGGACAGACAGTGGGTAGGCCAGTGTAGTTACCAGGTATATACATAAATATTGGTAATATAATTGCAGTATTTACCTCAATTTTTGGATGTGGATGAAGCAGCTTGCTGATTTACTTTTTCACTGAGTAACTTCTATTGCCCAAAATAAATGACCCTCGATGGCAGAGGATTTTCTTTAGCATAGAGGAAGGCCAGGAGGTTGAAAACTGAGCATGGTGAATGGAAAATTGAGTTTAAGTACCTGGCTTAAAATTGGTAATTGGATATTTTGTAGGATATGATACTTCCTTCCTAGGCAAGTTAGATTTGCCAAATCATGTAGCTGATTTCATACATGTGACTTTAAAATTGTTTAAGCTGTACCAGAATGTGTTCCAAATTTAAAAAAACTGATGCCATTGATGAGCACTGTATTGCTAGAGCTTGGGTTTTGGCCAATGTAAGTTTACAGTATTTTTGGGTGAACACAGGTCATGCAGGAATCTATCCATATTTGCATAAAATCCCTTGTGTAAGTTATGCAGACAGTGAGTCCCAGAAACATTTAATACAATTCACTACAAAATGATTGCACTGTCAATGTTCTGACTTATCCTAGATGTTTTCATCTGAACAATAACTAGGCGCTGGCCTTCAAGTGCTCTTTGTAGGTACCAAACAGGTGGCATGTACATGGTGTACCTTACTCCATTTAGCTATCATGTTTTCTGCCTCCACTCTTGTATCTCAATCTATACCTCCTTCCACTCTACAACATATATCTTGTGGTTGAAGGTTAGTGTGGTGTAAACAAAGTCTTGAGGGCCTGAATTAAGACAGATATAATGCTAGAAGAGCAAGGGGGAAAGAATAGCAGCATAATCACATTCCCAGTGTCATTTCACTATATTATAACATGGAATTTAAAATATACTGAATTGTCAACACAAGGTAAACTCATGCTGTTAAAGGTCTTACAATTAACTCCTCAAATCACTTACTGAAAATTGGGTGGCACAGGTTTATTATACAGTACATGCAGCAGTACACATTGTTGAGGGATGCAAAGTTGGTCAGATTATTGATTCCCATCATTACCACCACTTTATGGGCCCAAGTTTCCACATGATTTGCACCTGATTTTTAGGAGCAACTGGTGGAGAATGGACTATTTTAGAAATCGCAATTCTCCACATTTTTCTTTCTGCAGTTCTAGTCAGGTAGAACAGTTTCACTTTGGAACAATTTTTTCTTAAAGGGGGCATATCCCGCCACTGGCGCCTGATTTGAAAGTTTCCACAGTGAAAACGTACTCCAAACTATAGAATGGAGCAAGTGAAGATTTTTGTAGAACTGAAAAAACCTGTTCTACACATTTTAAAAAAATCGGAGAGGGGGAGGGAAGTCATTAAATTCTATAATAAATCCTTATTTATACTTCTACAAATAAATCCAACTTGAATAAACATTTATAAGCAAAGATTAAATAAACCATTTTCCTACCTGTGTGAAAGTGCTTCAGGCAGGCCTTTCGGGACCGAAGGCTGAACGGGCCGGCCCGAGACTTCGGGCAGGGCCTGTCCCCAGCACCAGATTTACAGGTTGGGGGGGGGGGGGGCGGGGAGAGAGCGGGTGTCAGGTCTGGAGTGGGGGGGGGGGGGAGGAGCCTTATTCACGCAGGCCATTGGGCCAGGGCTAGGGGCCCCTCCCACACAGTTCGGTGCCTGGAGCTACTGCACTTGCGTGCCCACTGTAGCGCGCATGTGCAGAGGTCCCAGCACTGTTTTCAGCGCAGGGGACCCGAGGACCTGCATGTAGGTGGAGAATACCGAGGATTTTTTTAGGCGCACTTTGTGGCGTGAAAAACGGGCGTCCAGGTCGGGACTGTGCTGTTCTAGGTGCGTGTGGAAACTTGGGCCCTATATATTTACTCCCCATGTTAATCCACAATTTTGTATTACATATATAAAAGTTATAACTCCATTTAGAGAATGCCTGGTACTTTAAATTGACACTTAATAGGGATAAGGCTGTCAACCAGGGAAGTTTCAGACTTGCATAGCAGTGTCATTGCAATGTAAAGTTTAATAATTTTACTAGTGCTAACCCTGAAATAATTATACATGGTAGCTAGGTTTTCACTTCCTGCCTCTGCATAGCTGATTACAACAAAATTCTTACTAAATGAAAACTGCAAATAGACCTAGAGCTCAGGGGCAAGACTTGCACCAAAATTGAGTTTTTTCAGATGTTGCAGTCATGCATATATTTTATTTACCTACTGTTTCAAAAAAATTACTGAACTATCTTCACCCACATTGAGCAATGGGCGGGAAAGATGGACCAGCCATGTCCTTTTATAGATTTATCAATAATACACACACCCATGACACAGCTGGAAAAGGAAAAAAAAAGAGAAACATGTACTGTGGCAGTACTGATGAATCTAAAATAACTTGAATTTTAACATAGTGCCCCAGTTGCTTCACAAAGTATATGTTTAGGAATAGAACCAGAAACTTACATCACTGGAGGTGGCCATTTGTGTCTGTGCTGGCTGACAAAGCTATCCAGCCTAATCCCACTTTTCAGCACTTTGTCCATAGCCTTGGGATATGCACTTGAAGTGTTGTAACTTACAAGTACTTGCTATGAGGGTTTCTGCCTCTACCACCTTTCAGGCAGTGAGTTCCAAACTGCCCACCAACCTCTGGGTGAAAACAATTCTCCCACATTACAGTAGTAACTACACATGACTCTATTGGCTGTAAAGCATTTGATCCGTCCTGTGGTTATGAAAGGTGTGACATTAAAAAAAAAATAGGCCGTAACAGCCCCTCAAGCCTGTTCTGCCATTTAATAGGATCATGGTTGATCTGATCATGGACTCGGGTCCACTTCCCTGCCCACTCTCCATAACCCCTTATTCCCATACTATTTAAGAAACTCTATTTCTGTCTCAAATTTATTCAATGTCCCAGCTTCCACAGATCTGCAACCCTCATCTCAGTTTTAAATAGGCAGCCCCTTATTTTATTATGCTGTCTTCCCCCATCAGTGTAAACATTCTCTCT
This sequence comes from Pristiophorus japonicus, assembly GCF_044704955.1. Classification (NCBI taxonomy): domain Eukaryota; kingdom Metazoa; phylum Chordata; class Chondrichthyes; family Pristiophoridae; genus Pristiophorus; species Pristiophorus japonicus. The sequence continues at coordinate 256,250,636 of NC_091982.1, read as the reverse complement.
GCATCCATTTTGTCAAGCCCCCTCAATCTTACACGTTTTGATACAATCACCTCTCATTCTTCTGAATTCCAATAAGTAGAGGCCCAACCTACTCAACCTTTCCTCATAAGTCAACCCCCTCATCTCTGGAATCAACTTTCTCTGAACTGCCTCCAAAGCAAGTACAACTCTTTGTAAATATGGAAGCCAAAACTGCACACAGTATTCCAGCTGTGGCTTCACCAATACCCTGTACAACTGTAGCAAGACTTCCCTGCTTTTATACTCCATCCCCTTTGCAATAAAGGCCAAGATTCCATTGACCTTCCTGATCACTTACTGTACCTGCATACTATCCTTTTGTGTTTCATGCACAAGTATCCCCAGGTCCCGCTGTACTGCAGCACTTTGCAATCTTTCTCCATTTAAATAACTTGCACTTTGGCAGAAAAAATAAAGCACATGACCTCACACTTTCCAACATTCTACTCCATCTGCCAAATTTTTGCCCACTCACTTAGCGTGTCTATGTCCTTTTGCAGATTTTGTGTGTCCTCCTCACACATTGTAACGTAGCCAAGTTTGCCGACGATACACTCAGTCCCTTCCAAGTCGTTAATATAGATTGTAAATAGTTGGGGCCCCAGCACTGATCCCTAGTGCACCCCACTGATTACTGATTGCCAACCCGAGAATGAACTATTTATCCCTACTCTCTTCTGTTCGTTAGCCGATCCTCTATCCATGCTAATATATAAATGCAAGTCTTTTTTCCTTCTAAATCTATGCCCTTTGGTTGTTGACCCCTCTGCCAAGGGAAATAGGTCCTTCCTGTCAACTCTAGGTCCCTTCATAATTTTATACACCTCAATTAGGCCTCCTCTGTTCCAAAGAAAACAACCCAGCCTATCCAATTTTTCCTCATAGCTAAAATGATCCAGTCCAGGCAACATCCTGGTAAATCTCTCATACCCTCTCTTGTGCAATCCTGTAATCTGGTGACCAGAACTGCACACAGTACTCTAGCTGTGGCCTAGCTAGTGTTTTATACAGTTCAAGCATAACCTCCCTGCTTTTATATTCTATGTTTCTGCTAACAAAGGCACGAATCCCATATGCCTTTTTAACCACCTTACCTACCAGTCCTGCAACCTTCAGGGTTCTGGACACACACTCCAAGGTTCCTCTACACTACTGTGTCCATTTTGAAATGTAACCATTGCAATGTAGGCAGCCAGTTCGCACATAGCAAGGTCCCACAAATAGCAATGAGTTAAGTAACCAGATAATCTGGTTTAGTGGGCACAAAACAAGGAACAATACATTTAACTATGACACAGACAAGAGATGACAACTTGTATTTATATAGTGCCTGTAACATAGTAAAACATTCCAAAGGCACTATATGCAGGATCATTAACAAAATTTGACAACAAGCCACAATGAGATATTAGGACAGATGACCAAAGGCTTGGTCAAAGAGGTAGGTTTTAAAGGAGCATCTTAAAGGGGAGAAGTTGAGGGAGGGAATTTCAGAGCATGGAGTAAGACTGACAGATAGGAAGTAGGATAAACTGGAAGAGAAGTAGAGGCAGTTATAGGAAGGAAAACTTTTCTACTATACAAGAGAACACGTATAACAAAATATTGCCAAATTATCATAAATCTGTATAAATTTGACATTCAATTCAGCAGCACAAACAATCTTGATGTTTAGCTTCTTTCGAACATGGGGATAAGACAACATTGGTTGTGCTTGTGCACGGAATACTAGATTTGCTGAAATACTCAAAGCCAACAAGTTTTACAAACATAGAAACACTTTATTTGGCATGAAGAGTTGATCTAAAACACTGAGAAACTCAACACTTGGCCGGGGGTCTTCAGCTTGTAAATTGACCTTTGAAGCCCTTGTGGGATTAAATACAATGTGACAGGAGTTATTGCTGCTTATCTGAAGTTGGATTAACTGCTCTGTGTAAACTGTTGCATAATAACTGCAGAAAGACTGATCATCTGCAGATACTCATCAGCACCATCGGCCAAGCACTTGTCAACTTCCTGAAAAAGAAAAAAGAAATGAGCCACTTTTAAAATAAAAGTATCATAACATTCTTTAAAGCTAATTATATATTGCTAGAGATGGATTAGGAAGTAACTATATGAACATTCAACCTCTGAAATTAGGATCCCACACAAGTATCCAGGACCAATTTTCAAATAGTCAAAATGAAAATGTAAGAGTTGCTCTCCACAGAAAATATTTAGATTAAATAGTAATTAATTACAATAAATTTTCTGGTGCATTTCAAGAATACTAGCGTTGAATCAAACTCAAGGATCAGCAAAATATAGCAATAATTCAAGATACAGTATTCAGCAAAACCTGGGCAGGGTCATGAGGGCACCTGTTAGGTTCAGAAATATGAAAAAGGCAAATGGAGATCAGAGGTTTACTTTTTAATAAAATTATTAAAGTACAAAAGAATGGTTTTGTGAGTACTCCCTCAAATAAAGACATCTCCCAACTTCATAGAAACACTCACATCTTATTCAGTCTTCCCATCATTGGGGAAAGGTGGATCCCATTCTAACATGTAAAACAGGTACAATTAAATGAACAATCCTGTTCATCAAAATCAATCTAATGATCACTGTTCAGTGACTCGTTGATGACTAGTGAACTGCATTCTATTATTTATTACATAAGCATTTTACTCCATCATTGTTAAGTTGGGGGGCCAAGACCATTTATTGGATTAAAAAGATGGTTCCCAGAATTCAAGTGTCACACCAGTCTATAAGCATACAACTGGATGGAGCTATGCCAAGGAATTTGGACATTCCACTGAAATCAGGGAAATAGGCAAAACACAGCTTGTAATTCATTTCCGTCCATACTTACTGCTAGTTTTAGTGTGATCGCTGATTTCTGTTGGTCATTAAGATCCTCTTTATCTATGATGACTTCATGTAGCTGGTTGATTAGCTGTGTTGCTGCATAACCTTCATTAATCATATTCTGACAGCAAAACACAATGGTGGATAAATAGAAGCACTTAGTATATACATCACATTGCAAATACATCAATTTTACCCCCTGCACTGACTCGTGTTGCGATGCAGTTCCACAGGTATTACCATAGCTTTAATACTTTGTCCACATTGGCACTTTGCATGCAAGGCTGGGAAACTATTTGATCACACACAATATCAGAGTGGAGACCTATTTAAACAGTGGGAAACTTGGTATGTGGAGGACAAATTCAATCAATACATACAAGTAGCGCTTCTCTGTTCCTACTCCCAATTTTTTCCTTTCTCTTTTAAAGTGTTGACTCATTCTGGGGTTTCATTCAATGAGCGGCAGCAATCACAGTGGGCAATCATAGAAACATAGAAAGTAGGTGCAGGAGCAGGCCATTCGGCCCATCGAGCCTGTACCACCATTCGTTCTGATCATGGCTGATCATGCAACTTCAGTACCCCTTTCCTGCTTTCTCTCCATATCCCTTGATCCCTTTAGCAGTAAGGGCCACATCTAACTGCCTTTTGAATATGTCTAACGAACTGGCCTCAACAATCTTCATGGGCGTGCATATATTGTGACTGTTGGCAGACTATTTAACATGGAGGGCATCACAGTGGAGTCAGATCTGTCCTCATCCAATGTTTACACAAGCGTAATTTTTTTTTTAGCAAAGATCACTAGATACAGAAAGAATAAGATGCCTAGCCAATATTTTGTCTCCTTGGACTAGAGTGCTGAAGCTAATTGGAGCTGCAGCCCAGGCTGAGATCAGCTTGGTACTATATCAGGCAGTGTCTTGATCCACGGGGACCAGCACAAGACCTTGAACCAAGTAGCATTAAGCATATTTATGATTTTAATTGATAATCAAAACATAAAAATGTAGTTTAGAAGAACATGCCAGTGCACTGTTGCAGTTTGAGAGAGATCATAAAGGTGGTTAATATGAGAAATGGAAATATTGCACACAAACAATTTGCTGACTTCCGTGGGGTATTACAAGCAACAGTTGGAAGCATGTTTTATACTTGTACATTTTTATGAATTATGAACTTATGTGCAATCCCATTGTATACAATTTTTATATTTAGAGCTAAAATAACCAAGCCCAAATTAAGCAATAGGATAAGTTTTGTTAATTCACTTCGGAAACTATGTGCATACAATTTTTTTTTTAAATCGCAAGCAGAATATTAGGTGTCTTGAAAGGATACCAATGTATGAGTTGCAGCAATATGGAGCAGGGGTTCTCATCCTGAGGCTCACAAGAAGATTTGAAGGGATCCAGCAGAGAATGGATGGCTTCTCAGGATAGGGCCTTTCTGGAGAAGTCTGCAGCAGAGGGCGGGCTCTTGGGTCAGGTTGAGGAACTGATCGCAGGGTAGGGGAGGATTGCAGTCGGACAAGATGGAACAGCTCAGAATCTTGTGGGACGGCATCAGGTAGATGCAGGCTGGGCCCGGGGGAGGTGTAGGCTTGGCTCGGGTGTGAGGGTCCCTGGCTACCCTGGGTCTGACCTGACTTCATTGTGCTGGGTGCTGGTTACCGAGTCCATACCCAAGGTCTTGACTTGGTAATCCCCTGAAACCGATACTGGGAGGCTCTGATTGATGGGCTGGAGGTGCCTGGCTCGCAGTGTTTCTGGAACCTTTCATTGTCATCAAAGCCCAGTAAGTGAATATGTGACTGGAACTCGGGGGCCCCAACAGACTGGGACAAATTGCCCCCCCCCCCCCCCTCCCATACACACAGACTGGGGCCAACAGCCCCCTACACACAGGCCGGGACAAACTGCACCCCCCCCCCCGCCCCCTCCCCACACAGACTGGGACAAACTGCAACGCCCCCCCCCCCCTCCCCACACAGACTGGGACAAACTGCAACGCCCTCCCCACACAGACTGGGACAAACTGCACCCCCCCCCGCCCCCTACACACACAGACTGGGACAAACTGCACCCCCCCCCGCCCCCTACACACACAGACTGGGACAAACTGCACCCCCCCCCGCCCCCTACACACACAGACTGGGACAAACTGCAATGCCACCCCCCCTCCCCACAGACTGGGACAAACTGCCCTCCTCCTCCTCCTCCTCCTCCTCCTCCTCCTCCTCCTCCTCCTCCTCCTCCTCCTCCTCCTCCTCCTCCCCCCCCCCCCCCCTCAAACACACACAGACTGTGGGACAAACAGCCCCGACACAGATTGGGACAATTTGTTAGCCCCCTTCTCCTCCCTCATTTTATACAGAAAAATACGTGTGTTACAGAAGGTCCATAGAATTTTTATAACACAGGAAAGTTGGCTCGGAAGCGAATAGGTTGAGAACCCCTGATAGAGAGGCCTTTTCTCTTTATCCAACACACAGCTCATCACCACATTTTGAATGTCTGTCTTACTTGACAACATTAACTAGTAAAGAACTGCTAATCCTAATCAATTAATCTAATCTAGACGGTCATATCTAGTCCCTCCTCCCGCCCCCCACTCTGATTCAAAATAAAATGAAGCATTTCCAGCACTGATGTCACCCAACCTGATGAACAGGAGCCTTTTATGTAAAATTTAAAAAAGAATGAAGTTGAGTCCTCACTGTCTACCGAGCTCACCGTATTCGGTCCATGCTCAGCTCAGCACCCGGTCCCAACAGGTTAGCTTGGCTTTGGTTCAAGCTTTCCAGCATCAGTTTACAAAACACTAAATAAATCTCTGTGCCCAGAAAGATAATGGGAAGAACTTTCAACCGCGACAGGGGCGTAATTTGGGCAATGGTGGATCTGTCACCCGTTCTACACCCGCCTGATTTTCCTTTCCATTGAGGACCTGCTAGGGTGTTTTAACCCCCCCCCCCCCCCTCACCCGACGTTGAAAGTTCTGCCCAGTCTTATTAATAAATGAGGAGTCTTCTTACTTTTACTACAGTTTCCAGTTTTTCAAATGAGCTGCTGTGGCAAGCAGCTAAAAGGCTGTCAATCATTTCAGTCGGCACAACCTAGGAAAGATAAATAGATGACATGAAAAATATTAACAGTTCTCTTCCTTCCATGTGTGTGTGTGTGTTGGGGGGGATTGGATGAATAAATGTGGCACCTGTTAAGACAGCTGAAGAGAAAGGGCACTCTACCCCACAAATAGAAAGGAAAGCTCTGAAACTCTGAAAAAGGTTTGAACCTAACATTTTCAGAAACATGGAAGATTCCCCCTTGCCTTTTTTAATTTTGTTCTCAAGATGAAGTTACAATGTAAATTATAAGTATCAGCCTGGCTTAGTTGCAAACACTCTCACCTTGGAGTCAGAAGGTTGTGAGATTGAGCCTCAGTTCAGACTTCAACACATAAAACTAGGCCGACATTTCATTGCAGTACTGCAGTGCAAGGCCTGGGAACGCTCACCGGTTGAAATATTCCCCGGGCCTGTTGCTGCGCCTTCAAGAACAGTGTCTTACATTACAGCATCTTTCACAGCAGTGGCTACACTTCAAAAAGTATTTCATTGTATCTTCCAGATGAGATGTTAAACCAAAGTCCCTTCTGCTGTTTCAGGTGGATGTAAAAGATTCCATGACACAGCTTGAAGAGCAAAAAGATCTCAGTGTCCTAACCAATGGTCTTTCCTCAACCAACTCCACAATAGATTGATTATCTAGTCATTCATCTCACTTGCTGTGTGTTGGCCTGCATAACAACATTAATTGTAGTTCAAGATCCATTGGTTGTAAAGTGCTTTGGGATGTCCTGAGGAGGTGATAAGGGGCTATATAAATGCAAGCTTTTTCTTTTCTATGCCAATGAACCTCATCATGGCCTGGTACATAATCAAATTGATATTAATCTATGATGGGAAAAGCCACAATAAAAAAATACACAAATTGGATGGAGTGACACTCAAACATTTTGCACCGTTGAGTCGAAGACATTTTTTTGTTCTTGGGATGTGGCCAACACCGGCAGGAAATCTGGTAGTTTTCAACGTTTTTCTTTCAGGTGCTAGCCCACAAATGACCAGATTTATTGAATTCAATTTTGCAACCTGCCATGGTGGGATTTGAACTCGTGACCTCTGGGTTGTTAGCCCAGTACTATAATCATATTACTTGCCCACCATTCCCACGTGCACACTCCCTGATTGACGGGCGATTTCTCATATTAGAGGAAAGGGAGGAAATGGGAGGTTTCTGGAGGCAGTGAAGGAATGTTCAGAGAGAAAAATGCCATCGAATCTTGGAAATGTAGGATCACAATATGTGTACCACATACTAGCTGGGATAATTAAAAAGGACATCTTTTCTGATGGGAGACTTTTAAATAAGAAACCAATGACATTCTCCCTTAATAGGTCCCAAAAGAGAAGCTTGAGGAAAATTGGACACTTTTTTTTTTAAGATGCCAACAGGATGAAAACTGCACGATAGAATTTTTTTCCCAAGCACTGCAGGCAGGCACAGACAACAACAATAAAAGAACACAAGATGGCTATCTATAGAAATACTCTTCAAGGGAAAGGGCACATAGATTCTTGCCAAAAACCCAACCTGTACCTTAACAATTGTATATGGGCAGAAAAAGTTTTCTTACCCCAGCAATTTCAATGATGACTTGTTGGGTGATGTTTTTCCCTCCCGTCAGTCTCGTTGCACACTGCAGGTAAGTTATTGCCTTTCTCAGGTCTCCTTCTGATACATTGATAAGCATAGCAATTGTCTAGAAAAAGCCAACATGGTATAATGAAAACATTTGCCAGTTACATCAATTGAAGGCTAAAGTTTATGTTCAATGCAAGGAAATTGCTCCAAAAGCAAAATGCAGACCATGCACAGGAACATCAATGCAATTGTGTGGACTCACTGCAGAGGGACATACCCTTGGCTCAAAAGCCACACCAGTGCACGGTTTTACAGATTAATGTCTACAGAAGATTTCTGTAAACAGAGAGAAAAAATACATGCACAAATTAGCTCCGAAAAGGAAATCATCCAGTAATCTTGAAATTGTTGTTCAACTGTGGGCAAAGTCCTTGAAGATTTAGTGTAACTTTCTTTAAAAGAATTTGATTGATGGGATTGTTGTTCATTTTCTTCAACAATGCTCTACTTCCCGTTTTTTCTCAAGTAACAATCTGTTGACTCGGTTTCCAGCTCCATTGTATTCAACCCAGCACACGAAGGCAGAACTTGTACGATGCAGCTATTTTCGCCAGTGAATGCATGCTAAATTAGGTGTTATTTCAATCACCAAAGTTGATACTTCTTGCCTCAAAGCTGAGTATCGGGACTGGCAAAAGTCTGAGATTAGTATGCAGAATCAGAGACCCAACCAGCTAAGCGAGAATGGATCAGGAACCCAGTGCTCTGCATATCCTGATCACCAATAGCATCTATTCAGCCAACTCAGATATACTTAGAAGGGCATCATGCGGCATGGTGCATCTCCGCTGACCAACTGACTACACTTAATGTGCGGGGAGATCCTTTTTAGAATTCCACTTGTGCGTGAATCCTGTGCTCATCAAGGTGAGAAAGGTCAGGGGTGAAGTTTCCATTTTTGGCTCTTAGAGTCTGGATAAAGCACTTGAGTAGGTAGATCGAGAATCTACCTCATACTGTCCCAACAATGTGTCCTCGCCTCAGTCTCAGAAGGGCAACTGAATCTGCACCAGTATGACACTTCCATTTTCCACATAAGCCATTCGTTTTGTGACGTGGATTGATGCACACAGGGAATCTCAAACACAATTCACTCAGGAGCATTATAGCCAGCAGAGAGGAAGCATTCATCCCATCCGTCTAAAGTAGATTGCAAGCCCGACCCCAGAGCCACCTCATTTGGGGCCCAATTTTCCCCAACCCCTTTTTTCGGCGCACTTACCTTCAATGCGCTGACTTTGCGCGCTGGAAATGGCGCCAAAAAAAAAGTGGCCCCATCCTGCCCGCTCTGCCGAGTCTCCGGTGTCGCTGCGTAGATAGTGAAGTGGGGGGGGGAGGGGGGTGGAGCAACAGCCCAGCACAGAAAACACTGCCGGCAGCTGCGCGCATGCGCAGTGAAGTCTGCGCATGCGCAGTGAAGTCTGCGCGCATGCTCCTCGCCCTCCCAGCGTGTCCTGCGGGCTGTGAACAGGACCCGATGCTCGCAGCCCCTATCCCCGGCCGAAGGGACACCCCGATATTCGCCGCACCCTATCCCCGGCCGAGTGGCCTCCCGCACCGGCCGGTCGGCCCACTGACTTCCTGGGCCGAGGTCGGACTTCAGTTTTATTTTTTATTTATTGATGGTTGTGCTTTGTTTAGTGAGGAGAGTTTTGATGTTTTGAGTGGGGGGGGAGGGGGGGGGGGGAAGAGGGAGGAGGAGAGTTTTTTTTGGGGGGAGGGGAGGAATGACATTAAAAAAACTAGATTCTGGCATAAAGGTAGGACTTCTATTTTTTATTTGTTATTATCGATTGCTTCTTACTTTTTGTGGTTTGTTTAATGCTTTGTAAGTCTTTGTGCATGTCCTCTCAGCTTCCCTGTATTTTTTATTTGTTATTGAATGCTTATTTTTGTGCTTTGTTTAGTGCTTTTTAAGTCTTGGTGCTTTAAATGTACTAACCTGTGCCGCAATGTTTTTCAGAGCTGACCACATACGCTGACCTAAGTTGATTTGGAGTAAGTTTTAGTTGGCCAAAGTGGCATAAATGGCCAAAACTGGCATAAGTGTTTGGGAACACCCCCTTTGGAAAAAAAAACCTGAACTAAAAAAAAAAAAAAATAGTACTGGAGTTACTCTGGAGCAAATCTTTTGGGGAAAATGGCATTTTTTAAACTTACGCCAGAAAAAACAACTTACTCCAAAAAAATTGATGCAAGTCATGGCCAAAATTGGGCCCATAGTTCCTCCCAAACCACCAAAAAAAAAAAAAAAATCTTGTGAATGTTTGACAGACAAGCAGCTATTGCTGGGACACTAACCTGTAACCAGAGAATCAAACCATGGCATAGCAAATTTCAAACTCGAAACTTTCCTTGATAGGGTGATGTCGATGGACTGAATGGCACACCTCATCTGTACTTAGCTTTATGAAAGATTAGGAGACCACTGCATGGATCCTTGTGGAAAAAATACTGCTGTCTGCTTGAAGCTCTGTCATTGTAGAAAGGTAATTAGATCTCTCAGGACAATAGAGGACATAGAAAGTGAGTGTGGAAGGGAATGCTTACTCAACTGGCAAGAAGCCAGCTATACTCCATGCGGAATACAATGTGGAAGACTCTGTTCCAGAGATTTGAAGCAGGCAGTTTGAGTTTGAAGGCGAGTGAGAAGCTGGATACATGATCTATCATCAGATTTTTGTACTACTGCACAGAGTGTGTCATGTAATATTGGGTAAACCACCAATCGTCAGTACAGAGATTGTGTGTATTTAAGAGTATTTTCCTCCTGTTCTTTCTATTCGTGCTTTTGTGAAAACCATTCAACGTTTCTGGTAGTGGACATCAAAAGGAACAAAACGCTGAACGTTCATTGTAGAAACATTTCAGTTAAGAATTACTGTGCCCTGGTTAAGCAAAATACAAACACGAAAAAAATTATATCCCTCACCATATTTTCTTAAACATGTACCAATACAATAGACTCATTTTTATGATGGACATCATGCCGAATGTAGGATAATCTCCGAGCACGAGACCTGGCATTGCTGGCTATGTTAAAAGTTATTTCCCCCCTCCCAAAAGATAAAAAGTTTTTTAAAAAATTAACTAAAACAAGAGGAAGAGAGAACTTTAAAATAAAAATGAGATTGCTTTTCCTTTAACTAATTGAAGTTGTTTTCTCACCCCCCTGCCTTTTGATTTATGTTTGCTGGTAAATTTTGGTGCTCAAGGTGAAGAATGCCATTACTGAGAAATTAGCTTTCAGGGCATCAGTTTCAGCATTAAACATTTCCAGGTCATGTAAAGCACTTCTCTACCCAACAATGTGCCTTCATGTCAACCAGCGATCAACCTACACCCTTATCAAGATGAAGCTATGGAGGAGTACACATCAGGAAAGGACATAATTAGACAGTCAACATTTACCGTTGGGGCTCAGAGCTCACACAAAGAATCATCATCATCATAGGCAGTCCCTCGGAATGGAGGAAGACTTGCTTCCACTGTTAGAATGAGTCCTTAGGTGGCTGAACAGTCCGATACGAGAGCCACAGTCCCTGCCACAGGTGGGGGACACAGTCGTTGAGGGTAAGGGAGGGTGGGACAGGTTTGCCTGCGCTTGATTTCTGCATGCACTCGGCGATGAGACTCGAGGCGCTCAGCGCCCTCCCGGATGCACTTCCTCCACTCAGGGCGGTCTTTGGCCAGGGACTCCCAGGTGTCGGTGGGGATGCCGCACTTTATCAGGGAGGCTTTGAGGGTGTCCTTGTAACGTTTCCTCTGCCCACCTTTGGCTTGTTTGCCATGAAGGAGTTCCGAGTAGAGCGCTTGCTTTGGGAGTCTCGTGTCTGGCATGCAGACAATGTGGCCTGCCCAGCGGAGCTGATCAAGTGTGGTCAGTGCTTCAATGCTGGAGATGTTGGCCTGGTCGAGGACGCTAATGTTGGTGCGTCTGTCCTCCCAGGGGATTTGTAGGATCTTGCAGAGGCAGCGTTTGATGGTATTTCTCCAGTGAATGGAGGTGTCTACTGTACATGGTCCATGCCTCTGAGCCATACAGGAGGGCGGGTATTACTACAGCCCTGTAGACCATGAACTTGTGGTAGATTTGAGGGCCTGGTTTTCGAACACTCTTTTCCTCAGGTAGCCGAAGGCTGCACTGGAGGCAGTGTTGAATCTCCTCATCAATGTCTGCTTTTGTTGATAAGAGGCTCCCGAGGTATGGGAAATGGTCAATGTTGTCCAAGGCTGAGCCGTAGATCTTGATGACTGGGGGGCAGTGCTGTGCGGCGAGGACAGGCTGGTGGAGGACCTCTGTCTTACGGATAGCCCCAAAGCGGAGGAGACAGCAGAAGCAGTGCCGCAAAAAAATCAATGCTGGGGCACTTAAAGAACCAGCCAAGAGAGCCCTATACAGCCAGCACGTCACAGCTAACCTGGCGTGCCTTGATGACCCTGAGGTGCAGAATGCCCACAGCGCTTGGTCTGCCCTCCAGGTCTCCATAACCAGTGTCTGTGAAGAGACACTTGGTCACTCAACCAGAAAACACCAGAACTGGTTTGATGAGAATGATCAGGAGATCCAAGAGCTAATAGATCGCAAGCGCAGAGCATTTCTGAGCCTCAAGCAACAACCCAACTCGGGAGCAGCAAAGCAACATTACAGACAGCTCAAGGCTGAGGTCCAACAAAAAACCCGGGACCTAAAGAATAGGTGGTGGAAGGAGAAAGCACAGGAGATACAACAACTGGCCGACAGCTACGATATGCGAGGATTCTTCATCGCAGTCAAGGCCACCTACTGTCCAAACTCCCAAGGCCCCACACAAAGAATAGCCACTTGGTCAAAGCATCAGAGGACTGTCAGTATCTGTGGAACCAGACTCTGATACAACTCACTGTTTTCAGGAGAAGGAGTATGGGAACAAATTCCAAAAATTAAAAAAAAAACCTACAGGATTCTAAAGCACTTATGAATTTTTAGGATAGTAGAATAGGAAGACAGATAGGTGTTAGTATAGTGGCCCTAAACTCTTAAATCTGAACCAAAGCTAAAATCACACTTATCAAAATCTCCCTTATCAAAAATTGAGCTCCAAATAGACCGTACAACCCCAGACACCTACTTCACTGCTGCATTGCACATTCTCCTTCTCACAGATGTCCTGCAACCGTTTCTCTTGTATACGGTCTGTCAGAGGTTTAAAACGGAACTTCGAACATCGGGACGTCAGTGGTTCAATTATCCTAAAACACAAAGAGTCTCGGGTATTAGTCATGCGTCAGCAAACAGAGCAGTTACAGATAAACGTTCCTCATGGTGACGTTACTTCGCTCCCATAATAATTGGAGCCAAATTTTATTCACTTTGCATTGTACCAAAATACATTCCGCAAACCCATTCTGCGGCAACACAAATAAAATCTGGTTATGTTGCAAATCCCTTCCATTCGGTGTGATACCTCAACTTTGCGTTTTGCTATACAGGTAGAAGGCACAATATTGATTGCCGCACCGACTAAACTCTAGAAGCTTTAAGCTGCTACATTTGCCACATCTGTGGCCACCTTTATTTGAGAGAGATGTTAATACTCTACTCAACAAAAATAAAGAAAACAAGCCAATGGGTGCGTGGGGGAGGGCTAGAACACCCCCCAAAATATGAAAATGTAACTTAATTTAGTCTCAGTAAACAAGAGATCAAAAATCAATGAGGTAAATACGCAGAAGAGTTGTCCCTGGTTTAACATCACCCATACCAGCGGTTGGAAATGGATACTTACAAATCCCCAGTAATTGAAGGTTGCTTTTTTAAAAGTTATCGAAGATCATGAAATCCAACTCTGACCAAGAACCTCTCAGTGATGCTACTTATCCCCACTCTATTTAATAGCAAGAATGGTGTGAGCAAACCCCGATTAGAAAATTTAATTTTAATTACAATTTGTTAATGTGTAACAAATACTTAAGACTCAAAACAGAGAGAGGTTGACGCAAATATAACTCATTATTAAAGTTTGAGCGTAAAAGAACTCAACGGAAAAAGCAGTTAAAACAATTCACAGCAAATAATGAGTGAGTGATTCTGTTCAGCACCACTTCATAGTATGTGACACTTTCAGTATTTATGGCTCTCCCACCTGCTGATATAGTTGCAGATGAGGCAGAAACGTGTGGTTTTTGACTGTTTTTCCATTGTGCGGCGAAGAGCAGCCTGCGCAGCATTGGTCATAGAGTCCGCTTCATCCAGGATGATAATCTTAAATGGCGGAGCAGTTTTCCCACTGGAAGAAAGGACATAAACGGTGTAATGGTCCAAGAAAAGCCTTCAAACTGAAATCTCAGTGACAACCTTAGGACCGAGATGGGGAGAGACTTCTTCACCCAGAGAGTGGTGAACCTGTGGAATTCTCTACCACAGAAAGTTGTTGAGGCCAATTCACTAAATATATTCAAAAAAAGAGTTAGATGAAGTCCTTACTACTAGGGGGATCAAGGGGTATGGTGAGAAAGCAGGAATGGGGTACTGAAGTTGCACGTTCAGCCATGAACTCATTGAATGGCGGTGCAGGCTCGAAGGGCCGAATGGCCTACTCCTGCACCTATTTTCTATGTTTCTAAATGGAGCCCGCTTCACAAAGGAAACCATTTCCGTTAGCTCCCAATGCTATAAAACTATGAAGACAAATGGTGTCCTGATGAATGAGCTTGTGTTGAAGATTTATTTCACTAAAATGAAAGTTGAAGTTAATTAATCATTTGCATTAGGCATGCCAATCAGACAGGTGGCAATTAGCACATACATTAAAATGTATCACATGTGACAGAATACTAAGGGACATTAATAAACTTGTAGAATGGGCGTGTAATTGGCAAATGAATTTCGATATAGATCAATGTGAGATGGTGTAATTTTTGCTCTTTTATTCATTCCTGGAATGTGGGCGTCGCTGGCATTTATTGCCCATCTCAAGTTGCCCTCGAGAAAGTGGCAGAGAGCCGCTTTCTTGAACCGCTGCAGTCCGTGTGGTGAAGGTACTCCCACAGTGCTGTTAGGTAGGAAGTTCCAGGATTCTGACCCAGCGATGGTGTGTGCCTTGATGGGGAACTTGGAGCTGGTGGTGTTCCCATGCACCTGCTGCCCTTGTCCTTCTCAGTGGTACAATTTTTTTTTTTTTTTTTTACAAGTATAATACCAGAACGGAGAGGTTATGCCCACCATAAAAGATTAAACAGGTTGTGGCTCCTTTTTCTAAAACAGTGGTCCCCTGGGAGGTCTGTAGAGACTTTTCAAGGGATCCGTGAAAAAAAACCTCCCAATCAGTGATGGAGAGCAAGCTGCCGGTGAGCGGCCGGGCGCTGGTGCATTGGGGCGTTGAATAGTTACCATGGCAACGGCCGCTGTATGCTGCAGGAAGAGGAGGGGGGAGGGAAAAAGACTGCGTACCAGCCAATCAGCTGTGAGATTCTTTGATTCACGGCTGTTCACAGGTCTGGCAGTTAATTGACAGTAGAGGGAACCAATTACAAAGTGAAGTAACGGGAAACAGCCAATGGAAGAGCAATGAAGGCAGTGCCGTGACCTCCATTTTGTGAATCGGAGGTGGCTCTGTGTTTCTTGGTGCCCTGGGCCAAGCTGCGTTGTGACCGTACTGATTACCCGCCCACACGCCGAGGACGGGGAAGCTGCTCCCAGAGGTATGGCGGGTGAGGTCAAGCCGTTGTTTGAGTTCGGCAGAGCCAGAGACTGCAAACCGGTGAAGGTGAGACTTAGCTTGGGGGGGGGGGGAGGAGAGATGGCGGAGAAGGGCAGGGAGATGGGGTAGAGAGAGGGGAAATGGGAGGACGAGAGAGTGTGATGGGGGAAGAGCGACGAAGAGATGGAGGCATAGAGAGAGTGTGATGGTGTACAAAGAGAAATGGGGAGAGAGATGAAGGTATAGGGAGAGGAACGGGAGAGAGAGGGGAAGGTAGAGAGAGAGAGAGAGAGAGATGGGGATGAGTGACTGGGGAAGTGAGAGGCAGAGGTGGAGGGACAGAGAGGAAAGGGGTCAAAAATCATTAGTATTTCTAAAAAGTGGCTAAGCTTAAGCTGAGTGTGACACCTGCACCTTGAAAGGAATGACGAGGGTGTATGCTATTCCGGGAGGACGTATGGGGAAAGAAACCCCTATGGTAGGGATAATACAAGTGATCCCCGTAATAAACCAAGGCTCACACCCGTATCCTCAATATGAAGTTGAAAACATAGGGATAATACAAGGGGAAGAGTACATCCGCCATTACCCGATGGACCAATATGCGATCAAAAAGAATGGAAAGATAAGGGGAATATCTTTATCCGGGTGCTGGAGAGAAGGAAGCCTAACTATATGCCCTCACCCAGTGGGAGACGGGGGCAAGGATAGCTGCGGGTTTGACAATACTACGGAAGGATGTGTCATCGGAATAAGCCCTGCCCGAACCGAACCCACACATTACACCTATCAAGGATGAGGAGAATATTGTGTGGTAACTAGCCTGGGAACTTACGATTACGGAGGCTTGACTTGTAACATTACAATGCCTAACTTTTGCTTTACTCCCAGAGTGTCGGTGGCAGTGGGAAGAGCACGCATGATGTATATACACGCCAGGAAGACAATGACATTAAATATAAGCGATGAGATTAAGCAAAATATTGATGATTATATGGAAGAACAAGCACCACCAATTCCCCTGTTACTTGGAGATTTAACTGAGCTCAAAGGACCAATAAGAAATAACATTAAAAGATATTATGAGCTAAAGGTTAAAGGCAAAGAACTGGACAGTGAAATAAGGAATAACCTGAAAAACTCTGCCTTGGTACTTGAGATGAACGTTGAAATACATCCGTGGATAAGGATCCTTTCACATACCCTTGTGGCAGTAGAGATAGTAAATAGCCTTGAGTGAGTTGGTGATATTATGTAACAAGTGCAAAAAACGAGAAGAGGTATACCCAAGCAAAGCTACAAGGTAGGGAACAGGTCAAATTGTTGCAGAATGAATACCTGATATGATTTGTGGGTGCTCCCAATCTATCGCCTGATCACCGAGACTGGGGCGGAGTACATGTGAATCAGACAAGGTGAATAATTGGTCACGTTGGGTTGGATTAACCATATGACCAAAGGGGGGATTGAAGGGGTTAAAAATCATTAGTATTTCTAAAAAGTTTGTGGCTAAGCTTAAGCTGAGCGTGGGACCATAACGTATAACTCTCGAAGGGAGTATTTGGCAGATGTCCTAGCATAGACAGAATTACACGAGATAACAGCTTTGTCTGTCTATTAACAGAAGATTTAGTCAAGGACAAATAGGTCTGGGAAGTAATTTCACAGGAATTGCTTAACCGTAGAAAAGTAATGATGTAGCACGTTAACTAATCAGATAAAAGGCACACGGAAATGAAATAATGAAAGTGTATGTACCAATAAAATTGTTGTAACTAGGCGAAGACTTGTAACGTGTTAGGGGAAACAACCAATGGAAAACTTCCGCGCATATGCTTCATGATTTTGTATGTATTTTGAATGTATAAAAAAAAGCAGCTTCACAGCTAGTTTAGGTCACCGAGTTACTGAACTCTTGTAGAAGTTGTCTCACTCTCGATCGAGTACTTTATAATAAACAACTCTTTTCTCCATATACGGACTTGTGTCGAGCGTTATATTTAAATACTCCACAACAAATGGGATGGGGATTGGGGGGGGGGGGGGGGGGAAAGAGAGAGAGAGAGAGAGAGAGGGGGGGAAGAGCGAGAGAGAGAAAGAGAGGGGGAAGGGGAAGAGGGAGAGAGGGGGAAGAGGGAGAGAGAGGGGGAAGAGGGAGAGAGAGAGAGAGGGGGAAGAGGGAGAGAGAGAGAGAGGGGAAGAGGGAGAGAGAGAGAGAGGGGAAGAGGGAGAGAGAGAGAGAGAGAGAGGGAAGAGGGAGAGAGAGGGGGGGAAGAGGGAGAGAGAGAGAGAGAGAGGGGGGAAGAGGGAGCGAGAGAGAGAGAGAGAGAGAGGGGGGGAAGAGGGAGAGAGAGAGAGGGGAAGAGGGAGAGAGAGAGAGGGGAAGAGGGAGAAAGAGAGAGAGGGTGAAGAGGGAGGGAGAGAGAGAGAG